>NW_028317932.1:1244210-1555263 GCF_062004578.1 Staurois parvus
TATTCCGAGGTAGACTCCTGCAATGGTCCTCTCAGATTATTTGTTTGTGTCATCACTCCTGTATATTTGGCTACAGATAATTTTTTGAGCCATTTCATACACATTTTAGAGATCTGAGTTGATGTGAAGGGAAAATCTAGCCCAGTAAGTTTGTTTTAACATCTTATTGAAATAAATGAATCTGCTGACAGATGGTAAGAATGTTCTGCTGTCAATACAGAATATGATACGTTCAAGGGAAAACGAAAAAATAAAGGTGCCGTCTGCTTCTCTCGATCCACGCTAGAAATACAATTCTGTGTGGTGAGCCGATACTGATTGTGACACCCCACACGGCGAAGGGTTTTTGTGTGTCGTGTTCAATTTTCTTTGCAAAAAATTTCATCAAAGCAGACTCTTTCCAACCAAAGCATATTTTCAGCGGTGGCCTGAAGTCCCCTCTGCCATCTTTAAACCTTATAGCGGAACTTGATAAAAAGTAATGTTATCTAGCAAGGAACGTACATTCCACATAAAGAATCATGCTCCCAAAATCAGTGTGTGCTGTAAATTGCCTCCAGCATTGCTCCTGTTTCTTCATTCTGGAGGCTGCCATTTTGCTGAAGCACAGAGCCCTGAGCAACAGTAAATCTTTAGGCTGTCCGCAGGTTCGACCTCTAGTGACTGATTTTCGTCACAGTGCCAAAAAATAGTGTGCAACAGAGCATGTGCAGAATAGAGTGGGACAGTGCATTACTGGATTTTAAACAGTACAAGCTCTTCTTTTTAACGTTTTACATAGCTATACCTGCAAAAGGGGCCACCATGAAGTGTCCTAGAAGGACTTCATTTTTTGAATAAAGTTCTACTTTAAAGACTCAGGGAGTACAGTAGCAAGTTGATATCCTGGCTCTGTTTCACCCATCATGGATTCTCTCTTCTACCTCAGTAACAGGTGGAGCCTCATTCTTCCTGGTACTTTCTGCGTCACAGAAAAACAAACACTACTGTCCAACATCCCTTTATAAGGGTGCTGAATATGGAAGCACCAATCAGATTCCATATATGCATATGTATGCAGTGCGGTATCTGAAAAGAACGAACACCCATGATTGGTCATTTGAGACCAATAAAGTGTTACTAAATCCACAACAGTAAAACCAGTCTGTATATGCAGTAAAACATGCTTGTTATGCTCACTCTGGAACCTAAGGGGCTAATCTTCCACAGTGTGTAAAAAGACTGTTTGATTCTGTATTCTCTGATCCTCTACTTCTTCCACAGTCCCCAATCCCAATCCATGTGCTGATAGTACAGAGCTCTAGGAGTCACTCTGCACATGCTCAGTTTAGTGTGTATTGCTAAAGAGTTTTTTTTTTCTTTGGGAGGGTGCATGAGATCAGCACAGGGCCAATCAGCACTGTCCAGACAGAGGGTCAGGGTTCATGCAGCCTCCTAGGATAGTCAGGGCAGAATGAAAAGTCCTCTTACAAGATTTAACCAGTGCTTAGCTGGCTGATAGAAGTCATAAGACTGCTCAAACTGCTGATGAAAAAGGTATTTAACAGTTTATATTTACTAATATAATTGTATTTCCATTTTGTGTGTAGTGTGGGAGACCAGATATAGTGAATGCAGGGTCCTGGGTTTAGTAATACTTTAAGCATGCTGAAAGTATGCTCAGTAGAGTGTTCTCAAGTGCTTTTTATAAGGCAGATCATAGATGATGCGATTTTCTTGCAACCTGTGATTGCAGGATAGAAAATCGCTTGATTCTCCCATCAACACAGTCAGTGTTGATGGGGGAATCCCTCACGCTGAACTATTGTGTTCTCCCAAAGAGGGGTCACTGGGAGCCATCTCTGCTGGGTGAAAACAATAATTACTACTAGTGGCTATAGCCGCTGGCAATAATCTCATGTAAAAATCTGACATGCTAGTTGTGCCATAGCCGATCGACGGATCAAATTGGATACAATCAGCCTGCCCATAGATGGTTCGAATCTCGGCCGGTCCTTACTGAACAGGCCAAGGTTCAAACCATCTATCGCAAGCTTAAGCTACAGAGCCCAATCACAGAAGTGCACCACATGTGCGCATTACCCCAAATGTTACATCAGTGCACAGTAACACACTTTACCTTGATTCTGATTTCCCTCGCTTTAGAGAGCTTTCCACTTCCATTTTGATTTGCATCCCTACACACCTTCCCAGTAAGAGGCAATATGTGGTCATCAACAAACATGCATTGCAGTGCAACTGCTGAAAATTCCTTTTAGTCCGATGTGGTGTATTAGGCAGCCCATTGGAATGACAGGCTGCCTGATACAACATACATCAATGTGCTGCATAACCCACAAACATTCTGCAACTGACCTGAGTGGTGTGAATCGGCTCAAAGACCCTACAAAAGGAAATGGCAAACTTTCAAGCTAACCAGACAAAAAAAAAAAAAGATCAGTTTCGACTCCTCAGGTTAGGTTGCATACATTGGCAAATATAGGTGGAAGCCACACTGTCGGGTTAAGGTACCTCTAATTATTATTATTATTATTAGAGATGAGCGAAGTATTCAAAAATTCGATTCGGCTGATTCGGCGAATTCGAGGAATAAATTTGATTCGAGGCGAATATATTCGCTGCGAATTTAACTTATAAAAAGGGTGTTTCTAGGCTTCAGAGAGCCTTTATATTAGTGCAGAACACTGTACCTTTAATTTAAATGCCCTTGGAGTCTGCTGGGGAAGAGAACTAATACTGTCAGTCAGTATGACATGCAGATGAGTGCCGTCGATCTTAGAATCACCGCACACTTCACTCATTTGGGCAGTCACGGGGCCAAAACCAGAGTGTGGAGCCACAGTGTGGCGGTGGAGGCAGCAGCAATGGGAGGCCATACAGCACCCTATGACAAAATGGAACCCACCAGCAGTGTGAGGAGACCTGAAAGTGGCACATGGCAGAGTGTGGCGATGGAGACAGCAGCAATGGGAGGCCGTACAGGGACCCATGAGACACTCTGGACCTGGCAGCAGCATGAGGAGGCGGTACAGGGGCCCATGACAGATTACGGGCCTGGCAGCAGCATGAGGAGTTGGTACGGGGGCCCATGGCAGATTACGGGCCTGGCAGCAGCAATGGGAGGCCCGTAATCTGCCAGCACCCTATGACAAAATGGAACCCACCAGCAGTGTGAGGAGACCTGAAAGTGGCACATGGCAGAGTGTGGCGATGGAGACAGCAGCAATGGGAGGCCGTACAGGGACCCATGAGACACTCTGGACCTGGCAGCAGCATGAGGAGGCGGTACAGGGGCCCATGACAGATTACGGGCCTGGCAGCAGCATGAGGAGTCGGTACGGGGGCCCATGGCAGATTACGGGCCTGGCAGCAGCAATGGGAGGCCCGTAATCTGCCAGCACCCTATGACAAAATGGAACCCACCAGCAGTGTGAGGAGACCTGAAAGTGGCACATGGCAGAGTGTGGCGATGGAGACAGCAGCAATGGGAGGCCGTACAGGGACCCATGAGACACTCTGGACCTGGCAGCAGCATGAGGAGGCGGTACAGGGGCCCATGACAGATTACGGGCCTGGCAGCAGCATGAGGAGTCGGTACGGGGGCCCATGGCAGATTACGGGCCTGGCAGCAGCAATGGGAGGCCCGTAATCTGCCAGCACCCTATGACAAAATGGAACCCACCAGCAGTGTGAGGAGACCTGAAAGTGGCACATGGCAGAGTGTGGCGATGGAGACAGCAGCAATGGGAGACCGTACAGGGACCCATGAGACACTCTGGACCTGGCAGCAGCATGAGGAGGCGGTACAGGGGCCCATGACAGATTACGGGCCTGGCAGCAGCATGAGGAGTCGGTACGGGGGCCCATGGCAGATTACGGGCCTGGCAGCAGCAATGGGAGGCCCGTAATCTGCCAGCACCCTATGACAAAATGGAACCCACCAGCAGTGTGAGGAGACCTGAAAGTGGCACATGGCAGAGTGTGGCGATGGAGACAGCAGCAATGGGAGGCCGTACAGGGACCCATGACAGATTACGGGCCTGGCAGCAGCATGAGGAGGCGGTACAGGGGCCCATGACAGATTACGGGCCTGGCAGCAGCAATGGGAGGCCCGTAATCTGCCAGAACCCTATGACAAAATGGAACCCACCAGCAGTGTGAGGAGACCTGAAAGTGGCACATGGCAGAGTGTGGCGATGGAGACAGCAGCAATGGGAGGCCGTACAGGGACCCATGACACACTCTGGACCTGGCAGCAGCATGAGGAGGCGGTACAGGGGCCCATGGCAGATTACGGGCCTGGCAGCAGCAATGGGAGGCCCGTAATCTGCCAGCACCCTATGACAAAATGGAACCCACCAGCAGTGTGAGGAGACCTGAAAGTGGCACATGGCAGAGTGTGGCGATGGAGACAGCAGCAATGGGAGGCCGTACAGGGACCCATGACAGATTACGGGCCTGGCAGCAGCATGAGGAGGCGGTACAGGGGCCCATGACAGATTACGGGCCTGGCAGCAGCAATGGGAGGCCCGTAATCTGCCAGCACCCTATGACAAAATGGAACCCACCAGCAGTGTGAGGAGACCTGAAAGTGGCACATGGCAGAGTGTGGCGATGGAGACATGGGTCCCCTGGCCACGCTTGACTTTCTGGCCACATAGTCGACATACGGCTACGTTTACTTCCTCGGGCGACTTGATGAAAAATTGCCACACCGCCGAGTAGGAAACTTTGCCCCCGCTACTCCTCACTGGCTGACTGCTACTTCCTCCGTGCACACCAGCACCACTACTGTCCGTGGTGGTAGGCTGCAGTGGAGCTGGTGCTCTACTCCGTGGCCGTTTGCCTCCACTGACACTGCTGCGACCCTGCTGCCTCCTGGGCAACCCACCGACTGTTTTGCTCGCTGCCAAGCTGGCACCCTCTTCTCCTGATGATGCGGAAGCAATAGCCTGATGACGACGAGGCTGCCAAGTGCGATCAGCCTCATCATCATCAATTAGGGTCTCCGCCTCACTACTAGCCCCCTCGGCTGCGTGTGGGTCAGAAGACAGACCTGTCTCTAGACTGGCTACCGAGCCACTCTCCTCGCCAGTACTTCTTCGCCTGGCTGCTGAAGAGGCGGATGTCTCCCCCCGTTCCTGACCGCCCTCTGTTAGCTCTTCCTCACTGTACAGTGGGGCTGAGCCCTCAGCATGTGATACTTCGCTTGGTGAGGGAACACCAAAGGACAGGGGCAGGTAGACGACACGTGATTTCAGTGGGCTTGCTCCCGGGCCATGCCAACTAACGGTTGTGTCTGACGTACCCACCGACCATTGGCTGTAGGTGTCAGAGGTGACCTGGGAAGAGGAAGACGACCGAGCCAACCAATCGATGACGGCAGGGTTGTCGGTGGAGACACGACCGCTGGATGACACCGGGAGCACTGGCCTCTGGCTGCGACTAGTGCTGCCTCAACCCCTTCCTCTGCTGCCACGTCTGCTCGCTCCTGAAACATTGCCTCCTCTGCCACTCCTCTGCGTGTTGTCTGACATACTCTTTAATTCAACGATTCTGTGTCCCTGAGTAACGATTCTGTGTCCCTGAGTAACAATTCTGTGTCTGTCCCTGAGTAACAATTCTGTGTCCCTCAGTAACAATTCTGTGTCTGTCCCTGAGTAACAATTCTGTGTCCCTCAGTAACAATTCTGTGTCCCTCAGTAACAATTCTGTGTCCCTCAGTAACAATTCTGTGTCTGTCCCTGAGTAACAATTCTGTGTCCCTGAGTAACAGTTCTGTGTCCCTGAGTAACAATTCTGTGTCCCTGAGTAACAGTTCTGTGTCCCTGAGTAACAATTCTGTGTCCCTGAGTAACAATTCTGTGTCCCTCAGTAACAATTCTGTGTCCCTCAGTAACAATTCTGTGTCTGTCCCTGAGTAAAAATTCTGTGTCCCTGAGTAACAGTTCTGTGTCCCTGAGTAACAATTCTGTGTCCCTGAGTAACAGTTCTGTGTCCCTGAGTAACAATTCTGTGTCCCTGAGTAACAATTCTGTGTCCCTGAGTAACAATTCTGTGTCCCTCAATAACAATTCTGTGTCTGTCCCTGAGTAACAATTCTGTGTCCCTCAGTAACAATTCTGTGTCCCTCAGTAACAATTCTGTGTCCCTCAGTAACAATTCTGTGTCTGTCCCTGAGTAACAATTCTGTGTCCCTGAGTAACAATTCTGTGTCTGTCCCTGAGTAACAATTCTGTGTCCCTCAGTAACAATTCTGTGTCTGTCCCTGAGTAACAATTCTGTGTCCCTCAGTAACAATTCTGTGTCCCTCAGTAACAATTCTGTGTCTGTCCCTGAGTAACAATTCTGTGTCCCTGAGTAACAGTTCTGTGTCCCTGAGTAACAATTCTGTGTCCCTCAGTAACAATTCTGTGTCCCTCAGTAACAATTCTGTGTCTGTCCCTGAGTAACAATTCTGTGTCCCTGAGTAACAGTTCTGTGTCCCTGAGTAACAGTTCTGTGTCCCTGAGTAACAGTTCTGTGTCCCTGAGTAACAATTCTGTGTCCCTGAGTAACAATTCTGTGTCCCTCAGTAACAATTCTGTGTCCCTCAGTAACAATTCTGTGTCTGTCCCTGAGTAAAAATTCTGTGTCCCTGAGTAACAGTTCTGTGTCCCTGAGTAACAATTCTGTGTCCCTGAGTAACAGTTCTGTGTCCCTGAGTAACAATTCTGTGTTCCTCAGTAACAATTCTGTGTCCCTCAGTAACAATTCTGTGTCCCTAAGTAACAATTCTGTGTCTGTCCCTGAGTAACAATTCTGTGTCCCTCAGTAACAATTCTGTGTCCCTCAGTAACAATTCTGTGTCTGTCCCTGAGTAACAATTCTGTGTCCCTGAGTAACAATTCTGTGTCTGTCCCTGAGTAACAATTCTGTGTCCCTCAGTAACAATTCTGTGTCTGTCCCTGAGTAACAATTCTGTGTCCCTCAGTAACAATTCTGTGTCCCTCAGTAACAATTCTGTGTCCCTCAGTAACAATTCTGTGTCTGTCCCTGAGTAACAATTCTGTGTCCCTGAGTAACAGTTCTGTGTCCCTGAGTAACAATTCTGTGTCCCTGAGTAACAGTTCTGTGTCCCTGAGTAACAATTCTGTGTCCCTGAGTAACAATTCTGTGTCCCTCAGTAACAATTCTGTGTCTGTCCCTGAGTAAAAATTCTGTGTCCCTGAGTAACAGTTCTGTGTTCCTGAGTAACAATTCTGTGTCCCTGAGTAACAGTTCTGTGTCCCTGAGTAACAATTCTGTGTCCCTGAGTAACAATTCTGTGTCCCTCAGTAACAATTCTGTGTCCCTCAGTAACAATTCTGTGTCTGTCCCTGAGTAACAATTCTGTGTCCCTCAGTAACAATTCTGTGTCCCTCAGTAACAATTCTGTGTCACTCAGTAACAATTCTGTGTCTGTCCCTGAGTAACAATTCTGTGTCCCTGAGTAACAGTTCTGTGTCCCTGAGTAACAATTCTGTGTCCCTGAGTAACAGTTCTGTGTCCCTGAGTAACAATTCTCTGTCCCTGAGTAACAATTCTGTGTCCCTCAGTAACAATTCTGTGTCCCTCAGTAACAATTCTGTGTCTATCCCTGAGTAACAATTCTGTGTCCCTGAGTAACAGTTCTGTGTCCCTGAGTAACAATTCTGTGTCCCTGAGTAACAATTCTGTGTCCCTCAGTAACAATTCTGTGTCTGTCCCTGAGTAACAATGCTGTGTCCCTGAGTAACAATTCTGTGTCCCTGAGTAACAATTCTGTGTCCCTCAGTAACAATTCTGTGTCTGTCCCTGAGTAACAATTCTGTGTCCCTCAGTAACAATTCTGTGTCCCTCAGTAACAATTCTGTGTCTGTCCCTGAGTAACAATTCTGTGTCCCTCAGTAACAATTCTGTGTCCCTCAGTAACAATTCTGTGTCTGTCCCTGAGTAACAATTCTGTGTCCCTGAGTAACAGTTCTGTGTCCCTGAGTAACAATTCTGTGTCCCTGAGTAACAGTTCTGTGTCCCTGAGTAACAATTCTGTGTCCCTGAGTAACAATTCTGTGTCCCTCAGTAACAATTCTGTGTCCCTCAGTAACAATTCTGTGTCTGTCCCTGAGTAACAATTCTGTGTCCCTCAGTAACAATTCTGTGTCCCTCAGTAACAATTCTGTGTCTGTCCCTGAGTAACAATTCTGTGTCCCTGAGTAACAGTTCTGTGTCCCTGAGTAACAATTCTGTGTCCCTCAGTAACAATTCTGTGTCCCTCAGTAACAATTCTGTGTCCCTCAGTAACAATTCTGTGTCTGTCCCTGAGTAACAATTCTGTGTCCCTCAGTAACAATTCTGTGTCCCTCAGTAACAATTCTGTGTCCCTCAGTAACAATTCTGTGTCCCTCAGTAACAATTCTGTGTCTGTCCCTGAGTAACAATTCTGTGTCCCTGAGTAACAGTTCTGTGTCCCTGAGTAACAATTCTGTGTCCCTGAGTAACAGTTCTGTGTCCCTGAGTAACAATTCTGTGTCCCTGAGTAACAATTCTGTGTCCCTGAGTAACAATTCTGTGTCCCTCAGTAACAATTCTGTGTCCCTCAGTAACAATTCTGTGTCTGTCCCTGAGTAACAATTCTGTGTCCCTCAGTAACAATTCTGTGTCCCTCAGTAACAATTCTGTGTCTGTCCCTGAGTAACAATTCTGTGTCCCTGAGTAACAGTTCTGTGTCCCTGAGTAACAATTCTGTGTCCCTGAGTAACAGTTCTGTGTCCCTGAGTAACAATTCTGTGTCCCTCAGTAACAATTCTGTGTCCCTCAGTAACAATTCTGTGTCCCTCAGTAACAATTCTGTGTCCCTCAGTAACAATTCTGTGTCTGTCCCTGAGTAACAATTCTGTGTCCCTGAGTAACAGTTCTGTGTCCCTGAGTAAGAATTCTGTGTCCCTGAGTAACAATTCTGTGTCCCTAAGTAACGATTCTGTGGCCCTAAAGTCTCTTTGGCCCTAACTCTGTCCCTAATACAGAGAGGTCTGTCTCTCTTGAATGACCGGAGGCTAATGGAGAATTCTAAGATGGCCGCAATTTATAGCTCGACCATTACACAGTGCTGGCTGGCTGGCTGCTGATTGGCTAATGCGATCACATGTCATGAATGAATGCATTATGGGTCAGCGCGCCTTGTCTGCGCGCCTTCCCAGAGATCCCCGCTCCGTCGCCACACATGTCGCTGCCATTTTTGGAAAATTTCGATTCGCGCATCCGAAGTCTGCTAATTTTCGGATTCGAATTTTTCCTAATCTTCGAAACGAATTACACTTCGCCAAGTTCGATTCGCTCATCTCTAATTATTATACAGGATTTATATAGCGCCACCAGTTTGCGCAGCGCTTTACAATATAAGGGAGACAATACAATTACAATACTTTCAGTACAGAAGGAATATGAGGGCCCTGCTCGTGGAACTTACAATCTAAAGGAAGGGGGAGGTGATACAAAAGGTGATAGCTGCAGAAGATGATCTGGCAGAGGTGATTCAAGTACAGTTCTTAGGTGGTGGTTGAGTAGGCTTCCCTGAAGAAGTGAGTTTTCAAAGATCGCCTAAAGGCAGACAGGGTGGGGGCTGACCGGACATGCTGTGGTAGGGAGTTCCAGAGGATGGGAGAGGCTCTGGAGAAGTCCTGGAGCTGAGCGTGGGAGGAGGTGATGAGGGAGCTAGAGAGGAGGATATCATGGGAGGAGCGGAGTGGGCGATTTGGGCAGTATCTGTGGATGAGGTTGGTAGCTACGGGCACTGTTGTGGATGGCTTTGTAAGCTGTGGTTAGTCTTTTGAATTTTATACGTTGGGTTAGTGGAAGCCAGTGGAGGGATTGGCAGAGAGGGTCAGCAGTCGCTGATCGGTTGGTAAGGTGAATGAGTCTAGCAGCAGCATTCATAATAGACTGAAGGGGGGATAGCCTGTGTAACGGTAGACCAGTGAGGAGGGAGTTGCAGTAATCGAGGCGGGATATAACCAAGGCGTGGATTAGTTGTTTTGTGGTGTCATTGGTCAGGAAGGGGTGGATTTTGGAAATGTTCCGGAGGTTAAGGCGGCAGGATTTAGCCAGTGAGTGGATGTGGGGCCCAAAGGAGAGGTCAGAGTCTAGGATTACGCCTAGCACCCTGGCATGAAGGGAAGGACCAATAGTTGGCTGTTGATCTTAATGGTAAAGTCGTGAGTGGGGGATCAGGGAGGAGTAAATATTACAAGCTCAGTTTTTGAAAGATTGAGATTAAGGTAGTGATGTGACATCCATGCTGATATGTTGCTTAGTAGATTTGTGATACGTGAGGAGATTGAGGGGGTGAGCTAGGGAGTGGAGAGATAGATCTGGGTGTCATCAGCATAGAGGTGGTATTGGAAGCCATGGAAGGTTATCAGTTGGCCCAGGGAAGAGGTATAGAGAGAGAAAAGGAGGGGCCCAAGAACAGAACCTTGGGGTACCCCAACCGAAAGAGGAAGTGGAGCGGAGGAGGAGGAGTTGTATGTGACACTGAAAGTGCGCTGAGAAAGGTAAGAGGAGAACCAGGAGAGAGCAGAGTCATGGAGGCCGATGGAGTGGAGTTAACTGAGGAGGAGTGGGTGGTCGACTGTGTCAAAGGCAGCGGAAAGGTCAAGGAGTATGAGTATGGAGTAATGGCCAATGGTTTTAGCAGTTAGTAGGCCATTAGTGAGTTTTAGTAGGGTAGTTTCTGTGGAATGTTGTGGGCGGAAGCCAGACTGTCGGGGATCAAGAAGGTTGTTGTTGGTGAGGTAGCAGTCCATACGGTTGTGAACAAGGCGCTCGAAAAGCTTGAAGGCAAACGGGAGCAGGGAGATGGGTCTTAAGTTATTCAAACAGGTGGGGTCCAGCGAGGGTTTTTTGAGGATGGGGGTAACCAGTGCATGTTTGAGTGGGGAGGGAAAGGTGCCCATGGAAAGTGGTGGGTTAGAGAGTTTAGGATAGAGCAGGAAGGAGGCTGCAACAGTCGTTAGGGGACAGAATCCAGGGGACAGGTGGTGAAGTGGGCCTTGGAAAGGAGTTTGGTAACTTCCTTGGTGGTAACAGTCAAAGGAGGAGAGTGTAGAGTTTGGTGTTGGGCCTGGTATGTTGGTTAGAGGAGGAAGTTTGACACTGGAGATCTCATCACGAATTGTGTCGATCTAATAAATGTGGTTGTCAAATATGTGGTTGTAAACTATCTAGTCTCCCAACTGTTGTACTTTTTCAGTGCACACTACCACAGAGCAATGGTGTAAACTGGACCCATAGGGAACAAGACTTGGGATTGCACCATGCAGCGGTGTCCAGCACAGTCCCAGTTCACCTAGTGGGAAAAGGCCCTTGAATAACATATTAACCACCTCCCGCCTGCCATATAGTAATATGATGGACGCAAGGTGGTTCTCTCGTTCTCGGAGGACTTCATATGACGTCCTCCCATTCTAACCTCCCGGAGGGACACAGCGGATCACCGATCCACGGAAAGAGCCGAAGATGTCAGCTCGGTCATGTGATCAGCTGTGTCCAATCACAGCTGATCACATGTAAACAGGGAAATGCCGGTTATCGGCATTTCTCTCCTCACGAGCTGTCACGCTGACAGCTCGAGAGGAGAGGAGAGCCGGTAATCAGCATTCCGTGGAGGGGACATGTACACAGATCATCAGAGCACTGATGATCAGCGTGCCCTGATGATCTGTGTAGCCCCAGCAGCGCCACCTGTCAGTGTCCATCAGTGCCAGCTCTCAGTGCTCATCCATGCCACCTGCCAGTGCCCATCAGTGCCACATCAATGCCACATATCAGTGCCTACCAGTGCACATCAATGTCACATATCAGTGCCCATCTGAGCTGTCTTTCAGTGTCACCCATCAGTGCCAGTCAGTGCCACTTATCAATGAAAATCAGTGCCACCTATCAGTGCTGCCAATCAGTGCCTACCTATCAGTGCGCATCAGTGCCGCCTATCAGTGCCCGTCAGTGCCGCCTATCAGTGCCCGTCAGTGCCACCTAACAGTGCCAGTCAGTGCCGCCTATCAGTGCCAGTCAGTGCCACCTATCAGTGCCATATATCAGTGCTGCCTTTCAGTGCCCATCAGTGATGCCTGTCAATACCCATCAGTGCCACTTGCCAGTGCCTCCTCATCAGTGCCCATCAGTGCCACCTATCAGTGTCCATCAGTGCAGCCTATCAGTGCCCATCACTGCAGCTTCATTAGCGCACATCAGTGAAGGAGAAAAATCACTTATTTACAACATTTTATAACAAAAACTAAGAAAAACTTTTTTTTTCAAACTTTTCAGTGGTTTTTGGTTTGTTTAAGAAAAAATAAAAAACCCAGAGGTGATTAAATACCACCAAAATAAAGCTCTATCTGTCACAAAAACATTATAAAAATGTCATATGGGTACAGTGTTGCATGACCGCGCAATTGTCATTCAAAGTGCAACAGCGCTGAAAGCTGGAAATTGGCCTGGGCAGGAAGGGGGTATAAGTGCCCTGTAGGCTAGTGGTTAAATCTGTCCGCATTTCTTATAGAGTTCCTTGGGGAAGCAGAGCCAGATTAAACAGGATTGTGATTACAAGCTTGTCTCTGCTCTGTTCGAGGATTTCATTTCATCGGTGGTCAACAAGACCAGTAGTGGAAATAAACATTGGGATGAAAACTGAGGCACTCTCTTGCCTGTGCTATGGTAATGGTTAGTTGTGATTATCATTTGTATACTTTTAGGTAGAATTCAAAATGAATGTAACGTACTTTCTGCGAACAAAGCAGATGTCTGTGGTATAGCACTGAACACTGCGTTCCATTCAATGCTGGCATCACCATTTTTTGCAGTATTAAAGATTTATAACTTGCGTTTCTTATGTTTTCTCCTGGGTGGCTATTCACAAAATCTACTACTACGAACATTAAACTTGTAAATTAAAAAAAAATATTTCCCCTGCTTTTATGTTATTTAGACAACATTTGTGTAAATGCAGTGTGTGAAAGTGTAACTAAAGCCCCCCCCCCCCAAGAAAAAATACACATATGCTTCAAGTTTCAATTATTCTATCCTGTTCCTATAAAATTCTCTGTGCATTAAATCCTCATAATCACCTCAGATATCTCCATCTGCATCCATTTTCTGTATGCCTGTGTCTACGTTTCATTCTGCTTTCTCAATATCTCCTTTTGTAGCCACCCATTCAGATAAGCTTAGAGCAGAGAGTGTATGTAATGAAGAATGAAGAGTTTGAGTGAAAGAACACATTCCTGACATCCCTATAGATGAGTATGTTCCTCCCTGGAGGCCCTGGATGGTGCATAATTTAGCTGTGTTGTGATAATCATTTATGGTTGACTACTGTACCAGAAGCAGGTATGAGGGAAGGTAATCAAGCAACTGACAAACAGGCTGCAAGATAAATTTCAGTGGTCATCTCCCTCCCTGGAACATGGGTATCCAGGGATGTGTTCTTTCAGTTTTGCAATCAACAGGAAGTTTATATGTCACTCCCTCTGCAGGGAGTACTGAAGAACAGCAGCTGCAGATACAGATATGACTGAAGATATGCACACACTTTCAAAGTAAGGAAAATATATTTCAACAATACTAATACAGTGTTTTCAGTCAGTGTTTAATGTTTTTTTTTTATTAATATTTAATGTAGTAAGTGTGACTTTAGTACTCCTTTAATTGATTTGCGACTATGATTGTTTACGATGCATAGAGTGAGCATGGTGGGCATGAGGGCCAAGATCCTATTTAATGTTGTTGTCAATGTCACCCTAAATATTTTGGCTTTATATTCCTTTCTTCTCCTGTCCATCCCCTTTACTCGCAGCACTCTCCTGACAGCTTGCTCTGAGAGTGGATAAATGACTGCCATGTACTCAGAACCTTGATGAACTGCTCTGAGTTCATGGCTTCAGATATGGCTCTGTTTTATAATATATACCAAGGATGCCTCAGAATTTCATACTGATGATTCAACATGGCCAAGCAGGAACACGTACCCATACCCTTGCCCAATGGGACATGGCTCCGGCTTCCTACACAGACTACTTCCCAGTTGTTGTGGGACAAAGCTTCAGTAAATATCTGGAAATTTAGTGAGCTGATCACACAAGCAGGAAATTACATTTCTGGGGGTGTTCTGTACAGAATGCCTCCAGGGTGCCACATTGCAATGGTCTCCAAACTGTGACCCACTGGCCAGATTCAGCCCTTCGCTTGCCTTTATCCAGCCCTTGGGGTACTACTCTGGGCACTAATACAAGGCACTATTTTAACGTCAATGGTGAGGCACCATTCCCACCAACAGTGGGGCACAGGCACCATTCCTCCCACTGACAGCAACAGTCAGGCATTATTCCTCCCACTGAGAGCAACAGTGGGGGATCATTCCCCACCCTGACACCACCAGTCGGACGCTATTCCTTTCACTGACACCAACAGTGGGGTACCATACCTTCCCACTTACATCAATAGTGGGGCACAATCCTTTCCACTAACACCAGTGATGGGGCACTATTCCTCCTCCTACTGACCACAGGTGCTGTAATATTTTTTTCCCACTGACCACCAAGCCTGAGACATCAATTACTGCCGCTGATGCTGGGGCATTTTCTTCTACCACTGACTACAGTGCATCCCCCAAAGCCTGAAGGACAGTAAACTGATTCTTTGGTTAGGAAGTTTGGAGACTCTTGCTGTATTGCAATGAATTTTACAGAAAATGACCATGCTGTGGATTGAAATGAAAAGGTAATTTTTAAATAACAATAATTTACAACATGGCTTGTTTAGCAACTGTATGTTCTATATTATTTGTACTTTATTTTGTTATATTTTTTCCACGGAAGTGAAGTTACTCTTTCGGCTTAGTTTAAAATCTCCTAGACTAGAGGCAAGTGTGTATACCTTGAGGTTGGATACTGTGGCCGTTGATGAACAATGAGAAAAACTTTATTTCTGTGTATAGTTTGTAATATAAATATGGTGCTAGCGGCCATATTATCTTAATACATATGTAGGTCCTGTTTCCTGCTTAGTAGTACTGAATACTATTTATTCTTCTCTGCTCTTCTCAGAGCAAGCCTATGAGTCTGGCAGTCATTGTAACCAAAAGCAATAAAAATGGAAAAGTCACATTGCTAAATCTAAATTTAATTCTAAAAATTACTTTAGAATAATAACTTAAATATGTACTAATGGAAACTGCGCTAGAGTTTCACTAAACTGCAATAGCATGAATATTGTGTTCTCAAGTGATCCTTATCTACTCAATTTTATTATCATGATCCAGAATCTGAATACACCCCTGACTCTGTGGAGAGACAGCTCCAAAAAAAAAAATTGAAATTAATTAGGATTTTAAATCAAAGCAAGCATCCCCTTTCCCTTTTCATGATATTATGGGCAGTCAGGGAATGCCGGCACTTTATACGACTTTGAGAGTAAAGACTGTTGGTGGAAATGTAATCTCATTTACTTGGCAGTCTTTCAATGCAGGTTTCCAGTAAAAAGGAACTTCTTTCCCTTGTGTCCCTCTGTGGTTTTTTGTTTTTCACTCTCTTCATACCTTTTATCCTGAATTAGCATAATCACTCTCCCAGCGAATCTGGCTTTGTTCTTCTGGACTCCCCCTCTCTGCTGCCAAAGACTGGGTCCTGGGACACCATCCTCCTCTCTGATGTCATCTGGAGCTGGCTATCTCTTTTGGAGATGGGGTGGAGTTTAAAAAACAAAACAAAAATAAAGGCTGCTTTTTAACCCCTTCTTGACACCTCCTGGTGGCTCTTTAAAGGATAAGTTCACCTTCTGACCAAAAATAATCAATGCACATTTTTTTACAGGTAAAAAAATGTGCATTTAATATTTTTGGTTACAGGAGCCAGTAAAGCATTGCACAGCGATCAGCAGATTGCCAGTGCCATGCAGGTCTCCTGCAGACCTGTCAGTATATTTGCTTGACTGTACAGGATGTACGGGCAAGCAGATATACTCACAGAAAGATTCAATGAACTACCACGATGCTCCACAGTGCCCTGGTAGTTCATCAAGAACCACAAGTCAACAGGCGCTAAGGCTGTCGGGACTTGTAGTTCATTCATTCACAGAACAATGGCTTCACTGTTTTTAAAAAGTGGCAGCTAGTATGGGGAACTTCTCTCAATACTTCTGTCAGGGGGGCAGAGGGCAGCAGCTGCACCATTGGGAACATGTTACATGTTCCACCCTAAAAACGGGTGAAACATATAACATAGTTTACTAGCACTTTCATTGAACAAGCTGAGGTTAGAAGCTGCAGAAGTGAGCCTGATTTTGCACCCTCCAGCTTCAGTAAAAAAAAGCCCAGTGAGTCTACAAGCATACCTCCCAACTGTCCCTGATTCTGAGGGTCTGTCCCTGATTTAGAACAAAGTCCCTCTTTCCTCCTCATTTGTCCCTCATTTTGGTCTGATCTATATAGCTGCATATAAAATGCACTATTAATCTTTCAAAAAGTGTTTCACGGTGCTAAATCTTTCATCCAGTTTCTAAACTACATTTGCAAACTTTAAAAGCCAGTACAAAAGAATAATAGTTGTAAAAAAAAAAACACTTGTGGCTTTAACCTTTTTTTTTTTGTGATAATTCTCCTTTATGGGGGTATGGCAGGGGGTGTATCCTATACCTACATACATTTGCTAATAGGTGTCCCTAATTCCCATCTCAGAAAATTGGGAGGTATGTACAAGGGACAGCACCAGGTAGGAGGTGAGTATTGCTGCTAGGGCTGCTCTATATTTTAAGGAGCTTTGGGCAATTTTATTGTACGTTTTTAAAGAAATTGGATTTGGGCTTTAAGTCCTATTCAATTGTAAACCAGGTACACTTCCAGTAAAAAAAAAAAAAAAATACTCGTACGGTTCTTCAGTCAACCAAAATAGATCTCAATGAGGCATTTGGATCATCTTTGTTTATACAGACGTCAGATGCATTTTAGTTTGATGTTAATTTTGTTTTACAATAACGAACAAAGTTTCAGGGAAAAGCCAGAGAAATCAGCAAGGAGAGGAGTGCCTCTCACGTCACCTGTAGGTCCTGGCAGAATAGTCTATGAAATTCTATCTTCAGATGATGTTAAACAATAGAAAAAGAAAAACAACCATCTGGCTGATCCCTGTGCAGCTCTGGAAGTCCTGACCGTTGCCTTGGTATTGGTCTCCTATAGTCACTCGCACTTTAGCTGAGCTGTTATTGCATAGAGCAGTGATTTCACTTGGAGAAGAAAGGAAACAGATGATATATCGGACAGCATGCTACATGAGATAATATTGACAGATACATGGTCAGACTGTTTACATGGGCTGCCCTGAACTGGCCTTTATCTCACTGTAGTTAGCTGGAAGAGGGAATATGAAGACTGTAAAATGTTGTTCTTGGTCTGTAATTTCTAATGATATCATCAGCTTGCTCCATATTCCTGGCTTCTCCATTAGGCAGCATGAGCTCCTGCTGGAGGGCAATAGGAGGACACTGAGGCTGAGTTGTCATCAAATGAAGGGAACATGGGGGGTATTGTCCATAGGAACCTATCAGATGCCTGCTTTTACCTGAATTAGACAAAAGAAAGCTGGAATTACCTTTTTGCTATTAGTATGCCATCGAACGTTTTTATTTCGGTCTATCATGTCTTACTATGAAACATTACATAATCTAGCATATAGACATGAGGTTCCCAGCTCTGAAGTCACCCTGTTATGTTTTTGCCCAAAACTCAAAAATGTTTGCAAGAATCTACCTGGCACACCTTTCTGAATACCCCACTCTGCCATAATCCCACTCTTTCAGAATTTATTTCCACCCCGTACCTCCAACTTTGGTCTGTTAGGGGGGTTAAATATCAACACCAACTTTATGTAGGTAAGACGTGTAAGCGGTAGTAAACCGCTGGTAAAAAAAAAAATCCCCTGCAAGGTAATGTCATAATATGCTAGTATGCATCACAAACTAGCATATTATGAAGGACTTACCTTTAAATGAAGCCCTCCAGCGGCGTGATGTCATAGCTTCAGAGGCTTCCATCTTCACCTGGTCTTCCGTCAGGAATCGCAAGCTCCGGCCATCTGCCTGGCCAAGCCGTGATGACATAACTGCTGCGCATGCGTCCAGGAATCCCGGGCCACAGCACAGTACTTTGAAGGAACAGCACAGGTATGTTGTTCCTTCAGAGCGTGTGCGCCAACTCTACAAAAGACCAAATATCTCCTAAATGGTGCATGTGTAAGAGGTATTAATTTTGCCTACAGGTAAGCTTTAATATAAGATTACCTGTAGGTAAAAGTTAAAAAATAGATTACCACCACTTTAAAGGATAATTTCACCTTTTGACCAAAAATAATAAATGCACATTTTTCTACAGGTAAAAAAATGTACATTTATTGTTTTTGCTTGCAGGAGTCTGGAAAGCATTGCACCAGTGATTAGCAGATTGCTGTTGCCATGCAGGTCTCCTGCAGACCTGTCAGTATATCTGCTTGTCCGTACAGGATGTACAGGACAAGCAAATATACTGACAGGAAGATTCAAGGAACTACCACGGCGCTGTAGTTCATTGAGAACTACAAGCCAACAGCCGCTAAGGCAGTTGGGACTTATAGTAAATTCATTCACAGAACTCTGCAAATGAAAGACACAGCCGTGTCGGTGGAGCCAGTTGTGCTGTTTTTAAATAGTGACAGCTAGTATGGGGAACTTCTCCCCGTACTGCTGTCACAGGGAGGAAGGGGATAGGGCTGCGGTGGGAACATGTTACATGTTTCACCCTAAAAATGGGGGGAATGTGTAATAAGTTCCCCAAGGTGAACTTATGCTTTAAATCGTTTTCCCAACTACAAGCTGACTTTCAATTTCTGGATACCCACTTGTTTTTTTTACTACCAATTACAACATGCTGTTCAGAAACAATTTGGCTCTTTAACAAAATCCATCTGCATGTCCCCTTTAGAGAAACTTCTTCACTCCTCAGGTCCCAATTATCTAATTTCTGATTACTACCTAAAACTGTGTACGAAGGCCCATGCTAGAAATGCTCAAGATTAACTGAAATGGACTACACCAGATCTTCGTCTTGAGGAGCCAGATTGGTCTGAATTCGAGCAGTATTATTTCACCCAGGTCAGACTACATAGACTGGGCTTGAATTCCTCACCGGCCTGCTTTTATGGCTATGGAGCAACTGCGGATTTTCTTCATTGTATGTGGAATTGCCCCATTGTCTCTACCTCCTGGTCGGAGGTGAACACTTTCCTCTCCACTGCTCTGGGCTTGCCTCTTATTCTACACCCTAAGAATTGCCTTCTGAGCATCTTTGGAGATCTGCACCTTTCTAAATATAATAAATGGCCACTTGCGTATACTATATTTCTATGTAAAGAAGGTCATCCTTATGTTTTGGGAGGTTGCTCCTCCATTGTCGCTTGAGGCCTGGAAAGCCTTAGGTAATAATAACCTCCCATTGTATAGACTAACCCAGGGGTCTGCAACCTTTAAGACATAAAGAGCCACTTGGACCCGTTTCCGAGAGGGAAAAAAAGACTGGGAGCCGCTAAACCATTGCAACATTTAAAACAAATCCGACACTGCATATATTGCCAAAAGCGCTCTGGTCATGAAGGGGGTTTAAGGGCCCAGTAAGCAAAGGGTTAATCAGGGCCACAGTGTATCGTCATAATCACAATCATAGCCTTAGGTCAGTGGTGGGCAACCTTTTTTTTCAACTGAGCCAAATCTCGCCAAAATCACGATTGAAATTTATTTTGAGAGCCACATTTTTAAAACTGAAAATACATCCCCCATATAGTAATTCATCCCCCATAGTAATTCATCCCCCATATAGTAATTCATCCCCCATATAGTAATTCATTCCCCATATTGTGTCAATTCACTTACCTTTGCTCCGCGCGTTCCTCTCGCCGTGTTCCCGCGCCGTTCCGGTCTTCAGGGCGGACTGTGAGAGGAGAGGAGTTTGTCACGCTGCCCCGCCTACATCCTGACAGCCAATGTTTGCCACGCTCCGCGAGCCGGATTAAAAGGTCCGCCGGGCCGTAGTTTGCCCATTGCTGGGCTAGCTGCAGAGTCCTGACTTTTGGGGCGGCCGCCCGAGAGGAGGGAGGGGAGCGGGCGCCCGGCACACAGAAGACCCTATTGCCTGTCACCTGGTGGGCAGTGTGCTCCGGAGCCGCAGCCAAGGTGAAAAAGAGCCGCATGCGGCTCTGGAGCCGCGGGTTGCCGACACCCGGACTAACCTATGAGCTTCAAAAACTACCTAAACTCTTTGAAAATATATGGGGCCATTGGATAGGCAGTCCTCATACAGCTGCCTCTGCAGATCCAGAAACCTGATTATTTCCTGTCCCTCTCTGTATTACCCTTTGGTACTTTTGGCTGTTATTGATAGCACCAACTTTGTTATGCAGGATGCTCTGCTTACTGTACACGCAACTGTGTTATTGTTATTGTGGGGAATTTTCTTTCTCCACCTTTTTTTGTTTACCCCTTTCAGGGTAATTTTTCTTGCATGTAACCTTTTAATTTTTGTATGTGTTGTAAAACTTAATAAAAATATCTTATATCTAAAAGATAAAAGGTTCCTCCAGGGGTTGCTAGGGGTGCTTGTGCTGTAACTGATTGACTTCCTGTTTGATGGTGCCTGCATATCTCCAGCGCCAATATCACAAGGCCAGACAGCCAGCATAATGACACCAATAATCTTGTCATGTATTTAAGGGTGGCATTCTTACCACTACTGTAAGAGTTGCATTCTTCCTCCTGACTCCCAATGTAAGGAGCATTTTCTCATTTGACCCATGATGAATTGTATTTATAAGGGTTCTCTGAGAGCTCAAAGTTATTTAAAGGATTCCTCTTTGAGGAAAAGTTTGAGGAAGACTGTTTTAGATGTACGGTTAACAGCTCTGTACTCTCTAACATGCCTGGTTGGGCTGAGGATATAGATTCAGACACCTGTGTGTAAAAATACCCCCAAATACAGCAACACATATCCACCAGTAAATGACACAGACCTGTTTAAGTATCATTTAATTATATTGTAATTGGTGTGAAGAAGAAGAGGTTATACTGGGTTATATCAGGAAGGAAAAATATTATGTAGCGATTGACGATTTAACATTAGCAAACAGTAATATCGTAATGATTAACTGGGATTATTAACAATCTGCAAACAGTGAACAGTGAACAGTTTGCAGGAATATATATCTGCCTTTTTAAAATATTGGTACCATGTTTGCCTTTCTCCAGCCAGCTGGTACCTTTCAAGCTGTCCGTAAAAATTAAGGTCAGAATAAAGGTCTGGCTATAACCTGGCTAAGTTCTTTAACCAATTCAATACCGGGCAATTTTACACCTTCCTGCCCAGGCCATTTTTCAGGTCTCTCACACTTTGAATGACAATGGCACGGTCATACAACATTGTACCCAAACTAAAATTTTATCATTTTCTTCACACAACTAGAGCTTTCTTTTGGTGGTATTTAATCATCGCTGGGATTTTTATTTTTTGCTAAATTAACAAAAAAAGACTGAAATTTCTTTTAAAAAAACACGTTTTTCTTTGTTTCTGTTTACAAATAAATAATTGTTCTTCATAAATTTAGGCCGAGATGTATTCTGCTACATGTCTTTGGTGAAAATAACCCAAATTAGGATGTATTTTTTAGTTTGTAGGAAGGTTATAGAGTTCACAAACTATGGTATAGATCTGAATATTGATCAATCCTGAAGTACTGACAGCCAATCTAATTTCTTGAGGTCCCAGAATGTTAGAATAGTACAGATATCCCCCAAATGACCCCTTTTTGCAAATATACAGTCCGACGTATTTCATAAGAGGCATGGCGAGTTTTCTGAAGTTGTATTTATTTTCACAATTTTTTTTTTATATACTGTCACCAGTGCAGTACAGCATCATCATATAACTGGCATGGCGGTGATCAGGGACACTGACTGGTGACAGTGTGAAAAAAAAAATATATATATTTTTTAATTTTTTTTAGTATTTGAAATTTTTTATTACATTTTTTAAAGATTTTTTTTCATATTTCACTATGTCCAAAGTAGTACAATGTTACCATGGTAACATTGTACTACTTTGGGGAAGAGATCAGTATTTGTTTTTTTTTTTGTTTTTTTTTACACAATTTGCTTATAGCAAAGAATTACTTTGCTATAAGCAAGCATTTACCTGAATTACATTGATTCATTCAGGGTTTTTTTTTTTTTGTGCTTAGCTGTGATTTGGCCACAGCTAATCAGATGACATGTGCATATGATTAGCTGTGACCATTCACAGCTAGACACTAGTATACAATGGATGGCATGAATGAAGCCATCCATTGTATACAACTGTCATGTGACCTGCTGTGATTGGTCACAGCAGATCACATGGTACCGGCAACGGGGGCCGGTACTCAGATCTGTCATCGGCCGTGTCCGAGGTACACAGGTGACAGATCGCGCCGCTGCACGGCTCTGCAAGCGCGCGAACTGCGCATGTGCGGGAGGAGGCCATATTGCGGCCTCCTGGAAAGCTAGTACATTTTTCCGGACGCCATTCGGCCATAGGCCAGGCGTCAAATGGTTAAGGACAGTCTGTTGTAGTCCATACAGTCCAGGTGATTTATTTGTGTTAAGTTTTTCAAGTCTACTGTATTACAGACTCTGGCTTCTGTTAGCCACAAGGGTACATTCTGTGACATATTACTAACAATACAGTCATGGTTGTTATACCCCTCCTTTTCCTCTGTAAAAACTGAGGAGAGGAATGCATTAAGTACATTTGCCTTCCCCTTGTCGTTTGTAACCAGCTTCCCCTGTTCATCTTTTATGGAGCCAATATGCTCTGACCTCACTTTCTTACACTTAGTATATTTAAAAAACTTCTTGGGATTTTTTTACTCTTCTATGTGTCTCTCGTGGCCTCTCTTTAGCAACTCTTAGACTTCTCATTGCATTGCTTGTAATGTTGGAAATGCCGACACTGACCCCTCGCCCTTATATTTATTAAAGGTCTTTTTTTTGTTTTATAAACCTTGTTACATTGGAGTTTAGCCATGCAGGTTTAACCTTAGCTCTTTTATACTTGTTGCCCATTGAAATGCACTTGATGATACCTTTATTTAATATGTTCATTTTTCCTCAGTGTTTAATGTTTCTAGGATTCAATCCCATTTAAAGGCTAGTAATATTGAGTGCAGTTTAGAGAAGTTGGCTCTCCTGAAATTCGTTTTTTGTACTACCCTAGTGCCTCCTTTTACTATGGTTTACTTTGAATGTAATTACCATGTGATCATTGCTACTCAAACTGTCCCGTATTTCAACCTCTGCAACCAGCTGTGTTATTTGTAAAAGTGTTGTAACTGTTATTTGTAATAGGTAGATCTAGCAATGCATTATTTCTAGTCAGGGCATCCACCAATTGACATATAAAATTGTCCTGCAAGACATTTAAGAAATGGCGAGCCTTAAATGAGCGAGCAGTGACTTCTGCCCAGTCAGTATCTGGGTAGTTTAGCTTTGTATGAGCGCATATTAGCTTAAACTTAGATATTCTGCAATTGTGTTCTGCCAGCCTATCTTCCTTTGGATTCGTATACTGGTTATACCGGTACTACACTAATGCTTACAGTGTCACCCTCAGACCTTTGCTCGTTGGTGGCTTTCGTGTCCTCTGCTCCCTTCCCCCCAAGTACCTAGTTTAAAAGTCCCTCTAACTTTTTGGCTATTTTGTACCTCCAACAGAGCTGCAGTGTCCCCATTTAGGTTCAGTACGTCTCTGCTATAGAGCCGGTAACCAACTGAAAAGTCAGCTCGGTTCTCCAGGAATCCAAAACCCACATTACTGCACCAGTTCCTCAGCCACTTGTTAAGTTCTCTAATTTCCTGCTGCCTCTCTGGTGTGGCTTGAGGTACAGGTAGTATTTCTGAGAAACCACCCTGGAGGTCCTTCTCTTCAATAAAACTTTTAAGTCCCTGATATATTTTTTTCTTCAGCAAGAGTTCACTTCAGCAGATTGCATTAATCTACTGTGAGGAAAGAAAAAAGTGAAAAGAAAACTTTCTGTCACAGTTGCTGTGTTTGCCCAAGTCACTTTAGGCTCCGCTCATACTTGAGCGAAGCTGCAGCATCATGTTTATTTGCACTTTTTTGTGGCATGCTTTTGAAGCGGCACCATTCATTGTGAATTGGCCTCCCTCTGCTCCACAAACCCAACAAAGAAGCTCATTGTGGCACTGAGCCAGGCTTGTTTGACATTGGGTGTTTTGCTGTCATTTTTGTGCATTTAGTCACATGAAAATCACGGCACCGCATTTGGGGTGCCATTAATAAATAATGGCACTACAATCATGCAATTCTGCAACTGCAAAGAAAACATATTTTTTTCTTGTCTCCAAACTAATGCACCTTTTCTCTTCCTCCTTTAAACCTGCACTGCCATCTTCTCTCATTTTGTTGTCAATGGTGTTTGCCTTCTTCTTCTTTCTTCTCTGCCTACCCACAGATGATGTTTGCTTATCATCTCAAAGATAACGCCATATGGCACATGAGATGAGACACATGACATCATGCACCTCCTCTCACGTATGCAACATATAAAATTTAGCATTTGTGCCATACCACTCTCCTCTTATCTCTTTGTAAAAAGCCTTTACCCCCTGAAGAGCTTGCAAGATATCAGGGGAAAGGCTATCTTTTTTTCAATACATTAGTGTATTGTGGTATGGTGTATGCGTGAAGTGAGGCATGTGCAGTCCTGTGCCTCATCTCATTCATGCACCATATGATGTTATACTCATCTTGGATGTAATTTTTTTCCCTAGGGCTTACAGTTTAGGAAAAAGATCTCAGTGGAAGGCACCAGGTACATAGTATTCCCAGAGAACATATGTGAAGCTGGGGCTACGTCACCAATGCCTAAGAAGAAGTGGGATTATGTTAAGCAGAACTAAGGTCCAAAATACTTTCTCTGCTTCAGTAGTCTGATGCCCAGGAGGAAATTTTGTGCACGTTGACAAGAAACTATAATGAGAATGCATCCTAAGGCAGGCCTTACACACAACACATACACATACTAGTTGGCCTATTGGGCAACCAGCTTTATGATGGAATGTAAGGCAACCATACATGAGTCAGGTTGTTTTCATTCAAGTGAGTTGAATGAAAATAATCTGACTTGATTCCCCCATTCACACACTCGATGTGGATGGGAATCCTCTCTACAGAGCTATTGTATTCCAACAGCGGGGAGACATCCCTGAACAGCCTGCAGCGCTGAGCGAGCGGTATGAATTCGACAGGGTGGTTGTAGAGAAGTCGAACAATAAACCAACTTCTGTACAACCTCCCTGCCCATACATGGTTGTAATTTGGCTGGTCCTTGCTGCACTGGATAAATTACAATCCATGTATGGTCAGCTTAAGCAGTATTACCTAGGCATTGTGTATCTAGAGCTATAGTCCCTTATATATCAAATAGTGGGTGTTTATGGAGTTGAATATATTGTTGGTGCTTTATAAATATCAGACACTAATTTCACTAGCAGTAACAAAGTGTCTTGGTTCTAACAATTCTACTGGTTTTTAAATTATTTATAAATGTATCCAGTGCTATGGGAGGTTTTTGAATAAATAAAAGATAACTGTTCCATTTCTCACAGAATTCATGTTATTACTTGCAATAAGTTCTTTTTATTTTGTATGTAATTTTTTTTAGTGCCAGGGCTGGGCTCTCAGATTGACCTCACATGGTTTGTCATAGAGACTATGGCTTTTTAGAGACCTGCTTCTATTGCTTGCTGAGATCTTTATGCCTACCAGCATAAAGATACACACACTACATTTCCAAAAGTATTGGGCCAAATCATTGGATTCAGCTGTTTCAATCACCTCCATGGCACCACAGGTGTATAACATCAAGCATCTAGACATGCAGACTGCTTCTACAAACATTTGTGAAAGAATGGATCGCTCTCAGGAGCTCAGTAAATTCAATCTTGGTGCCGTGATAGGTTGCCACATGTGCTGTAAGTCCATCCGTTAAATTTCCTTGTCACTAAATGTTCCACGCTCAACTGTTAGTGGTGTTATAACAAAGTGAAAGTAAATGGGAACAACTCAGACACGAAATGGTAGGCCACGTAAAATGACAGAGCTGGGTCAGCACATGCTGAAGCACACAGTGCACAGAAATCGCCAGCTGTGTGCAGAGTCAATAGCTAAAGACCTCCAAACTTTGTGTGTCCTTCAGATTAGCACAACAGTGTGTAGAGAGCTTCATGGAATGGGTTTCCATGGCCGAGCAGCTGCATCCAAGCCTTACATCACCAAGTGCAATGCAAAGCGTTGGATGAAGTGGTGTAAATCATGCCGACACTGGACTCTAGAGCAGTGGAGATGTGTTCTCTGGAGTGACCAATCATGCTTCTCTGTCTGGCAATCCAAAGGATGTGTCTGGGTTTGGTGGTTGCCAGGAGAACGATACTTGCCTGAGTGCATTGTGGCAAGTGTAAAGTTTGGTGGAGGGAGAATTATGGTGTGGGGTTGTTTTCATTCCCATAGACACACTCCTAAACCTTGTGGACAGCCTTCGCAGAAGAGGTGAGGCTGTTATAGCTACAAAGGGTGGGCCAACTCAATACTGAACCATACGGACTAAGACTGAGATGCCTATAAAGTTCATGTGTGTGCAAAGGCAGGTGTCCCAATACTTTTGGCAATATAGTGTATCTACTAGTTACTTGTCTGTGCACTCTTATAGATCACTGATCATTCCGAGGATAGTAGTAACCTGTGTCAGATCTAAGCATGGAACTGTACAACCCTACAAACAACCACCCTGATTCCACCCCACCATAACCGTCTGATCAATCATAGTAAAGAAAACCATGAAACTGAAGTGTGGAGAAATATGGCTGTGGCCCCTTCTTTGGGTTTTAAAACAAATATGATAACCTTTAACCTTTGCTGTACCATACCTTTAACATTAAACTCACAGACCAATACTACCATTAAAGCTTTGACTAAACTACCTGCTCAGCCTTTCAGGATTCGAGCACCAAGTACCATACCAACCAACAGGTACCTCCATAAACAGCATCTGCCCACATCTGTGGGGGGACATTACCCCAATACAGTTAGAGCCGCGACAAAGGGAGGGAGGGAAGATGACAGCTTGATTGAAGATTCAGATTGTTATACCAGACCACAGATGTTAGTACATATAAAGGAACACACTTCGTCCTCATTGGTTGCTTGATTGACTTTCAAATTTCAGTTCTAAGCATTTTGTTTTTAACTGTCCAGGATCAAAGTAATAATTATCTTCTGGCAATAGCTGTCTTCTTTCCTTCTAATCAGTGACCAGGATGTGAGATGTCCCAGGACCTGAAAAGAAACAGAGAAAGCCAGCAGAAAGATTCTGTCCCTTTTGTTGTGCTATTTCAATTAAAGCTGTGAACCATGGAAGACCATACAGGAAGGAAAGGAGTGTAGGGGGTGACAAATCCCATGGGGACACTTGATTATCCCCGTGTCCCTAGCAATAACTCCATACCTGTAGATAATATGAAGGCTGCCACATCTGACCTTTGTTCTTGAAAATGCTACTTACCTGGATATTATACTAATCTTATGGCTTTAGTGAGTCTTTAGTCACTGACCTGTAAAAAGTATGCAGATGAGGAGTTCTGACTTCACTTTGACTTTCTAATCTCCTGTTGCTTGTTTCAGGTGAGTAACTTACAAAGTAGTGAAGCCATACCTCCCAACTTTCTGAAATTATAACTATGGACTAGCATACACTATGTAGGCAAAGAACACATCCATACCACGGCCTTGGTTACACGGACCACAAAGATCTATTATGTAGAAAAAGCTAGGCTAAACAACACAAATGCTTTTTTTTAATTGGCTTTTCAAAAAAAAACAACAACAAATGCAGTAATGTAGAGGTTTGATAAAAGGTTTAGTGCAGTGTAACACTTTTGGTAAAATAGTACATTTCGTATAGAGATGAACACATCAGGCCAAAGAGGGACAACTAAGGATTCATAAGGCACAGAGGGATTTAGCCTCAAAAGAGGGACAGTCCCTCCAAATGAAGGACAGTTGCAAGCTATGGTGAAGCCAGAGACAGCCTAGCATAGACTATTTTAAGAATGGGGTCATCAGTGCAGGAGGACTCAGTACAGGTACCGAAGTATGATGGAGCCAAGCAGGCTTTGTAGGGGTGATGTCTGCACTTGCGACAAACAGAGAGCAGGCATACTACAAATACACAACCAGATCACAGTGAAGACTGTGGAATGGTAACAGGTTCACAGTTAGAGATGACAATTTCTGTGAAACATCTGCTCATCTGTGGTCAATCTGAAGTCCTCTTTAGCAAGAGAAAATATGTGCCTATTCACAAAAAGCTGCCATAGTCATTAAAGGTGAACTCTAAACCAATATAAAAGCCACACATTAAAGCACAACTTCAGTCTGCCTCTCAGGTGGCTCTGCCCCCTTGGGTGCCACCATTATTGCGCATGCACAAATGTGCCCACGGGCTCCATCTGGCCTTAAGGTCAGATTTACCTCAAGCGTGCAAAGACAGGAAAGGTTTCAGACTTCCTTGGCAGCAGTCTTTGTGTGTGCATCGGAAATCCTGTTGTGTGCAGAAGGCCATGGAAACCGTCGCATGCTCAGATGTGTCTCAGAGCTCTCCTGAAGACCCAAGTCCTGCTGCACATCTATGCAGGGGGTGGGGAGAGATTCTCGTCTAGACACATGAAATGTGGAAGTGCTGCAGCACAAATAAATAACTTTGTAAAATAAATAAATAAAATAAAGATCCATTTGTAAGACAGAGAAGGGGGAGGAGGCAGGGCAGCACAGGATGACCTTTTGAATGAAGATCTGCTTTAATGCAGCTCTGTAATCATTAATACATTGTTAAAAGTATTTTTAAATAGAATCAGTATAAGTCCCTGAATTTGACTTGGTATCAGCAGCTTTTAGTCCTTGTACAGCAGGGCTGTAGTGTGAGATGAAGAAGCAGCACAATCAGTTCATGTGATTACAATATGCATACTGTAGGAAGGGAAAGCAGAGTGATATAGAGATGAGCTCATCACTGTTCTGCTGCACCTTTCATCATACAGTCACTGCTGGGGGTCCAGTATGACCCGAGCTCAGAAGAAGTGGGTTGAATGATGATGGCCATCAGATTAAGGACATCTAGTGGTGGAAAAAAAATAATGTGGGCGAAATCTCTAGATCATGGGTACTTTACCTTTTTTTTTTTTTTTTTAGTCACTGACCCCTTAAGAATCTGATGAACTATGGACCCCCTTCCCCGAACTATTCACATAAACACAACTTTGATGCAATTAATGTATATACTTTATTCTACTGAAATTTGATTGCCTCATACATATATGATATATACAAAGTTTGAATAATAAAACAATCTTAAGAACAAACTCACTCCTTTTTATGTAAAGAGTAATGACCACTCCACTCTTTACAAAAATGAAATACAATCATCAAATTGAATTCTGGTCAAATCTATTACTATTACTACTAGAAAATGAGAATTCCCATTTGCTATTATGGAGGGGCACAAGCTGGCGGTTGTGCAGAAAACAATGATATAAATTTAAATAGTAATCATGGGCCACCAATGAGTCAAGAGATACTCTAAATACACTATAAGCAGTGGCGGGTGTGCTTTTTTTAATTTCTATCAACGGGAAACCATTGATTGAGACAAGGGGGGGGGGCTGTATTGTGAATGTAAATGTTATATTTTATTTGATCCTCACCCCCTGAAACCCATCCGTGGACCTCAGGTTGAGAACAACTGATCTAGAGGAAAGCTCTCTATAGCAGAAAAGACTGGTTATGTTATTGTATGTTGATGGGCTAGTCATATTTATCTTGTTATTTTTGGCTTGAGTTCTGCTTTACATGAAATGAATAATTCTATATCTTCCATGACGTTTCCAGTCTTACAAAGCTTACATTTATAGATCTCTGCTGAAATAAAGTACTTGTGACTGCCTGTTGTGTCCACACAGGTTCCTCACGCGGGGTGTTTTCTTTTTATTTGCAGATGGTGGGAAGACACTTGTATTCTGGAAGCGTGGACCGCACAGCGAAATGCTGGTTGCCTGACACTGGTGAATGTGTCCGGACATACAAGTCACACAAACACAGCGTTAGCACTTTGAAATACCATTCTGGAATATGTAAGTCACAGCCATGCCCAGAGTCAGACTAGCTGCATTGTAGCCCCGTACACATATAAGAAATAATAAACAAAAAAAGTGTAACGCTATACCTTTAAATACACAATTTTGAAATTAAAAATCACAGTCTTTACATTATAAATCTTCAAAGGCACTGAATGCTTTACTTATATCATGCAATTACAATGAAATTGTACAAAACAGTGCAAAAGGGACAAGTTTAAAAAAATGTCTAAATATAATTCTATACGTCCAAAAATGGTGAAAACAATAGTAACACCAAATGTTATGTGCAATGCAGCCGGTGACACTCTTCTCCACCAACATGAACCATAGGCCTGTTACCATACAATTAAACCCTTAATAGGCGGTCAGAAGTGCTTCCCGAGCCTAATGGGACAAGGTGTATGGTAATAAGCCCCTCCGGCATACTCCACTGCTCAGATAAACTCCACAGCATCCATATTATACAGTGACCATATTGAAAGAAAAGAACCCCACAAAGTGTAATACTTTAATAAACTCTTCAGATTTATTTGTATAAAATGATACTCACAAACAAAGAACTATATAGGGCATAAACATGAGAAACAGCCGCACCGCTCGGCATGCATGCGTGGTGTCGTCAGATCATATGCTTGAAATTACATGTGCTATATGAAAGTCTGATAAAGGGTCAGACGACCCAAACTTTAGATTTCAGGTGGAGGTGGACCTTGGTGGATCCCTTGCTGCTTATGAAATCTTGAGGACTCTACAGGGGAGATCTTGTTGCCATGGTTCCTGGCTCTGTTACTGCAAACCTTTGGGCAACTCATTGATAATGTGCCATTTACTGTGTAATACCGGGAATTAAAGAACCAACATACAGTGGGGGTGTCAATGGTAATAGCTGCAGCAGATGTAACCAATACAAACCCAGAGAGATATAAGGGACTGTCAGGTGATTTGAGTGTCCAGCATCTACCAAAAACTCAAACATCATTTTGGATAGAATCACTGTATGACCTTCCACAGTTATTTTAATATGGTCACTGGATGCAGTGGCCCTCATAACTACAAACATTTAAAGATGTGTATGTAGACTAATTGTTTGGGAAGTCGTTGTGAGTGCAGAACTGTGATATGTACTCCGCTGTTTATATCTGTGTGACGGAAGGTTGCTAAGTCACTGTGTGCATGAATGATCAAATGACATTGCAGTTAATTAAGATGATAAAGGCTTCTCCTATACAAAGGCCATTGGGCTGCTTTTGCTTTAGCAACCAACTTATTATAGTGATACAAAATGTAAAACTGCTAATAAAAGATGTTCAAAAATGAACACAAGAAATATTTCTAATCATACAGTAATGATTGGTTCTCCATTTCTTGTTTTTAAAGCAGATTAGAAAATGAAATAGTTGTTATGGGCAACACAGGTGATCACCCGCTGGGAACATAATGGGCTCATCAATGAATCAACAATGAAAAACAATGCTCACTTGATGACCCTGATGATGTACTTACCCCTTCCCATTTTCACCACACCAGTCTCCACATCAAGACTGCCAACTTACTATGGGGACTGAAACATCAGATTCCATTTAGGGATGAGCTCAGGTGTGTTTGGATCCTAGTCTGAACCCACCTGAGAAAGCCCTCCAAGAAGCTGTGACTGTACTCAGCCAATCATCAAGCAACAATGCATTCCCTTTCTCCCAGTCGCACATATGCACTCCCATTGTACATCCATATTGGGAGCTATTAAGTTACAGGATGCAGTGGCCCTCATAACTACATACTTTAAAGGTTTGTAAGTAGACTAATTGTGAGCTCCTAAGCCTCTACTTTTCCCCCTGACTACCATTTGTTTAGAACAAGCAGTGCACGTTAGTTGCGGTCATGTGCACTGCTCCATGTACAATACATATCCCATGGTCAATATTCCTTGGCCCATCTTGAGAGCAAGCACAAGAAGGTGGATACATTCCTATGATTGGCCTGGTACAGGTGACAGCTTCTTGGTGGGCTCGCTCAGGTGGGTTCAGACTATGTTCCAAACACTCCTGAGCTCAATACTAGTACTACTAGCTTTACATAAACCCAAACACTAAAATCCCATATAAGCTTTAACATGGTAATATTATTTCCAACAGCATTTTAAATATTTTTAAATTTGCAATTTTGATTTAAATAACACCAGGTGAACCTTGTGACCCATGAAAAATGCTTAGTGGCCTCCGCTCAAACTAACAAGGTCCGATGAATTGGATACTGCTGACCAGTGAGAGTGCAGGCCAGGTAGAGAATTGTTAGCAGGTGAAAGCAGCCTTAGCTCGATCATCTGAGCCATGCTCCCAACATGTTCTGCCCTGCCCATGGGCCTTAATCATGAAGCTGAAACATGTTGGAGGCTTGGCTTGGATGAATCAAGCTGAGGCTGCTTTCACCTGCTAACCACTCGGTGCCAACCAAGGTGTGCAGTGACCGGGCTATCTCTTCCTACACCTACCAGATGAACCTTGTTATGTTTTTGTTTAGAGACTTCCTGGTCCAAGGTGACAACATTGTTCTGTCCTCACTACACATTTCTCTGTGTGTAACTCAGGTTGAGTTACAGCTAAACCCTCCTATTTTGCAATAAGCCATACTGAATGTAATTTTGAAGCTTTATTAAGGTTGGGGTGGAACTATGGGAAATAACTAGGCTGCAGATGGCAATAAGTCCATTCTCACCAGCGATTCTGCCAGTGGGGATGTAAGTTTAGTCCACAACATGCTGCAGGTTTGATGGCTGATTTTCTCAACCTTAGTTCCTAAGATTGAGTCTTTTTCTGCCCCTTGTAATATCTTCTGTGAGCTCCTAAACCTCTACTCCCCCCCCCCCCCCGACTTTCATTTGGAATGAGCAGTGCATTTTAGTTGCAGTCATGTACTCTGGCCCATGCACACTATATATCCCATACTCCTTAGTCCATCTTGGGAGCAGGCAAGAAAGGGTGGCAACGTTCCTATATACACTCACTGGCCACTTTATTAGGTACACCTGTTTAATTGCTTGGTAACACAAATTATTAATCAGCTAATTACATGACAGCAACTCAATGCATTTAGGCATCGAGACGTAGTGAAGGCATCTTGCTGAAGTTCAAACTGAGCATCAGAATGGGGAAGAAATGGGATTTACGTGACTTTGAGCGTGGCATGGTTGTTGGTACCAGACTGGCTCGTCTGAGTATTTCAAAAACTGCTGACCTACTGGGATTTTCATGCACAACCATCTCTAGGATTTACATAGAATGGTCTGAAAAAGAGAAAATATCCAGTGAGTGGCAGTTGTATGGATAAAAATGCCTTGTTGGTGTCAGAGGTCAGAGGAGAATGGTCAGACTGGTTTGAGATGATAGAAAGGCAACAGTAACTCATGTCAATATGGACTAAAATCTCTGAGGAATGTTTCCAACACCTTGCTGAATCTATTCCACAAAGAAGTATGGCAGTTCCGAAGGCAAAAGGGGGTCCAACCCAGTTTTAGTAAGGTGTACCTAATAAAGTGGCCGGTGAGTGTACATTGGGTTAGAAGGTACTTTTTAAAATTAATACATACTGTACTTGAAAAAATGTTTTGTTATTTAACCAGAGTTTAGTGTCCCTCTAAGTTTGCATTTCATTTGCTACTGTTGTGTTTTGTTCAGAAATGTGATAGATGATCTTTACTTTATTCTCTTTCTAGTATTTACAGGAAGCGGTGATACTTGTGCGAGGGCATTTAATACAAAGACAGGAGCTTTGCAACAAGTCTTCCCAGGACACACTTTCATCATTAACTGCATTCAGGTGTGTGAGGATCCCTATGTGTATACAATGATGGAGAACTTGGAGATTGCATCCTTTGCTTTTTCTGGCCCTGGAATGTTCCTGCTCCTCATTTAATCCATGTCACATCAAAGCAGAATTCAGGATGACATTTTTTGGGGGAATTCATTGGGAGTGTCATAGACATGCTTTACAACTGTTGGGCCTCTGCACCGAGATTGTCAGTGCTTGCATGATATTCATGTAGCTGTCAGAAACAATTACATGAATTTGTTGGAGGCCAGTCTGGAGGTTGAAGTGACAGGTTCTCAAAGTGGCAATAGTCAGAACTACCTGAATTTGGTGCACACGTCAGTGATATTACTAAAACTGGTGCAATTGTTTGCCTGCATTGGGTGCAGGTAGTACTGAAAGAACTACCAAGAAAAAAAGGTTGTATTAAACCCTCAGCAATTTTTAACTTAAAGTGGAATTACACTCCATCTAAGCACCACAAACCAAAAATACTATTTAATTCATTTTTAATATTCAAAGCAATCTCACCCACCAATCTATGCCTCCATGGTTTATTTTGCTGAGAAATCACTCTGAAAAACACCTCCAAGAAATTCTGACCATCTTGAGCAAGAGCAGATGATTTATGTAGCATTTGCTTCCTGGAATCCTTCTGCCGTTAGCTCAGGCATGCAGGCCAGAGGGTGTGCTTTGCTAAGAAAATCCCTGATCCCCTCCTGAAGACTCCTGGGATGTATGATATAATTTTCCTATGCCTGGAAACCAGGAAGTAACGTGAAACATATTTGAAACAAGTATATATGATATACTTTCCAATCCTTTTACTAAGGCTAGCAGCAAAAGGATTAAAAATAGTCCATGATGATTGAGAAAGTTCCACTTTAATGTACTAAGCACAATAAAATAAACATTTCCCATAAAACTATTTGTAAAAATTCTAACCACAATTGCAGTTTCCCACTTTCAATGCTGCTGGCTTCTTCTCTCAGTGCTGCTTCCCTGAACTTCTTGTCCTCAAAGGAAAGAGAAGAGTGGACAGTGGAGTCTCCAGCCAGCCTGTTAGCTTGACGAAGGGAGGGGGAAGAGGAAGGAGGAGCAGGGGAGTGCCTTGCTATTCTTGACTACAGGGCTGTGGGTTTCTATTGATGCGCACAGTGTGGGGGAGACACAACTCTAGTCCCTGCATGCAAGGGTGGCTCCATACAATGCTGCAAGATAAAGGAGTCACCCTGAAAGATTAAAACTGGAACAGTGCTCATGGTACCAATTTAAACTAATAAATACAATAAAAGATAAAGAAGCTGCATACTCCGTAAGTGATTTAATCAGCTGCTGAAAGTGTTTTGAACACCCCAGTTTAGGTTTGGTCTCTGGAGGCACACTCACTCATGAATGTCCTGTGATTTTTTGTTTGCAGATATATGACAATGTTTTATATACGGCTTCTCATGATGGAACTCTTAGAGTCTGGGATATAAAGGAAATCTGCTCGCAGACCAAGCACCAGAAGAAGACATCAGTGCGGAATAAACTTTCTCAGAAGGGAAGCTTGCCTCACCTCTTCCATAATAAAGTAGGCTGCTCACCAGAGGATAATGATGACTGTGAACCAGTAGAATTGCTGTAAAGGCTCTAAGACCTTTTTATTCTAGCAATACTGGAACTACTGCAATAACTGCCCACATGACTGCTATGGGACCCAGGAATTAATCGCGGGCCAAGTGAGCTATCGCTGTGAGCCTTTCCCTTCCATGAGGTCTGCTTTGTGTTTCTGTACAGGTGCCATAACCAGTGCTGAGTGGATCTAAATTCTATGGTTAAAGTAGTATTAAACCCTTAGTGTTTTTAGCTTAACACATTGAACACAATAAAACATATATTCCTCAGTAAACTATTTGTTAAAATTCATAACCCCGCACTAGATGTTTACAACTTTAAATGCTGCTGGATCCTGCTCTTTCACTGCTGCTTCCCTGAACTTCTGGTCTTCCCAGAAGGCAGTGAGCCCAAATATTCTGGGATTATTTTAATCCGTATGATGGCTAGGGAACTAGCAGGGACCACTGACAGCCTTAGTACAGGTACCCTTATGGTTCTTCCCATACCCCTGCATATCCTCTTCCATACCAGCCTGGTTGAATAAGGTAGACCTGTCCTAGTTTAGGTCCTTTTAATGTGCATGAATACTGCTGATCTGGGCTTACTTTCCTTTTTTTTGGGGGGGGGGGGGGCTGCCATTGTATTACATTGTATGGAAAACAGACTGAGAGATTAATATTATTATACAGTATATAGCGCCAAAGGGTATGCTCAGCGCTGTACAGTAGCAGGGAGGACAGAACATGAGACAAGACGGTAACAATAAAATACATGAGGGGTTCGAGGGCCCTGCTCTTTCGAGCTTACAATCTAGGAGGGAGGGGAAGTTGGTACAGGAGGAAATGGCTGTGGGGGATGGAGTGGTGGGAGGAGTGGAGGAGGTTAGTTGTTAGGCGAGGTCAGGTGTTAGGTGAGATTGGGGTAGGCTTCCCTGAAGAGGAGGGTTTTCAGGGTGCGCCTGAAGGTGAGGAGGGTAGGTGACAGTCTGATGGATTGGGGTAGGGAGTTCCAGAGGATGGGGGAAGTCCTAGAGAAGTCCTGCAATCAGGCGTGGGAGGAGGAGACCAGGGAGCTAGAGATATGGATAATGCCAGTGCTGACCTCCTTCTATAAAGTCTCTGTCCTGCAGTAAGTATGCAACCAGTGAAATCAGAACCCCTGATCTCCATACATGTTCCAGGTCAGTAGTTCACATCATTGAAGCATTAAGGTAACCTGGGCAGCCTTTGTATTTGTTTCAGTCCCATAGGGCACCTAGTACTAAGGGCATAGACAGGCTGGGCTGTAAAATTCCGTGAACTTATCTTCTGCTGAATAGAAGCTGAATGGGACAGATGGCAGTTTTTTGGCATCCATGCCTATTCAGTTTCTGTATGGGGACCACAAGGGGTATTTGTGATAACTCTGGGCAGCAGACTTGAGTATATTTTCATCAGGCTTCCCCTGATCTGTCAAGTTTAGGTCCGGGAAAAATGGAAAAGGACGCAGTCCTTTCTGGAAATGGACGGACTTGGAGATAGGCAGGTATAAAAGTCCTTTTACATCAGCCTTCCCATAGAGCTGCATGGATCTTCCAGATCAGGTCCATCTGAAAAACTGACAGGCAGACCTGATTGGAAAGACCGCATGAAAGGGCCGTATGGCGCAAGCTAGTTTCCCAATTACTGATATTTACACCAGATAAAAGCTATATGTTCCAGAATTCTCTTTCTGCAGATCTGTATTTGTGGGCTGAAAAGGACCAGCCCACCCACTAGAGCAATTACATATACAAGGTTGATTTACCATCTTACTTCATTTGGGAGCTCCTTGCAATAGTTCCTGGGTCTGTGCTCTCCCTCCCGTCCCTAAGGCTGCATCCACATCCTGAGCTCGAAGCTACAAAATGCTCAAAGGATCAGCTATTCTCTATGGTAGTGTTTCTCAACCTCTTTCCAGTCAAGGCATGCTTTACAATTATGGACAGCCTCAAGACACCCCATTCTAAAATGTAAAAAAAAACTGTTCTAATAATTTTACATAATGCAGCAACCTCCACACACGTAGGACAATCAACGGTAGAGGTGATTTATTCTTTCCAATCACATACACCTTTGCACACTGGTACTGCCTAGTATTCCAATGTTTCTCTCCCTCAGTGTTTCTCCATCACTCAGATATTGTGACCCCAGCACTGATGGAGAGGGGCAAACAAGGATGCTGTGCAGACAGCCAACATCCTCCTTATCAACCAATGTTGTCATTGGTTGTTGGAATCATTGGTTGTAACGGTGCACAATGAAAACCTGTGGCTTTGCATAACTAAAAGACAGGCGTGATCCTCCTGCTGGTTTGTATACAATTTTTAGGCAATTTGCTAAGGCACCCCTGAAGAAACATCAAGGCACCCCAGGATGGGCACCCTGGTTGAAAAAAAGCTGCTCTATGGTGCTTGTTTGCACCTGCCTGCGTAAATGCCTGTAGCTCAACTCCTGCAGCTCAAAAAAAGTTGTGGCACTTCTTTTGTAGCTCAATGCGGGCAGATTGTAGAGATTTAGGATGTTTTGAGCCTCATTGAATTGCATTGTGAGTGTAAAAACACACAATTTGCACATTTTAGCTTGTTTTTAAGCTCATGTGTCCGTACAGCAACAAATGATGTCACAGATGTTACTGTTCTCCATTAGCTAATATAAAAGCTCCTGAAGCTCAAAAATGCACATAAAATCGTGCAAATAAACACAATGTTGAGATGTGAATGAAGCCTTAGGGCCTTTTCCCACAGGCATTCAGTCTGGATTTGTCTGACAGGTTTGACTAGGCTTAACATACAGAACCCCATTGTTTGCAGATGTGCCTGTTCACATTGCTCAGTCGTTTGTATGCTCATGCTCTATGTTGTGGGCCCCATAGACTGCAATGGGAGTGCCTGTAAATGTGCCACACGCTTGTTTTTGTGCCTGAAGAATGCCTTGCCTACTCTTTCCAGCCCAGAAAACAAATGTTTCAAGCTTGATAAATGTGCAAAAATGCTTGCACAAAGCTTATAAGACGCTTCCAAATCATTCGTGTGAATGTAGGCTTCAAGTGTATCTGTAGGGGTGGTTCACACCATAGGAATGCAGTCCAGATGCATTCTGGTCCATTTTTTCTTCAACTTAATAAAGACATGTGCGTTCTGATGCATTATTGGTGCAGTTAGGTGAGTTCCAGTGCATTTTGATGCATCTTACTATGATCCAGTAGTTTAGTGCAGACAAAATGCAGCATGTTCTAATTTTTTTTCTGGAACTCGAATGCACTGAAACTGACCCCACTGGTGTGAACTATGCAATTATAAACCATGTACAGTGGATATAACAAGTCTACACACCCTTGTTAAAATGTCAAATTTCTGTAATGTAAAAAAATTAGGCAAAGATGAATCATTTCAGAACTTTTTCCACCTATAAACTGTACAACGCAGTTGAACAAGAAACTGAAATCTTTTAGGTGGAGGGAAGTAAAAATAAAAAACTAAAATAATATGGTTGCGTAAGTGTGCACACCCTTAAACTAATACTTTGTTGAAGCACCTTTTGATTTTATTCCAGCACTCAGTCTTTTTGGATATGAGTCTATCAGCATGGCACATCTTGACTTGGCAATATTTGCCCACTCTTCCTTGCAAAAACACTCCATAATCTGTCAGATTGCGAGGGTATCTCCTGTGCACAGCCCTCTTCAGATCACCCCACAGATTTTAGATCAGATTCAAGTCTGGGCCATTCAAAAGCTTTCATCTTCTTCTGGTGAAGCCATTCCTTTGTTGATTTGGATGTATGCCTTGGGTCGTTGTCATGCTGAAAGATGAATTTCCTCTTCATGTTCAGCTTTCTAGCAGAAGCCTGAAGGTTTTGTGCCAATATTGACTGATATTTGGAACTGTTCATAATTCCCTCTACCTTGACTAAGGCCCCAGTTCCAGCTGAATAAAAACAGCCCCAAAGCATGATGCTGCCACCACCATGCTTCACTGTGGGTATGGTGTTCTTTTGGTGATGTGCAGTGTTGTTTTTGCGCCAAACATATCTTTTGGAATTATATCCAAAAACTTCAACCTTGGTTTCATCAGACCTTATCACATTTTCCCACATGCTTTTGGGAGACTTCAGATGTGTTTTTGCAAAATTTAGCAGGGCTTGGATGTTTTTCTCCGTAAGAAAAGGCTTCCATCTTGCCACTCTACCCCATAGCCCAGACACATGAAGAATACTGAAGATTGTTGTGACATGTACCACACAGCCAGTACTTGCCAGATATTCCTGCAGCTCCTTTAGTGTTGCTGTAGGCATCTTGGCAGCCTTCCAGACTGGTTTTCTTCTAGTCTTTTCATCAGTTTTGGAGGGACGTCCAGTTCTTGGCAATGTCACTGTTGCACCATAATTCTTCCACTTGATGACTGTCTTCACTGTGTTCCATGGTATATCTAATGCCTTGGAAATTCTTTTGTACTCTTCTCCTGACTGATATATTTGAACAGTGAGATCACTCTGATGCTTTGGAAGCTCTCTGTGGACCATTGCTTTTGCTGTAGGATGCGACTAAGAAAATGTCAGGAAAGACCTACTAGAACAGCTGAACTTTATTTGGGGTTAATCAGAGGCACTTTATATGATGACAGGTGTGTACTGACTCCAATTTAACATGATTTTGAATGTGATTGCTCAATTCTGAACATACATCCCCAGGTATAAGAGGGTGTGCACACTCATGCAACCACATTATTTTAGTTTTTTATATTTACTCCCCCCCCCTCCTGAAAAAAAGATTTCAGTTTGTTTTTCAATTCAGTTGTACAGTTTGTAGGTTACATTAAAGGTGGAAAAAGTTCTGAAATGTATCTTTCTAATTTTTTTACATCACAGCAACCTGACATTTTAATAGGGATGTGTAGACTTTTTATATCCACTGTAACCTACTATCAATGAGTTTTTGATACAGAAAAAAAACCCGCACTGGACTGCATGTGGTGTGAACTGGCCTTTCATTTTTAAGTAGAGTAGAAAAGAATTAAAGTTTTTCTGGCCATTTTTTTTTTTTGGCTGTATGTGTCCCATTGAGGGTGGTCTTTACTTTTTGGGTATCACAGAACAGTTGCACCCATTGGAAGATTTCCCTCGCCCTCCTGTTCTGATGACAACTGCAAAATGTTGGATTTCCCATCACTTTCTATCCTGGGTCACAGTGGTCATCAGGACAAAGCGATAGCAACCAGAGGTTCCAAATGTTTTGCCTGTAGAGTTTATACAAGACAAACTTGTACACAACTTTCAGCCATTTTTCTGACTGGATATGATTGATAAAGTGTAAATCCTGGTTAAATGTTGTGTGAAAACATTTATATAGACCCCTTAGTCATCATCTCCTGGTAAACCAAGAGGCTGTATATTTGCACACTATGGGCACTTCCACTGGCCTAGTCCTGTGACATTACAAAAGTCCTCCATGTCCAGATTGTTACTTGAATGCTCACTGCCAAAGTCTAATTTAATGACACCATGCACACTGGGCATTTATCCCCAGTGCTTAGCCATGTGTAGAGGGCATTTTAACCTCTATGAGAATCTAAGCGGCTGGACGGGGCTGGGTGGTGCACTCATAATATGTATGTTTAAGGCAGCATGTATGTAGGCAGATTTCTTGCATTCTGGACATCCATATCTTGGCACATAGTGCCCTAAACATACATATTGTGAGTGCACCACCCAGCCCTGTCCAGCTACAGCAGCTGTCAATCTCTCATGGAGGCTGTGCTCTCTGCCTGCGGCTAAATGCCGGAGCCCCATGCACTGGGACTAAATAGCTTGTCTGCAACAGGCCTAAGTCTTTTTATAAATGTTCTGGTACTTTCAGAACTGCAAGCTTCAGAAAGATCTGTTGGGAAAGAAATGTGTGTGCCTTCCTAGGAAAATATATACACTTTGATCTGATTGTGCAAATAATATCCTGTGCAATGTAGTGGACTATTTTAAGTCAACATTGTATATAAGTAGATTTTTAGTTGATTTTTCCTCCTTTGGACTGCAATGGAATGATCCATGAACACATGTTCGATCATTACCAGACTTTGTGATTAATACATTTCCTTGAACATTGATGTGCTTAAACCTTTTTTTTCTTTTTAAATGTGACCATAAGATATGCAAATTAAAGTGTATATAAGCCTTAACCATAAACTTCTCTTTTTACTCCCTTTGTCTGATATATATATATATATATATATATATATATATATATATACACACACACACATACACACACCATTGATAGTGCTTTGTTATATTTGACAAGATCACAAATATAGCTGTTTTTCATGCTGGTAAACTTGGGAGCTGATGTCCTGTCAAAAATGCACTTCAGTTACAATCTGCAGAGGGTGTCAATGTTAAAGCGGAGTTCCAGCTGAAATAAAAAGAAAAAAGGCAGCAGCTACAAAACCTGTAGCTGCTGACTTTTAAAATACAGACACTTACCTGTCCCTCTGGCCAGCGGTGTCCTCACCATGGCTGGTTTCACCGGCCGTCTTCTCTCCCAGGCGCCGGCATCTTTAGTGTGGGTACCTGGCTCTGACAGGGTGCCCACTGCGCATGAGCGAGAAGCGCTGCACTTTGTGAATGGCCCCGTAGTCTTCTGGGACCTATCACATGTCCCAGAAGACTACGGGGAGGGAGGACAACTTCCACTTCCGATCGCCTAGGGGATCGCAGTGGAAGTGAGTACCTCTCAAATTCAGGTACCCGCTCCCCAAAGGTGCCAATCCTTAATGGGGAGCGGGGGACAGAAGCTTAAAGCGGAACTTCCCCTTTTGGGTGGATGTTAATGACACTCAAAACTCAGGTTGCAAATTCAGCGTGCTTGCCTGCACTGGATCGCTTTGGTACTTGCTTGGTGTGGTGCGATTTGATCCCATTGAAAATGAATGGCTGAAATCGCACTACACTGAAATGATGTGAATCGCACAGGAATGTGCAGTGCATTCCTGTGCAGTTCCTAGTGTGAACCGCCTCTTGGTACAATTGTCATGAGAGAACTAGGACTGACTAGACTTTAAACAAGCAAGTAGTCTTACAGTCAAGGAAAGGTCAGAATGCCCTATCTGTATACATGCTGTGGGGCACTGTCTGCGGACATGATGAAGCCAAATCATTAGCATTACAGCCAAGTAACTGGCATTTTTCAGTGTGTGAAGCCAGCCATGGCAACCAGAATCTTCTTTGTTTCATGATGCTAGGACCCTCTGGTTTCTTCAAATGTTTTTAATATTATTGTTATCCAGTAGAATGGATCACCTTGGGTTATGATAAGTATACGTGAATGTAGAATTGAAGCTTTACACCATAATATTCAAGTCCAAATTAAATTTTATTCCAATGGTAGATTGTTTCCAGAGTCAACACATTTTAGGACCACAACTCCAGCCCCTTCATCAGGGCTTAGGAAAGTAAAACAGAGGTACAGTGTATTGTATGAAGACTCACTGATTAATATTGGGATGTTATTGTAAAGTATCTGACAGTAGTTGGTTTAAGCTGGATCAGTAAGTCCACGTACATTGTATCTGTTTTACCAACAAAGTGGTACTAAACCCACAACAGTAAAATCAGTCTGTATATGCAGTAAAGCATGCTTGTTATACTCACTGTGGAACCTAAGGGGGTCAATCCTTCGCATTGTGTAAAAAGGCAGTTTGATCCTGTCTTCTCTGATCCTCCCCTTCTTCCACATTCCCCAATACATCTGCTGACAGTACACAGCGCTAGCAGAGAGGGTGCAAGTGATCAACACAAGGCCAATCAGCACTGTCCAAACAGAGGATCAGGGGTCCAGAGACAGGTAACAAAAATGGTGAAAGGTCTGGGAGTTAAAACATCTCAAGAGCAATTTCAGCAAACTAACATGTACAGTCCGGAGGAAAGAAGGGAAAGGGGAGATATGATTGAAAACTTTAAATACATCAAGGGGGTGAATAAGGTTCAGGAGGGCAGTATTTTCAACAGGAAACCAAAATCAAGAACACGGGAACATGACCTTACACTAATTGGAGGAAAGATCAGAACTAATCCCAGAAAGTATTATACTACTGAAAGAGTAGTTGATGCTTGGAATAAACTTCCAGAAGAGGCAGTGAGCCAGTCAACAGTAAATAGCTTCAAACATGCTTGGGACAAACATAGATCTATACTCAAAAACGTTAACGGAAAAAAGAAATCACAAAAAAAAAACACAACACACAACTCCCCCCCACTCCCCACCCAAAAAACAAACAAACAAAAAAAAAACAAAACAGACAGACTCGATGGACCACCCGGTCTTTTTTTGCCATCACTTTTCTATGTTTCTATGCAGCCTCATAGGACAGTCAGATGAGAATGAAATCTCCTCAGACAGGCTTTAACCAGTGCTCATCCAGACACTGATAAAAGCCACAAGGCTGCTCTAACTGTTAAGGGGAACGGTATTTAGCAGTTTATATTTATTAAAATAATTGCATTTCCATGTTGTGTGTACTGTGGAACAGATACAGTGAATGCAGGGTCCTGGGTTAATAACACTTTAAGCCCTGATAAACAGAGCAGAGTTGTGGCCCTAGAAACAACCTACCATGGAAATAATCTATTTTAAATTTTTTTACTTGATTATGGTGCGGTGCTTCGTTTTGAAATTCACATTTGTTTCATGACAGGTTTCCTTTGAGCCAAAGAGGTAATTGCTCATCTTAAGAAAGCCATGGATTATACAATTTTCTTTTCATGCACCATGGGTGAAATTAAAGGATATTGCTTGATTCCCCCACCAACATGAAATCCCTCCTGCAGCAGTATTGTGTTCTGCCAGCAGGGATCCTCCCCGGCCAGCAAGACACAATGATCACTGCTGGTGGCTACAGCCGCCAGCATTGATCACATGCAAACAATCCAACAGACTTGTTGTACTGAAGTTGATAAATGAATAGACTTCAGTACAACCAGCCTGCCCATTGAATCTTGGCCAGTCCCTGCTCCATCTATGGTTGGTTTTAGCACAAACGACATCTAAATAAACATCTAAATAAACATTAAAAAGTTAAATGAATTAAAACAGAAACATGACAACACAGTGGAATAGAACTCTTTATTTGGTAATTTGTTTGATTTTAGCATTAATCATCAAAAAATACAGTCTGATCATGCATTGTTAATGGAAGAAAAACAGGCAAAAGTAACTACCAATTCTGCTACCTTTTACTGAAAACTTGCTGTTTTCTGGTTTCCAGATACAATTTTCACCTCCTAATACCTTGCTAGGTATAAACACAGCACTAAATTCAAGAAAGGTTCCAAAAAAAAAATATGACACAGGCAGTACAAGCCCAGATAGACTTGCTTAACTATTTCAACTCGCAAAGCGGTAAAAATGTTTTAGATACAAATAATTTAGTTTTTGTTTTATTTTTGAAAACAGCAATTCATCACTACACTTGTGCAGGTATTTATCTAAAACAAGAAAAAGTACATTAGTAAAACTTTTTTCATGCATAAGGCACATAAAGTATACCTTTCACCCCGAACACTTGTCCAAACAGGCAAACCAGTTCACTAGGAACTACTGACATCCTCGTTTGATGAATCTGACGCAACCCTCAAGTCACAGTGATGCTTCTAATTTCTAGTCAATGGATAAGCAGTGACCAGTTAAAATGACTGTATAGAATGGTAATTGAGCGCTGGGAACATCAATAAAAAGCAGCTAGAATAAGAGATAACCTTTGGAACCCAAGGAACACATGTAGAAAAATATATGCAGCGCTAATAAAACTAATGAAAACAAACGGAAAATCAGAACATAGGTTGCACAATAGCATAGATGAAAAAACTCAGTCCATATTACATGGTGAGATAAAGTGATAGGTGCAATTGTCCAAGTGATTCATGGTCAGAGATAATCGTGACTCTAGTGATCTTATAATTGTACAAATAATGCACTAACCAGATAGCGCATAAAATGTGCATGGAGCAATTAAGACCCGCTCCTGGTGCTCTGGACTTGTGATTTCAGGAGGATGTCACCTGCAGATTAGCCACCAGATGTCATCAATCCAGGTATAATCGTAAGTCATCCACCAGGAAAATCATCAGCGTGGGAGGGGGTAATCACACATCACTCCAAACCAGCAGGAACCTTCAAAAGCGGGCTCACATGCAATAGATGAGACCCAGAGAGGCTTCTAATAGTGTAATATGTCTTTAATAAGTAAAATTACAGCATGTACAAATGATGCATAAACTTACATCCAGAGTAAGATCTGGCCCCCAGGATGTCAGTCAGGATGGCCTTGTGGTAGGAGTACACAGGTCAGGGGCACGTCGCTAACGCGTTTCGGCAGCCGCGAACGCTCATTGCGCATGCGCGAATGCCCTCCCTAGTCACAATCTCTTGGAAAATGGCCGCGAGCGCTCACTGCGCATGCGCGAAAGCCCGTTTTCGTCGATCTACCCAAATCACTGGGAAAATGGCCGCATAGACACGAGTGCGCCTGCGCGAACCGGAATCGGCGACGCAGGCACGCACAATTGCGCGCCAATTACAAATTTATATATATACCAGTCATTTACCATGGGCACACTCCCTCTGAGGAAGTGTTATTCACACGAAACGCGTTAGCGACGTGCCCCTGACCTGTGTACTCCTACCACAAGGCCATCCTGACTGACATCCTGGGGGCCAGATCTTACTCTGGATGTAAGTTTATGCATCATTTGTACATGCTGTAATTTTACTTATTAAAGACATACTACACTATTAGAAGCCTCTCTGGGTCTCATCTATTGCATGGGAGCCCGCTTTTGAAGGTTCCTGCTGGTTTGGAGTGATGTGTGATTACCCCCTCCCCCGATGATGATTTTCCTGGTGGATGACTTACGATTATACCTGGATTGATGACATCTGGTGGCTAATCTGCAGATGACATCCTCCTGAAATCACAAGTCCAGAGCACCAGGAGCGGGTCTTAATTGCTCCATGCGCATTTTATGAGCTATCTGGTTAGTGCATTATTTGAACAATTATAAGATCACTAGAGTCACGATTATCTCTGACCATGAATCACTTGGACAATTGCACCTATCACTTTATCTCACCATGTAATATGGACTGAGTTTTTTCATCTATGCTATTGTGCAACCTATGTTCTGATTTTCCGTTTGTTTTCATTAGTTTTATTAGCGCTGCATATATTTTTCTACAGTTAAAATGACTGTCTGCATTGTGTATGGGTAACTAGTACACTTTAAGGGCTCATTCACATGGGCACTCAGCCCTATGCAGCTGTGTTTCTTTTCGCCATCAAGCTTCATGCAGGCAGCCTATAGAAAGAGAATGAGTACACATCGGCTGTACGAACTCACCCACAGAGCCCAGTTTTAACGTAGGGACAGGCACATGGACATGGATGTATTGGCTCTGTACATCCTTCCCTGCATACCTATCAAACTTGGTTGTGCAGGCGAGTCCAAAAAGCCAATGTGTGCCCATTCATTTTCTATGGGCTTTCTGCATGGAGCTCAGTGGTGGAAAGAAAAGTAAACAAAATCAGCTCTGGCTGCTGCAGAGGGTTGATCACACATGTGAATGAGCCCCATAGGTTATATACATCCAAAACTGATATTTTCACTTTTTTGGACACCAAGCTTGGAATTTCCCTCTTTCTGCTGGAACATAAGGAAAAATCCAGCAGCTGCTGAGAGCCAAGCAGTGGCCATGAAGTGGAGTGGGAATGCAGAGCCACAAACAGAAGAAGCAGTAGGTTGATTTAATACACCTACTGTATGTTCACCTGAAGCTCAAAAATCAGGGCAGGTAGGTTGGAGATCATACATAGAGGCCAGAAGATGGGAAAGAAGCAGCACATTTCTTAGCATTTTCACATATGTTCTCGATGACCTCAATGATGGATGCAGCTGTCATTTCAGAATGCTTTAGCTGACATAAAAAGGTACCTATATATCTGTACAATTTTGGATCACCAATGCAAAGGAAGAACCTCGGCCTAACTGCATAAGAGGAACCATCCAATAAATGCCTCAAATAAATGTACAGTTATGGTAAGCAGCTCCAGAAAATGTCATCACCTTATTCCCCGAGACTTCTGAAGACCTGGCGTCCCAGCATGGAAACCACTGCACTCAGGATCCCATGTGAAGTTTGCTTTCCCATACTCCCCAATATGCAATAACACAAAAGCATTTTGGGATGCAGATATGCAGAAACAGGACCTTATTTCACCCTGTCTAGCAGTCTATGTAATAGCAGGAGATGAGATATTCTGACAGAGACAGGTTCTCTTTACCAGTCATTATAAAGGACTGAGGAAGCACTCTGAGTTCTGTAGGAGTAGTAAATACTGAGAAGGGATACATGGAGGCTTCAGATCTTGTATCCGGTAGCATAATCCACACGTGTACTGAATACAACACCATCCCTGGATACAATCTCAACATGGCTGCTTCAGCGTCAATTCTTTATACATTTTTGTTCTCATTTTTACAAATCAGTCTGGTTATATTGAGGTTGTTCCTAAGCCTGGATCCATGGAGGAAACGTCTGGTATGGAATGTTGAGATGAGAGCATGGTGATCCTGCACCACATGCTGGAAGGGCAGTAATCAGTAAAAAGCGAGTGTGTGTAACCACACATTACAGCGTCTATTAAAACAGCCAAGTATCCAGGTATCTGAAAACCATTTTAAAAATCCACACAGACTGACAAGATTTCAAACCTCCTGTGGATGAGATAGGAGATTCTGCTATTTGGAGGTTTATTGAAGTTGAAGAAGTTACTTATTATTCTGGAGGGGATTTCTATTGACGATCCACTGCTGCATTTGAGGATATGCCATACTGCTCATGCTGACCGACGTTTTGTGGTCAAACTTTCAGGTAAGAGGCCAATTTGTTTGGATCGAATCTTTCCTCTTATGCACCTACTTCTATCCATTTGGGAATCTATATGGACTTTTTCACATTTAAAGTGCTATACGACCATTGTATAATTAGAGATGCATCTATTTATCTATATCACACGTCCATCGTTAATAACCTAGAAACAAAGTTTACTGCACCCATAGCAATCAGATTGGAGATCTCCTTATTCCATATTGTGCACCAATTATCTCAAATATCTTATGGGGATCTTGTAGGATGAACTAGATTGTACAGGTAGACCCCATAGAACTGCTGATGAAATGGTGTACATGGCACTGAATTTTGTGCACAATAAACATATCTAAAAGATTCTTAGATTACTATATTTTGTATAGTAGAATATTTTATTGATAATGGTTTAGAAATGGCATAACATTTGGCTTCAGTGACCAAAACTCGGGCATAACTACAGAAATAGCCCATGTCTTTAAAGCCAACAATACAGCACAATTTTAATTAAAGAACACAAAGGGGTGAATTTGAAAGTCAAAGAACTAATACAAAAAAATGTGCTTATCGCCATTTTAAAATAGCAGATCTTGGTCTTTAATTCTAAAAAAAATGTTCTACTGTTACAAAGCATAGAGCCAATTCCTCATCTAGTAATGGCCAGCAGTATGGGGTCCCCACCCTAAGTCTGTCCATATACACAGATATAATTTTTTTTCCATATACGATCTGAATCTGATTTTGGTATTTAAAAACCTTTTCTTTAGAAACTGCAAAACAAGTGTTTGTTCTCAAATTGAGTTTCTTGTTTTACAGACTAGCAATCAGCGCAAAGTGCTACCACCCAGCTATTAAGAATTGTAAAAGAGTCCAAAAGTTCAATGTATGGCTACAAGAGTCCATATAATAGCACTAGGGCAAGCCTCATGTAGTAGTAGTAGCAAAACTCTGTATAGAATAGAGAAGAGAAGAAGCGCTTCTAAGTGCAGTATAGGTAACTTTAATGAATAACAACTCACATATTGCATGATAAAAGCAAGCTCAAAAAGATGGGAGGACGGCTGTGTCCATGCTGTGTCAGCTGCATCAGCACTTGGAAGACCGTGGAAGTAGGAAAGAGAATTGAGGCGCGACATGGCGTCAGCGTGATGAGGTGTGTGGACCAACATGCATAGCGCCGTGTTTCAGAGCATGTGCTAGACCTCTAAGGGCGGAAGCATGCTCCCTTGTTAAGCTAAGTTAGCTTGACAAGGGGGCGCACTTCCGCCCTTAGAGGTCTAGCACATGCTCTGAAATGGGTCGCTATGCATGCTGGTTCACGCACATCATCACGTGACGTTGCGCCTCAATGTGCGTTCCAGACGCCATCTCTAAAAGACTACACACGCCGGCCGGCTCTTTCCTACATCCACGGTCTTCCAAGTACAGACGCGGCTGACACAGCATGGACACAGCCATCCTCCCATCTTTTTGAGCTTGCTTTTATCATGCAATATGTGAGTTGTTATTCATTAAAGTTGCCTATACTGCACTTAGAAGCGCTTCTTCTCCGCTCTTTGCTAGACTTTTAAGCAGACGATAACCAACAGAAGATCACATTAAAAAATAATAAACTAACATGCACTGCAACCCCACTGAACAAAAAATTAGGTTTATCTTAGATCTCATAATACCTACGAATGTTTTTCAAATTATATGACCAGATTAAATTGGAAACACATGGGCACCTATGTTATGGAAGTTCAAAGCAGTGTTAAATCCAGAACCAAAAATTTGACATATTGCACATTACCAATCTTTAGCTGTGGTGGCTACATTCGTTTTCTTTTTAAGGTTTTTTTCCCCTCTGTTTTCGCCAGGTCATCTGGCCAACACCACACCTCCTGTATTAGAGCGCCTCCACTCTGGATGAAGGAACACAGGGGGCACCTTTGCAAAGCAGGACTGTCAGTCTATGGGTAAGGAAGTGTTATTTGTACTAGCCGATTAAGGGTACATTCACACCGCAAGTGGTGGGACTGCATTACAGTGCAGTCCCACCGCATGACAAGGCAAAATGCCTTGTCTTCTTATCTGCCCAGTTCATACTACTGTGTTGCAGTGGTGTGTGCTGAAAATAAAAGTGCTGCATACAGTGCTTTTTTTCAGAGCAGCGCAATGCAAGGCAATCCACTGACTTCCACTGCATGATGGCCAATTTAAGACACTTCTGTGCAACCGAAAAGAAAAAAAAAAAAGGTAAAGGTGAACAGTGTGATGCAACACTGCGGTGATTCGGCCAGACCGCACCAGACACCAGCTACTGTGTTGCAATGCTCGTGTGAATGCATGCTGCGATACACTACCTACTGAAGCCAAACTCCAGCTCACACTTTTTAAGAAGTTACAGCAAACAGTTTTATTTTCTTTTGTACATAAATAAAAGCTGATCATTGTAAGCAGCTGTCAGTGGTAAATGATTTTTCTCAACCCTCTAACTGCTACATGTGCAGGAATACTGGTCTGTTGACAAAACTTACTGGCTGGATCACCAGGTGAAAATAAAGAAAAGAAAGCCTAAAAAAGAAAACAAAAAGCAGCCACCAGATCTAAAAAGAGGTTAGCTGAAATCAGGGGCGGACTGACCATTCGAGCGCTCAGGCACTGCCCGAGGGCCCAGGGCCAGTAGGGGGCCCCATGAGATGCCCCTGGTACCTTTCATAGGCTTTTTTGGGTGTGGTTTGAGTGTAGGCAAGGACAGAGGGGCCCCATGATCCCCTATTTCCCAGGGGCCCGATGAGTTGTCAGTCCGCCCCTGACTGAAATATAATACAGGTTTGCTTTTGGGTTTTATATCACTTTTACAACTACAGAAACATCTATGTGTCATTACTGATACCTATCTAAATAGAAAACCCTGAACAGGTCAGGCAACAAAAGTAGAAAAACAGTGTTTATTAAACTTTGGATGAAACATTAAAATGGGTATATTGCAAATATTATTCTGTCAAAGCTAAGGAAATCATTGGTCACTAAGGTGCTGATGAGCCACAATGGTCAGGATCAGGTTTTGATCAGGTTAGAGTACAAAGCCCCAATGACAAGGTGCATGAAGTTGAGCACTTTTAAACAGGTGTGTTATTTTCTGATAAATGTACTCATGGTATAGCAGTAAGAAATTGTTGCTTTTTTCGGCTTGAACTAGTGCAAAATACAACGTCGCTGCAAGGAGGAAAAATCTGCACCATCCAAAACAAATGGATACATCTCCCACACATCTGACATTTTAATTGCTGGTGTCAAATTTTTAACTTATGCAACCTGAGCATATGAACTTACAGAAGATTGATAACGTTTTTGCATTATTATTAAATAATGACAAATTGTAAAAAAAAATATATCATTTCTCCACAAGTAACACTGCTGTTTCACAAAATTTGCCCTTAACATTTGTTTTGCTCTCTAAAAATGCTGAGCATTTTTTTTTTACAACACAACATTACTTGTACCAGTATTTAAATCAAACTCATCTGTATAAAGTGCTATAAAAGACAACAAAGATATCATGTATAAAAGCAGAAATGTCAGTGCTGCCCACTATAACCAATCAGGTTCCACCTGCCATGTTTCTAGCACAGTCAGAAACCAAAAGAAACATTTGGATTGGTTGCTATTAATGGCAGAAAAAAATAAAAGTTACTGCAGTTCAGTAAAGTCTACAGCTTCTCTAGGTAGGAAACATACTCAACAAGAATGCGTCCTTCCTCCTCTAATGTTAAATCCAGATAGTCCTCCTCGTGTTCAGGGATATCATCCAGGATCTCCTTCACAGGGTCGATGTCTGGCTCAACAGTGTTGATGTTGCCTGATGAGCTTGTCCCTAAAACAATTATACATAAAAAGGAGACATTATTTCCTGATATAGAGATTGATGGATAGTAACAAACTTTGTTGAAGCTCTCCCAGAAAGTGAATTCTCCTCAATGGGAAAGCAATATCAACTGTCAAGAGCCACCTCCACCCCAGGAGTCCACCTGACCTCAGACCAGTGGACATGCACAATCTGAAACACATCCAAGAACGCCAACCAACCAACCAACCCTGGGCACAGAGACGCACTAAAATGAAAGCTTTTCATTCTTTGGACACAGCTGGTTTCATCTCTGATCAGAGACAGGTCCTGCTAGCCTATTGTCAGAAATTCCCTTGTGCTCGAGACAAGTCCCCACTGACAATGAACGGTTTACATCTGCGTTCCCAGGACTGTCCAGATGCTGCAGTCAAATCTAGGTATCTAGTACTACAAAAACAGATTTTAATGGAAAATACAGCAGAAGGATGGATGTCTAACAACACCTCTCTGCCAGTAAGTGGTCTATTTTATCCACTACTGCCCACAACCAGTAGCATTCCCCTGCATATATATATATTATATACACACACACATATACATATATATATATATATAAAAGCATCATCCCTCCTTTTTTGTATATTTTTATTTGCCTCTTATTCTATAACAAAAAATATGAATCCATTTTTAGAATTTAAAACAAACTCATCCATCCATATTTCCATGCTTTATTTTATTGAGAAATCACTCTACAAAACACCCCCTGCCATCTTGAGTAGGGACAGATGATTCATGTAGAATTTACTTCCTGGAATCAATCTGCCCTTAGCTCAGGCAAGCAAGCAGGAGGGTGAGGTTAGCGGAGAGAGCCCCTGCTCCCCTCCTGGGAAGTGTGACATCATTTTGGCCTAGGCCAGAAACCATGAAGCAACTGAAATGTTCAAAAACCTTTAAATTAATTAATGTAATATACCTAATTATCAATTTTTAATATATTTATGCCTAGTACACACCATGAGAAAATCAGGCAAAGAAAAAAAAACAAAACGATAATCTGTTTGTTAGTACACAGCTTTTGAGAGCTGATCATGACAGTTCATGTGAAATAATGTGGAGGGACAAGTATGAATTTTTTTTTCTTGTAAGACAACAGAATGAACGATTTTCGTTTACTCAGTACAGTATTCATCCATAAAAAAAAAAAATTGAGTGACAAAGACTGTGCATGCTCGGAAACATGAAAATACCCAGAAGGAAAAAGGGCAACAAATGCAATGTTTGATTACAACGCAAATGCTCCTATAAAAAAGTATAGTTTTCAGGATAGAAATATGTATAATAGCACTAATGAAGTAATAATCTTATTGCTAGAATTTGGTAATTGTGTGCAGAGGGGTCACACGTACATGACATGACTTCTGATTACACAGGAAGTTGTACTGGAACATCCCAGAATTTTTGTATGTTTAGTAGCACTCTTGTATTTGATATGAGAATAGTGTGCAAAAAATCACAATCATTCGTCCGATTTTCTCATAGTGTTTACTAGGCGTAAGGCTGGCATCATGAGGATTAAAAAATAGTTAATGTTGATTGGGAGAGTTTAGTTCTGCTTTTAAAAAAATGTCAGCAATAGGTTGGTATCAAATTAGTCCTAGATTTACAATCAGGATAAAGTGCAACTTACAAAGTACACTGCTCAAAAAAAGGAAAGCAACACTTTGAAAACACATCAGATCTTAATTGGGAAAAATATAATGCTGGATATCTATATTGATATGGACTGGGTATTGTTTCAGGAACGTAAGGATGCCCCATCGTTTGATGGAAATGAAAATGATCAACCTACAGAGGACTGAATTAAAAGACACCCCGAAAATCAAAGTGAAAAAATGATGCAGCAGGCTAGTCTATTTTGCTGAAATTTCATTGTAGCACCTCAAAATGGTACTCAGTAGTTCGTATGGCCTCCATGTGCTTGTGTGCATACTCCTAATGAGACAACAGATGGTGTCCTGGGGTACTTCCTCCCAGATCTGGACCAGGGCATCACTGAGCTCCTAGACAGTCTGAGGTGCAACCTGGTGGTGTCAGATTGACTGAAACATGATATCCCAGAAGTGTTCTATTGGATTTAGGTCAGGCGAATGTGGGGGCCATTCAATGGTATCAAATCCTTCATCCTCCAGGAACTGCCTGCATACTCTCACCACATGAGGCCAGACATTGTCATACACAAGGAGGAACCCAGGACCCACTGCACCAATGTAGGGTCTGACAATGTGTCCAAGGATTTCATCCTGATACCTAATGGCAGTCAGGGTGCCATTGTCTAACCTCTAGAGGTCTGTGCGTCCCTCCATGGATATGCCTCCCCAGATCATCACTGACCCACCACCAAAATTGGTCATGCTGAACGATGTTACAGACAACATAATGTTCTCCACGGCTTCTCCAGACCCTTTCACGTCTGTCACATGTGCTCAAGGTGAACCTGTTCTCATCTGTGAAAAGCACAGGGCGCCAGTGGCGGACCTGACAATTCTGGTGTTCAATGGTAAATGCCAATCAAGCTCTATGGTGCCGGGCAGTGAGCACAGGGCCCACTAGAGGATGTCGGGCTCTCAGGCCACCCTCATGAAGTCTGTTTCTGATTGTTTGGTCAGAGACATTCACACTAGTGGCCTGCTGGAGGTCATTTGTAGGGCTCTGGCAGTGCTCATCCTCTATCTCCTTGCACAAAGGAGCAGATACCGGTCCTGCTGATGGGTTAAGGACCTTCTACGACCCTGTCCAGCTCTCCTAGAGCAACTGACTGTCTCCTGGAATCTCCTCCATGCTCTTGAGACTGTGCTGGGAGACACAGCAAACCTTCTGGCGATGGCACGTATTCGTGTAGTGAAAAAAATGTCAGTGACCTCCACCTGTAAAACCATTCCTATTTTGGGGGTTGTCTCATTGTTGCCCATCTAGTGCACCTGTTAATTTCATTAACACCAAAGCAGCTGAAACAGATTAACAACCCTCTCTGCTACTTAACTGACCAGATCAATATCCCAGGAGTTTACTTGACTTGATGCTATACTCTGGTTAAAAAGTGTTCCTTTAATTATTTTGAGCAGTGTAGAAATACAAAAATATAAAATATGCGAGTGGTAATTTTTTTTTTTTTAAGTGCAGAAGAGACATACTGGGGGAGATTTACTAAAACTGGAGCATACAGAATCTGGTGTAGCTGTGCAAAGTAACCAATCAGCTTCCAGGTTTTATTGTCAAAGTGTAATTGAACAAGCTGACGCTAGAATCTGATTGGCTACCATGCACAGCTAAATCAGATTCTGTGTGCATAAGTTTTAGTAAATCTCCCCCATTATGTCTGTTCTGCAATAAAGGATTCTTACCTTCTTCCTTGCAAACTCTTTACACTGGGATGTGTATGTGCTGAACTTACATCATACCAGCCTGGATAATCAAGATGGCTGAAGATCCAGAACCTGGAAAAGGGGGTTAAATCAAACTAAGGAGCCTGCCCTTTAAAGAACTCAATGTGATACCTGCAGATTCTGAGGTCGAGGAGCTAGGCTCGGGTGCTGATGAAGAGGTTTCCAGCTCTTGCAGGAGTTGAGGAGGGAGAACTCCTAGGTTGTGAGTCAACATCTGAGCGGCCAGTTCAGTGTTACCTTGGAATAATTGGAGAGCTGCCTTAGCTGCCTCGGGAGTGAAACCAATATACACCAGCTAGACACAAAAGACAAGCAATACATGAGGACATAAAACACTCATACTTCTTCCAACAGTCAGCTGAATTCAGAGAGCCGTGTAATACAATGCATGAGTCCACAGACAAAACTATCACACATAATAATGGCTCCTTTGTCAATTTATTAAATGAAATTTGATTTCAACAAGATCCGAACTTCTTAAATAACAAACATATAACATTGCCCACCAGATGTGCATTCACTGAAGCACTGCTTACCTTTGCCCACAAAAATCTGATTGAAGAAAGTTTAATAACTAAATGTCAGTAAGGGATTTATTTTATCTGATGCATATAAAACTGGAAAGACTTCGCATAACAGTCAGTATTTCTCAAATGTTCAATTGCTGTCAGAATAAAAGTGAACTTCAGCAGCATTAGCGAGGCTGGAAAAAAAACACTTTTAAAGGCCACCTTTGAAATAAAATAATACAGTCATGGCTAAAAATATTGGTACCCCTACATTTCTGTCAGATAATGCACCACTTTGCCCATAAAATTGCTGAAATTACAAATGTTTAGGCATTCTGTTTATTTCTTTTGTTCGTGTTGGTATGACACCAAAAAGGGAGAAACAAAAAGCCAAATCAGACACATTCCACCAAAAACTCCAAAAATGGACTGGACAAAATTATTGGCACCTTCTCAAAATTGTAAGAAATAACTGCATTCCAAGTTTGTGATGCTCCTGTAATTTGTAATTAAACTCACCTGTATCAATTAACAGGTAAGGACAATATAGAAATCACAGTGGAAACCAGGTAAAATGGTGAAAACTTGACTCAACCTTTTTGTTGTGTGTCTCTGTGTGCCACATGGAGCATGGAGAAGAGAAAGAGAAGCAAAGAATTGTCTTAGGAGTTGACAACAAAATATTGTGGAAAAGCATGGACAATCTCAAGTCCATCTCCAGAGATCCTAACGTTCCCGTGTCCACTGTGCGCAACATTGTCAAGAAGTTTACAGCCCATGGCACTGTAACTAATCTCCCTGGATGTGAGCAAGAGAAAAATTGATCAAAGATTGCAACAAAGGATTGCTCAAATGGTGGATAAAGAACTTCCAAATTAATTTAAGCTGATCTTCAGGCACAAGGTACAACTACGTCAGCTTGCACTATATGTCGCTATCTGAATGAAAAGTGGGAGGACCCTACCGCTGACACAGAATCATAAAAAAGCCAAACTGGATTTTTGCCACAACTTACCTGTGGAAGCCAAAATCCTTTTGGGAGAATGTGTTGTGGACAGACTAAATAAAATTACAGCTTTTTGGTAAAGCCCATCATTCTATTGTTTTTAGAAAAAGAAATGAGGCCTTTAAAGAAACAACATGGTGGAGGTTCACTGATGTATCGGGGTTGCTTTGCTGTTTTAGGCACTGGATGTCTTGGCCATGTGCATGGCATTATGAAATCAGAAGACTACCAAAGAATTCTAGGGTGCAATGTAGGGCCCAGTGTTAGAAAGTTGGGTCTCCGTCAGAGGTCATGGGTCTTACAGAAGGACAATGACCCAAAGCACATGTCAAAAAACACCCAGAAATTGTTTCAGGCAAAGCACTGAGGAGTACTGAACTGGCCAGCAATGAGTCCAGATATCAATTCCATAGAGCACCTGTGGAGAGATCCCAAAACAGCAGCTAGGAAAGGAACCCTTCCAGTCTAAGAGACCTGGAGCAGTTGGTTAAAGAAGAGTGGTCCAACATTCCAGTAGAGAGGTGCAAGAAACTCATTGATGGTTACAGGAAGTGATTGATTTCAGTTATTTTTTCCAAGAGTTGTGCTACCAAATATTAAATTGAGGGTGCCAATAATTTTGTCCATTTTTGGAGTTGTGTGGAATGTGTCAGATCTGACTTTTTGTTTATCCCCTTTTTGTGTTATACCAATACAAACAATATAAACAAACATGGGAATGCCTAAACATTTGCAATTGTATAATTTTTCTTGGTGAAGTGGTGCATTATCTGACAGAAATGCCATTGTGCAAATATTTTTCAGCCATGACTGTAAATGTACATTTTTTTTGCAGGTAAAAAAAAAATGTGCATTTATTATTGCACCTGTGATCAGCAGATCGTTGGTGCAATGTCAGGCTCTTGCAGACTGTCAGTCAAGCTGTCTGCCTGTACCTCTGATCTGGACAGGTAGTTACAGAAGTCCAGGAAGATCAATGACATACAAGAGCGCTCACCAGCACCCTCGTAGTTCACTGAGAACTACAAGCCCTCAGCCGCAATGGCTGACGGTAGTTGTAGTTCATTCATTTGCAATACTCTGTGAATGAATGATGTGGCTGTGTGGGTGTAGCCCGCACAGCCGCACTGTTACAGGGAAGGGGGGAATCGGGGGAGGATGCTGAACATGTGAAATGTTACTTCCTAAATACGGATGCAACATGTAACATGTTCAGAAAGGTGAACTTATCCTTTAAACAATATGTAATGTAGACGTTCAGCCAAATCCTAACTGTACTCAAACCTGCTCCCACCCTCATTCTAAGCCTATTCTAGCCGCCCTATGAAAGGAAAGATGTATACTTACCTATTCTGGGCAGCACATTTGCTAAATAGTTGGCACTTCTGCCTGGCAGTACTAGGGTTGTTGGTTCGAATCCCAACCACGGCACCACCTGCCTGGAGTTTACATGTTCTCCCTGTGCCTGCGTGGGTTTCCTCTGGGTACTCCAGTCTCCTCCCACAATCCAAAGACATGCTGGTAGGTTAACTGGACCCTGTCTAAATTGTCCCTAGTATGTGTATGTATGAATGTGAGTTAGGGACCTTATATTGTACGCCCCTTGAGGGTTAGAGATGTGAATGTATAATATATATATGTAGAGCGCTGTGTAAACTGACAACGCTATACAAGTACCTGTAATAAAATAAATAAATATTCTGAAGGTGCTCTGGCCCAGACACATGATCTCTCCAGTGGCTGGCTTCAGTGAAGAGGAGAGATCGCCAACAATGACTGCAGAGCTTGTGTGATGATGCCACCCATAGGCTTAAAATGGAGCGTCCATTGTTGGCTGTCCCTTCTCTTCACTGAAGCCACCGCTGGGAGCTGATCATGTGACTGGACTGGAGCACCCTCAGCATAGGTAAGTACAGACATCTTTCCTTTCACAGCGTAGTTAGAATAGGCTTGGAATGGGGGTGGGAGCAGGGTTAAGCTCTGACTGAACTTTCTCTTTAAGTAAAGCTAAACCCTTAATATAGCATTTAGTTTGCTAAAGCACTGTATCACACACAATTGGAATGTATTATATTTTTTACCTTTTTCATCTTTTGTTGCAACTAATTTTCAGCCACTACCTGTGTACATGCACTCACTCCAATGCCAGCTGCACATTACGGGTTCCTGACAGCGGTACCAATAGTTCATGCCTGCACGACAGGTGTCAATGCGGCACCAGGGGGGCATGTGACAGAGTTACAATGCATGAGAACATCTGGCAGCCACTTATCCTATAACAGGAAGTGCCAGAACAAAGACCTCCATTGCAGGATTAGCAGGTATTACTTTAATAAAAGCTACAGATTTAAAAACAAAATTATTTCTCTGCAAAAAGAGGGAACTAAGATTCCCAGCAGGGAGCATAGGTCTTTACACCTTGACACTAGGCAAAAAACTGAGCTGCCTCTTGCAGATGGGGGGTTTGGCCACCATCTGGGGCTGCCCGTAGAGTGTGCTTTTGTTTTGTTTTTCTGCCTAGTGTCCTACTCCTGAAGGTGATGCCATAATCTCATGATCAGAGATCAAAATCTCTGCTGTGTCTTTCAATGAACGTAAGCGAAAAACCTTATTCTTTCAACGGTCGGAAAGGAGGTGGAGTTGGTTTGCTTTTATCCCCACTAAGCACCTTTCAAGTCCTCCCTAACCCTCCCTCTCTATCATTCTCTTCTTTCGAGACTCACTGTATTCGGCGGTTTTCTCCCCATTTCTTTGAGGATTGCAGTGATCTACCAGCATCCTGGACCGGTGTCCCGCTTTCTTGATGACTTCTCTGCTTGGCTACCCTACTTTCTTTCCTCTGAAATACCCACTATCATTTTTGGGAGATTTCAACATCCCCATTAATGTGAGCAACCCGGCTACATCCCAACTCTTCAACCTAACCTCATCTTTTGCCTTAACACAATAGATTCAGTCCTCCACTCACTCTGATGGGAATACATTAGACCTTGTTTTCTCCCATCTTTGCACTCCCTACAACCTCACAAACACCCCCTTTCCTCTCTCTGATCACAATCTCATCACCTTTACATTGTCCTCGTCTTCAAACACCTATCCCTCCAAGTAGCAAACAATTACTCGCAGAAAGCTTCACAACTCAAACCCTTCTCTTTTCCACTCTGCAACTGACCGCCTCTATGACAAAATCTCTCCCCTGGCCACTACTGTCTACAACAGTTCGCTTTCATCCACGCTAGACTCACTTGCTCCTCTAATTACACAAAGTACCAGGCCCCGACCATTACAACTGTGGCAGACTGACGACACCAAAAATCTTAAGCAACATAGTTGTACACTGAAGCGATTGTGGTTTAGAACCAAATCTCATCAAGCATTAACCCTATTATATAAGTCTGCTTTCATAACATACAATTCCTCCCTCCATGCTGCCAAACAAGCCTACTTTGTCACGCTAATTAATACCTGGTCATCCAGTCCTCGTCATCTCTTCTCTACTTTTAACTCTCTTACTTTCTCCACCTCGACCCAGTAGCTCACTCACTGCTTACGAGATTACAAATCATTTCAAAAACAAGATCGATGCAATTCGTAGGGGCATCTCCGCTACACAGATATCTATCCCACTTAGCATACCTTATACTAAACCTCCCTCAACACTTTCTTCTTTTGACCTTACTACTACTGAAGGTTTTCTCAGAAGCCCGTCTCACCAAGTGCCCCCTGGATCCTGTTCCCTCTCAACTACTATGGTCACCCTCTTCTTCTGTCCTATGCTCCCTCACTCACCTCTTCAATCTCTCCCTCTCTAATGGTGTCTTCCCCACCCCTCTAAAGCATGCACAGAGCACTCCCATACTTAAAGAACCCTTGCTGGACCCCACCAACCCGAACAACTTAAGACCCATCTCCCTGCTCCTCTTTACCTCTAAACTCTTAGAACGCTTAGTCTACAATTGGCTGAGCTCCTACCTCACTGACAACAACATTCTTGACCCATTACAGTCTGGCTTTTGCTCACTCCACTCCACTGAAACTGCCCTACTAAAACTCACTAATGATTTACTAACTGCTAAAACCAATGGCCACTACTCCATGCTCTTACTACTTGACCTCTCTGCAGCTTTTGATACTGTTGACCATCCCCTCCTCCTCAAAAAACTGCACTCTTGGCCTCCGAGACTCTGCTCTCTCCTGGTTCTCCTCCTACCAATCGCAACGCTCCTTCAGCATTACCTATAACTCTGTCTCCTCCTCTCCACTTCCTCTTTCTGTAGGGGTCCCTCAAGGTTCTGTTCTTGGACCCCTTCTCTTCTCCATCTACACCTCCTTCCTTGGTCACTTGATAAACTCCCATGGCCTTAAGTACCATGACACACAAATCTTTTCTACTCCTCACCTCGCCCCTTCAGTCTCCTCTCGCATTACTAAACCTATTAAGTGACATATCAGCATGGATGTCACTCCACTTCTTCAAACTAAAACTTTCCAAAACGGAGCTCATATTATTCCCTCCAGCCTGTGCCCCCTCCCTTTACTTCTCCATCAAGATCAATATTACAACCATCAGTACCTCCCCTCATGCCAGAGTACTAGGTGTAATCCTAGACTCCCATCTATCCTTTCAGTCCCAAATCCAATCGCTGTCCACATCTTGTAGACTTTACCTCTGCAACATCTCCAAGATACGTCCGTTCTTAATCTCTGAAACCACTAAGCAACTTATTCACTCCCTTGTTATCTCTTTGCTTGACTATTGTAACTCCCTCCTCCTTGGCCTACCTAATTGCAGGCTATCCCCTCTTCAGTTTATCGTGAATGCTGCTGCCAGACTCATCCACCTTACTAACCGTTCCATATCTGCCATCCCTCTAGGAAATGAGAGTTTTTGTGGGGCACCTTTCTCTATCAATCGGGTGCACAGCAGTTATCTAGTAGGCCTTACTGGCCGCTTGTCAAGGCAACTTTGTTTGAATGAGCAGAGTTTCCTCCCCGTGTGGTATGCTCTCGGTAGGGCGTACACCACCATCTGTACCTGTCATAGGAAATCCAAGGTATTCAAGAAATTAAGCTGTACTACCCACATTGTCACGATTAGAGGAGAAATGTAGCAACCAGAACGTCCCCTGTTGGATAAGGGAGTCAAACTGAGGTTCGTTTCAACTATGTTGAAAGTCAGTTACTCCTAGTATAGATATCATAGAACTAGGAGAGGGCAATACATCTGTGACTCTAAAAAAGCATCCTAGTCATCTGCAAATCAGTCCCTCTAATTTGGTATTGTCTTATAATAGGGGAGATTGACCTATGGGTAATCCATGGAAGTCCCACCAGGGGTAGGCCAATGAATGCCTGTTCCAACTGGACCCATGGTTTCAAATCACCCTGGGTACACCAAAGAACTACTCTGGTTAGATGGGATACGTCATATTTCGCTGGGTCAGGAAAACCAGTCCCCACTTTCAACTTGGAGAGAGAAAGGATTGACCGTTTCAGTCTCGCCAGCCTGCCAGCCCATATGAATTTTAAGATTCTAGTTTGTAAATCTTTAAAAAAAACAAATCAGGCGCTTAACTGTAATCGCCTGGAGTAGATATGGAAGATGTGGCATTACATTCATTTTACAAAATGCTATTCAGCCAAAACCATGTAAAGGTCTCCCTGTCCCAATGTTGGAAATCTAGTATAAATATTCTGACCAGTGCACAAAAATTGAGATTGAAGACTTGGCATAAATTGCAAGGTATATTTAAGAGTCCATCTATTTAAAACTAAAATGGGTACAAATTTGGTTCTTAAGGGCTGGAGTAATTGCTACACCCATGGCCTCTGACATGGAATAATTATCCTTATAATTCAATAACTCACCATATTTATAAATTTCTGCCAGAAGAGTTACCACAATCAGGAGACAATCTATTCTGTTCCTAATAACATGTAACTCTTTCCAGGGTACCTGTTTAGCAAGGAGAATTGAGACTCCCTTAGACGTGGCGTCTGGGGATGTATAGGTAATCTGAACCCAGTCACCCAATTTTGGGATCTTGTCCGCTCTAAAATGTGGCTCTTGAAGGACCATCACTGCCTGTTATCAGTGAATGGCTATCCTAAAGCTACCCATAAATTACTAGATTTTCTCTCCTTCAGCTTGTGGCTAATCAGTTTGGATGAAAGAATTTCCACTGCCAGCTATTGTTTTCAGACACTGGTTGCTGCCTGAATCCCCGAATAGTGACTGCACCTAAAAGGATATAGTCCACTGTTTGGCTGATAATTTTGCACCTGGCTGAGTCAGTTTTCAAATTGACTTTTGTCAAGCCAGGTGGTGCTTGCAGGGCCACTCACGGCTCAAATTTCCACACATTCAGCAGGAATCGGACGATATTTCAGTCCTCTATGGCCACAATTAACCTATCCACAACACTACATGATCTTCACTGACTTCTGAAGAGAGTATCAGTTTCCAGCATGCGCTTACCAGTGATTGTAAAGTACAACTAACAGGGCACAATGCAGAAAGAAAAGAGCACATATAGAACATATTCATGGACCTGAGCACACAAAACAAAAAGATTTACATCAGCGCAGAAACTGGAAAGAAAAATATTAACATGATCCATTGATAATAAATTCTAGATTCATCCTATCTCACTTTCTCCTCATTTCAGGAGCCACAGCCAAGTAATCTTTATTGCCTCCTTATGTCATATTTATCAGCAATCTTCTAACCAGTGACAGCCTGCAAACTCAGCATATCCTAAGCCTGCACCACCTCCCTGATGTGCAAAGAGATGCCTGGATGGAGAAGATTGATGTCCTGACTTGTAAGATCCAGGTGGTTGCTCAGTAACCTTATACTGTTTCATGTGACAGCTTGGACTGGGAGAGACTGTGTTCATTCACTGCCAAAAAATATCAAAGTTTTTCTTCTTCAGCAAATAGTAGAGAGAAGGCTTCACACAGCCCTGTGTGAACAGAAATATGCTGCGGTAGTGAAACTGAATAAATAACAACCATTTATAGAAGTTAAACGAGCTAATGGATTTTGTCTACTATTTACTGGCTCCACTCCACCTACCGATGTTAAATTTCTACACCCAATCCAATCCTACATTTCTAATAAAGGGTTGCATAAATGTTGTAATTTGGTGACAAAACTCGAGGAAAAGTAAAAATCCTTCCTTGCCATGGGGTCACCTGCACACTGTAAGGTTTAAATACTCTTCAAGGTCTAAGGCACTGGAAAAGCAGCTTTACTTACTGGATTCCCCACTCCCTGGCAGGCGGCACACCCCTATGCTCTGGCACTGCATTGTCCTTTGGCGCCCTCATGTTCAGTACAGGGCTATAGGTTTGCATTAATCATGATGAGGTCAGGAACATCTGACTGCCAGAGCATATGGTAGAAGAGGCTGCAGCGTGAAGGAGCCTGCAGGAGTGGAGAATCAGGTAAGTAAAATCACACTGCCCTGTCCCCTAGATTTAAACAGCCCCACAGCAAGGGAGTATGTTAGTTTCCCCAGAGTTCAGCTTTAACCTTTGCAAAAGTTGCGCAAGATGTTTAGAAAGTAACAATTAGCAAGATCTGGTAACTGTTACCACCCAACAAAAGTATTTTAGCGGATTCAGAACAGCTTCCTGCATCATTATAATGTGCCATTTTAATAATCACATTGATCTGTTTCAGGTCTAGCTGCACCAGTTTCTATTTCAGAGTGAAGATCTGTGTCTACTTATCAAAGGGATAGCAGTAATACAGAAAACTGCCGCAGATCCCCCCAGACCGGACCTGGTATACGGAATATGAACTAGCTGTCAGTAACCTGGCAGAAAGTTGACATACCTCTTTCTGCCCCATGCAGTAAACACACTACACAGGCTGACCCTGCAAATAGACAGGGGAAACTTCTTTCATCCTCTCTTGGGCTCCTCTCTGCTGAATGAGAGGGGAAGCTGATAGCTCCTAATAAAGCAAGCCATACATTAAAACATACAAACAATATATACCGCACTCAGGGACGCTGCTTCCACTAGGCAAACTAGGCAGCAGCATAGGGCGCACTGCCACCTAGAGGTGCCTGGGCGCAGCCAGGCTGGCACATCAAGAATAATCCTTCAGCTGAGGGGGGGTGAAGTAGAGGGTAGGAAGAAAGGACAGAGGAAGATTCTGGGATTCTGGGGCCAGTGTAGCAGTTGAGCTGCTGCTACTTCCAGTGCTCCTCTCAGACTCAGTCCCTTACTGCAAGCCGGCTGGCAGCTGCTGATCACTGTGGAGTTCCAGCTCTTCTCTTCCCATTCATCAGAGGAGGCGGAGCTGCGCCTGTGGAGGAAGATTAATGTCTGACTCTGATGTCTCGTGTCTTTGTGAGTGTGACCTGGCCGGAAATCCATCACATGTGCTAAGTGTCAGTGAGTGATGACATCATGATCCCACAGCCTGCTGTGCCTGATCTGTCACTGTGTGGAAATCGCTCAGTTCAGGTGTTCTCTGTGTGTGTGTGGGCTGGGCTGCCTGCTGTCAAAGCATTTTATTTCCCCCCATTGCCTGGGGAATTCCAGCCTGGAATCTGTCAGAGTATGGATCGATCATCCTCCACTCACTGCAACTGTCACCCTGCCACTGCCAGCCACAGATAGAGTCCGTCTGTGACACTGATATTGTCTTCAATATTGGTGCTGGTGGTATCTTATGGCACTTATTTTAGCAAATTAAAAGAAATTTACCAGTTTCACATTTTGTTGATTTAATATTTTCTACTGTTTTTAAATATATTTTTTTTAATTTATTTTTTCAAGGGGGTGTTGGGGTGGGGAGTAACTGGTCCTGCCTAGGGTGCAAAATAGTCTAGCACCAGCCCTGACCGTGCTCCTTAAATGCTGCCAATCACTATAGTGATACTAAACATCAACACAAATAAAGTGCAAACTATTGTCTCTATAAATTATGTGCAAAATGAACAACAATGTGAATGCTTCCATATAATTATGAACAAAAGACCATTTTTTTAAAGGCTTCTTATCCAGCTTCCATATTCCCAGTTTGCAAAAATAAAAACACTCAAGAAATAAGTGCTCTTCCTCTTGTCCCAAAAAGGATAACACACCACACTCACCAGAAATATACGACCTCTTCTCTCAAAGAACGTCATATATGCTTGAAATATTACAAATAGATCTTATCCTCCCGTTTTGGCTGACTTGTGAGAGACTGAATAAAAAAAATCTTCCTCATAGAGGACCTCCTCATAGTGCAGTAAAGGTTATTTATAGAAAAAAAAGTGCTATAGAACTATACTTACATCAGTTAAAATCAATCAGGCATATATATCACCAGAAAGGAACACCAGTTTGCATTTCACCAACCGGAAGAGAAGTATCACAAAGCTCGATCCAACGCGTTTCGGCAGCAACGTCTAACGCCATCAGGGAAGAGAGGAAGAGCACGTATTTCTTAGGTGTCTTTATTTTTGCACGCTGGGAATATGGAAGCTGGATATGAAGCCTTTTAAAAATGGACTTTTGTTCATAATTACATAGAAGCATTCACATTGTTATTCATTTTGCACCTGATTTAGAGAGACAATAATTTGAACTTAGTTTGTGTTGATTTTTAGTATCACTATAGTGATTCACAGCAATTCAGAAGCGTGGTATATATTGTTTGTATGTCTTCAGGCTTTTTAACCATTTGCCGCCTGGCCAATAGCCATATGGCGTCCAGAAAAATGCACTCGCTTTCCGGGCGGACGCCACATGGCGTCCTCCCGCACATGCGCAATTCGCAAGCTTGCAGAGCCGCGCAGCGGCGCGATCTGTCACCGGCTGTGTACCTCGGACACGGCCGATGACAGATCTGAGTACCGACCCCCGTTGCCGGTACCATGTGACCTGCTGTGACCAATCACAGCAGGTCACATGACAGTTGTATACAATGGATGGCTTCATTCATGCCATCCATTGTATACTAGTGTCTAGCTGTGAATGGTCACAGCTAATCACATGCACATGTCACGTGATTAGCTGTGGCCAAATCACAGCTAAGCACAAAAAAAAAAAAAAAAAAAACCCCTGAATGAATCGATGTCAGGTAAATGCTTGCTTATAGCAAAGTAATTCTTTGCTATAAACAAATTGTGTAAAAAAAGAAAAATAATGATCACTTCCCCAAAGTATGGTAACATTGTACTACTTTGGACATAGTGAAATATGAAAAAAAAAATCTTAAAAAAAAAAGAAAAAAAATGTAATAAAAATTTAAAATAATAAAAAAATTATAAAAAAAATCTATATATATATATATTTTTTTTTTTTTCACATCGTCACCAGTCAGTGTCCTTGATCACCGCCATGCCAGTTACATGATGACGTTGTACTGCACTGGTGACAGTATGTAAAAAAAAAAATAGTGAAAATATTTTTTTTTATTTTTTTATTTTCCAAAAAATCATGACAAAAAAAATACAAATTCAAAAAACTCGCCATGCCTCTTATGAAGTACACCAGACTGTCTTCTTTGCAAAAAAAGGTCATTTGGGGATATCTGTACTATTCTGACATTCTTGGACCTCAAGAAATTAGATTGGCCATCAGTACTTCAGGATTGATCAATATTCAGATCTATACCATAGTTTGTGAACTCTATAACTTTCCTACAAACTAAAAAATGCATCCTAATTTGTGTTATTTTCACCAAAGACATGTAGTAGAATACATCTTGGCCTAAATTTATGAAGAACAATTATTTATTTGCAAACTTTTATAACAGAAACAAAGAAAAACGTGTTTTTTTTTTTCAAAAGTTTCGGCTTTTTTTTTTAAGTTAGCAAAAAGTAAAAACCCCGGCGGTGATTAAATACCACCAAAAGAAAGCTCTGGTTGTGTGAAGAAAATGATAAAATTTTAGTTTGGGTACAGTGTTGTATGACCACGCAATTGTCATTCAAAGTGTGAGAGCGCTGAAACCTGAAAAATGGCCTGGGCAGGAAGGTGTAAAATGCCTGGTATTGAATTGGTTAAGCTTACTAACAAGCATCTCCATATTTATATTTATATTTACATTTATATTACGTTTAAAGGAAGCGAACTCTTAGATATTTATTCTTTTAGGCCATAAACTAATTTTCTTGATTCCTCCATTAACATATTTAGTGTTCACACATTTAGCTACAGCCGCCAGCTGTGATTGAATGAAAAACTTGACAGGCTGTTTGAAGTGAAGTTGATTGATAGATTGACTTCAGTACAACCATCCTTCCAATACATGGATCAAAATTCGGCCTGTTCAGCAAGAATTTCGATCCATCTATTGCCGTCATAAGCAAAGAGGGTTGTTAATCAGGATCAGGATCTACTCTGTTTTCGAAGTTCTGAAGCGTGACACACGCTTTTTGCTGGCACCACAATTTTCCTCTTTGTATCTAGCAAATGCACCACCTCTAACTTGGTTTATATGGTAATCCTTTCAGTAAATGTTACCACACTGAAGAATGTTTCTATATACAACTCATCATCATTACAGATGTATGCATTGGACAGCAGACCTATACAGGTAAAGCATGAGTAAAAATGCAAATAATCTTTTTACAATATTTACAAAGCAAATACTTCTTACCTGATCGATGCTCTGCTGAGGAACACTGTACGAGCTGCTGCCAGCTGGATTGCCATGTAGAATTAAACGCTCTGGATTATCTAGGAGTATCTATTGGGATAAAATTGATAACCTTATATATATATATATATATATATATATATATATATATATATTTTTTTTTTGCTTCAATCAGACTATAAACACCACATATCCTATAAAGTAAGATTTTCTAATCATATATTATAATGCCTATTAAAAATATTCACAATTTCACATTAACTTTGCTTCTATTTTTTTAAATTCTTTTTTAAAGGGGTTATAAAACCTAAACATTTTTTACCTTAAAGTGATACTAAAGCTTAATGCATTAAGAGATCCAGCACTGTGCACGGCTTCATCTCTTCCTTTTCACACAGGACTCGAGCAGCAGCAGTAGGAGCCATTGGCTCCTGCTGCGGTCAGTCAAATGTAATGAGGTGGAAGTGGGTGGGGGAGAGGGGCGGGTGCGCCTGTTCCCATAGACACCGAGCGACACACAGCTCAGGAGCGAGCACTGTGTGCCTCCATAGCAAACGGCTTGCAATGGGGACACACTAATAAGAGGAGGAGTCAAGATCATCGGTAGGGGACCTGAGAAAAGGTCCATTGCACAGAACAGGTAAGTAGAAAACTGTTCATTTTTTTACTGAGGACAGCCCAGCACCACAGAAGAGGTAGAGGAGGAGGAGGACCCTGCACCGCACATGACTAAACAGAAAACATCAGAAATGAAAGTAAGCATAGGAAAAAAAAAAAAGTAAAAAAAAAAACACGTGTCGGAAGAAGGGTGAAATCTAAAATTGGGCTTGACGTTGAATTAAATCTCAAGAACGTGTACACTCCATGGACCATCAACCCCGTGTTCATTAATGACCAGTGAACACAGTATATGAAGGTGACCATCACACACACAGCTCTATGTAACTCTGTATGGTAGGTAGGTAATGTTAGAGTACCCATTATACTTTGGCCAGTGCTATGTACACCTTGAGTACTGCCTGAAGATTTTCGAACCATCACTAACCTGAACAACAGTGAGTATTAAAGACAGTGTACAGTCTTTTACAGTAATTTTTATATACATGTCAAAGAAATCTAAGTAAAGTAAATATTATTACTAGTATGTAAAAATGCACCCAAAAACCTTGTTTCTATGTATGGTCTGTATTTCCATGTGTACTTGAAGAAATCCAGATTTGCTGTTTACTTCCCTCACACCTTCAATCTGTACTATTAATGTTCCTTAGCACGATACCCCGTGGTAATGAAATGTTTATCTATGATATAGTCATTAAGATATTTTCAGCAGTTCAACATGTGTTTTATCAGTTTTTTTTTTAATTATAAGCTTTTAAAAGTGTTACTAAACCTAAAACAGTAAAATCAGTCTGTATATGCAGTAAAGCATGCTTGTTATACGCACTGTGGAACCTAAGGGGTTAATCCTCAGCATTGTGTAAAAAAGGCTGTTTGGTCCTGTTCTCTCTGGCCCTCCTCTTGTTTAAATGTCCATCTGATAAGACACACTGAATGTGTAGTCACATGCACATGCTCAGTTTAGTGTGCATTGCTAGAGAGGTTTTTTTTTTTTCACGTGATCAGCACAGGGCCAATCAGCACTGTACAGACAGAGGGTCAAGGGTTTTGCATCCTCCTAGAGCAGAAAGAAAACTCCTCCTACCAGTTTTAACCAGTGCTCTGCTGAAGTCGCAAGACTGCTCTAACAGCTGATGAGAAAAGTTTTTAGCAGTTTATATTTACTAAAATAATTGCATTTCCATGTTCTGTGTACTGTGGGACACCAGATATAGTGAATGCAGGGTCCTGGGTTTAGTAACACTTTAAGTGCAAATTGCATTTTTTTTTTTATTAAGGTAGTCACTTAGTGGTTAGAACTGTCTTACAGTACTGGGGTCCTCAGTTCGAGTCTTGGTCAGGGCACTATCTACATGGGGTTTGCTTGTTCTCCCTGTACAGCCCTGGCCAAATGTTTTGAGAATAACACAAATATTAATTTTCACAGTCTACTGCTTCAGTGTTTTTAGATATTTTTGTCAGATGTTACAATTGTATACTGAAGTATAATTACAAGCATTTCATAAGTGTCAAAGGCTTTTATTGACAATTATATTAGGTTTATGCAAAAAGTCAATATTTGCCGTGTTGAACCTTCTTTTTCAAGACCTCTGCAATTTGCCCTGGAATGCTATAAAACAACTTCTGGGCCACATCCTGAATGATGGCAGCCCATTCTTGCATAATCAATGCTTGGAGTTTGTCAGAATTTGTGGGGGTTTTTTTTATTCACCGCCTCTTGAGGATTGTCCGCAAGTTCTCAATGGGATTAAGGTCTGAGGAGTTTCCTGGCCATGGACCCAAAAGTTCGATATTTTGCTCCCCAAGCCACTTAGTTATCACTTTTGCCTTTTGGCAAGGTGCTCCATCATGCTGGAAAGGGCATTGTTCATCACCAAACTTTTTTTCTGGATGCCCAAAACAAAGTGGATTCATCAATGAAAATGACCTTACCCCAGTCCTCAGCAGTCCAATCCCTGTACCTTTTGCAGAATATCAGTGTGTCCCTTATGTTTTTCCTGGAGAGAAGTCACTTCTTTGCTGTCCTTGGCACCAGGCCATCCTCCAAAACTCTTCTCCTCACTGTGCGTGCAGATGCACTCACACCTGCCTGTTGCCATTCCTAAGCAAACTCTGCACTGGTGGTACCCCGATCCCACAGCTGTATCAACTTTAGGAAACGGTCCTTGCGCTTGCTGGACTTTCTTGGGCGCCCTGAAGCCTTGTTAACAACATTTGAACCTCTCTCCTTGAAGTTCTTGACGATCCGATAAATATTTGATTTAGGTGCAATCTTAGTAGCAGCGATATCCTTCCCTGTGAATCCAGTTTTGTGCAAAGCAGTGATGACTGCATGTTTCCTTGCAGATAAATTAACATTTGTGTCATTCTCAAAACTTTTGGCCAGGGCTGTACTTGTGTGGATTTTCTCCAGATACTCAGATTTCCTCCCGCACCATGCTGGTAAGGTAATTGGTTCCCTTCTGAAATTGTCCCTACTATGATATGAGTGGTGCACCCAAGACAGCCCATCAACAAATAAAAATGCCTCGAGTCCCCAGGGAGAAAAGTGCTATTTAAAGGAAACAAATACCAATGAAATCTTTTGAGGTCCTTAAGAAGCAACGTAAAAACAGTAGGCAAAATAGGTATAGCAGTGCTCGGCATCTACACATCAATCAAATCATCAGATGGGACTTGTAGTTTATTCATTCACAGTCGAGCAAAATTCAAAATTGACAGCTGCTGGTGGGGAGAAGTGTCCCTGCATGCTGCCACAGAGGGGGCTGGTTCGAAGGTGGGAGGGGTCCACTGGCAATTATGTTACAAACTAAATATGGATGCAACTTGTAACATTGACTAAAAGGTCCCATTGAAAATACTGGAAGGTGACTGTTACAGTAACAACAGAAAACATTACTTTCATTACTCAAATAGAGTAGAAGTTTCATATACTGAAATAGAGTTTCTCTTTCAGAGGAGGCAAGTCCACTTTGCACATTTAATTTGAGTCAACATTCCAATAGTATAACCAAATGAAACCTCCGCAGCTTATCTTCACATCACATACAAGTCAGCTGACTCTATGGAAACATATATGTACACATTCCACTTAGGATTGACGGATATCAAGTCCTATGATTTCTAGAACAGATTGCAATCCGCTGGCTGCAGAGGTTACAAGTCACTTCCAGCAAGCATCAAATTCTACCATAATTCCCTTCCTACCTTTGTCAGGAAACGTCAATGTTTACCTAAGATCATATCAAAGAACTAAATGATGGTTGGCATAAGCAATGCACTTCAGATTTCCTATACATTATGATTCTTTTTTTTTTACTAGATTCATAGAACCTGTGCATGAACAGTAAGTATTTCATATTGAGTTGGCTATACAAATCAGTAAATATGGCTCGTGAGGACCTAGAGAGAAGGGATTTTCCTCCCAGGTCTCTGACTATACACAAGGGGCTCTACAAATTGGAAAGGGACACAAGGAAGGGAAGTCAAAAAGTTATTGGAGGAGGAAAGGAGCAACACAGTTGTTGGCAATTCTGCCTTGCAGCACTGGTGTACTTGGTTTGAATCCTGGCCAGGACACTATTTGCATGGAGTTTGCAGGTTCCCCTGTGCTTGCATGGGTTTCCTCTGGGTACTCCCGTTTCTAACAAAACTCCAAGATCAGGCTGCCAGTTACTTGTAGTGTACAGTATGCATGCATGTAATTAGATTGTAAGTTCCATGAGGACAGGGACTGATGCAAATGTACAGTAAGTAATGCACTACTACCTGGTGTTCTATAAATGTCTGTATTAAATTAAAGAAGTACAGCCAAAGCTGTTTTGGCTGTACTTCTCCTGTCACAGGAGTGCAGTTCGTTCTGCACTCCTGTGACCCATTTTCAGCTGACAGTGGACTGAAGTCCGCTGTTGGCTGACATTATTCAGCCAGTCCAGGCTAGGGAAAGATCCCGACTTCAAAGTTGGGATCCACCCCTACAGTCTGGAGCGGCACCTGGATCTGCCTCTAAGCGAAGCGCTGAAAGCCTGAGCCAGCCGCTTTCTCCCCTTCACAGGGGGCTGAGCAGACAGCAGTGACTGAAAGTCCTGCTCTCTTCTCAGAGCGGAGAGGAGAAATCAGCGATCAGTGGTCATGTGATCGCTGAGTTCTCACCCTTAGAGTCGGCGGGGGACCGATGCTGCATCCACCGAGGTAAGTATAAATAGGAAAAAAAAAGCCCTACATCTCTTTTAAGTTATGCCTTTAATTGTTAGACCTGTACAAAAAAAGAACAGCTGGCAACAATCAGGTTGCTATGGGTAACACAGGCACTTTACTTTAAAGGACAACTTCACTTTTCTTGAAGTTGTCCTTTCATTGTTAATTCCACCCCAACTACCTTAAACCTTACCTAACATTAAAGCTTACCTTAAACCCCACTGCCACGGTCTTATCTTCCCAGCACCATGCAGCCTATGTAGCACAGATTCCTGGCCGAATCCAGATCCTATGGTACATGCAGATTGATTGGCTGATCTATTCCTATGGTTGAAGTAGCAGTTGGGGGCTGCTATGAATATGGACCATCTATGGGAATCAGTAGGCACAGCATGAACAATAGCAGCTGGATGCGGATGAGACTTTTTCTGTAAAGGCAGGACCACACAGCAAGGAACTAGGGAGCAAGGCTGAAGGTATTTAGGTAAGTGGGTGGTTGGCACTCAGTGGGTGGTTGGAAACATTTAATGGTCAACATTAGTTAAAGTGGAATTGTCCTTTAAAACCATGTCAGCCTGATAATGACGGGTTGAAAAGATTTTAAATGAACGATTAAAATCCAAGCAGAGCTGGACAATTGCAATAACTCTCAGGCAGGAAATATTTTGTGTCCCTTTGTTGCTGACAGCTAGGGGTCTTCTCACTTATACCCCACCAGTCAGCTGTGTGCAGCTACAAAGTAATTGGTGAGATACAGCTGTGTTCAAAATAATAGCAGTATGTTGCAAAAAGTGAATAAAGCTCAAAATCCTGCTAATAGCTTTTATTTCCATACACACAAATGCATTGGGAACACTACACATTCTATTCCAAATCAAAACATGAAGAAAAATATATCAAATTTGTGTTGTTCCTCTAAAAAAATTGAAGAAAAGTGAATATTAGACTATTCAAAAAAATAGCAGTGTTTGTATTCTTCTTTACAAACTCAAACATTTACTATATAAACTGAAAAATGTTTGAGGATTTTGCTTTCCTTTGAATCACTTAATATTTAGTTGTATAAGCACTGTTTCTGTTTCAAACTGCTGTACATCTGTGTTGCATGGAGTCAACCAACTTCTGGCACCTGTGAACAGGTATTCCAGCCCAGGATGATTGGACTACATTCCACAGTTCTTCTCTATTTCTTGGTTTTGCCTCAGAAACTGCATTTTTGATGTCACCCCACAAGTTTTCTATTGGATTAAGATCCGGGGATTGGGCTGGCCACTCCATAACGTCAATCTTGTTGGTCTGGAACCAAGATGTTGCACGTTTACTGGTGTGTTTGGGGTCGTTGTCTTGTTGGAACACCCATTTCAAGGGCATTTCCTCTTCAGCATAAGGCAGCATGACCTCTTCAAGTATTCTGATGTATTCAAACTGATCCATGATCCCTGGTATGCGATAAATAGGCCCAACACCGTAGTATGAGAAACATCCCCATATCATGATGCTTGCGCAACCATGCTTCACTGTCTTCACAGTGTACTGTGGCTTGAATTCAGTGTTTGGGGGTCGTCTGACAAACTGTCTCCGGCCACTAGACCCAAAAAGATCAATCTTACTTTCATCAGTCCACAAAATGTTGCACCATTTCTCTTTAGGCCAGTCAATGTGCTCTTTGGCAAATTGTAACCTCTTCAGCACATGTCTTTTTTTCAACAGTGGGACTTTGCGGGGGCTTCTTGCAGATAGCTTGGCTTCACATAGGCATCTTCTAATTGTAACAGTACTCACAGGTAACTTTACACCTTCTTTGATCTTCCTGGAGCGATTGTTGGCTGAGTCCTTGCCATTTTGGATATTCTTCTATCCATTCGAATGGTAGTTTTTCGCTTTCTTCCACGTCTTTCAGGTTTTGGTTGCCATTTTAAAGCATTTGCGATCATTTTAGCTGAGCAGCCTATCATTTTCTGCACTTCTTTATATGTTTTCCCCTCTCCAATCAACTTTTTAATCAAGGTACGCTATTCTTCTGAACAATGTCTGGAACGACTCATTTTCCTCAGAATTTCAGAGAGAAATGCACTGTAACCAGCATGTACAACATTTGCTGCCTTCCTTCCTTAAATAAGGGCAATAATTGCCACCTGTTTTTCAAAGAATGAATGACCTCACTAATAGAACTCCACACTATTATTTTGAACATGCCCCTTTCAATTAGTGATTCAATTACACAGAATCAGCAGCATGCATGTCATGACTGTTGGATTTCTATTACTCTACTACGCATGCTAGTAAATTATTTGCCATGTAGAAATATAATTTCTACCAAAAACAGTGATTGATCAGGTTAGTGATGTCTGACTGCTATTATTTTGAACACAACTGTATGCTCATCCTTCCCTGGATAAATCCAACCTACCTTTGGAAACCCCTAGAAATCAAACGATTTTATGAGGCCAGGCTGCATGGTGCCAGAAAAAGCCAAGAAGTTCCAAACAATTTAACAGGTAATTATTGGGGGAAGGAACTTGGATACCAATGCCTTCCAGTAGCAGGGTCGCATACATACATACATACTCTCTCCAGTTTTTATATGAAAGTGGAGAATTGTTTTAAATATTCATCTGATAATTGGAATATTGTTATATACTGAATACAACTGTGACGTCAAAAGACATGAAATGATGAATTTTCGTTTTTCACCTGCAATGCCATCTGTAGATGAAACTAAGTACTGTGGGTTAACTATGCTGATATGCAAAAACAGTGTGCCAAATGTGACTGTTTTAAACTTTACTGATGAAAATAAAGCGATTTTGATGGTAAAGCTGACATTTACTAAGCTAAGTCACGTGTGCCAGCACAAGTCTGATCACTGCAGAAGAGCAGGCTGAGTTCCAGCAGAGCCAGAAAACTGACCATACTGTGCTCTTCAGGCTAGTGCAGTCAGTTTTTAATAGAAAAGCAGAGGGACTGGCAGGAACACCATGGGTTTCACACAAAGAAAACAGTAAAAAACAGAACAGGATACTTTTTCATACAAGTACATGATACAGCAGGCATATATCAGGAATATGAAATGTTGGGTTAACATATTCTTTCAGTTTGGCAAACATTTCAACTCAGTAGAATGGAGTCCCATTTCTAGCAGGTTAGGGGCTGAGATCCACATAGAGGGGGTGACAGCTGAGAGGGGGATCTCCTATTTCTTTCAACCACTACAACAAAATGGGATCTTTATCCTATCAGGTTGAGCACATACATAATAATACAACATTTATTATTTCCCTCACTGTCACCCCTGGTAGTACAATCGGCATTATCCTAAAGTGCCAAGACCATTCAGCTAGGAGTGCCGAACATGTGTCACAAAGGGAAGTTTACAACCTAGCCCAGCTGCCAGCATGCTGTAGTACCTCAAAGTAAAAACAAACAGGCATGTAACACTGCGGTGGACTACCAAGAAATAGAGGCCATTTTAATGATTTATCATATTGGAAACAGATGGAAGCTCAATAACTACAGCTTGGGGGAGGAGAGGTAGAAGAGAGTTATGACAGATAACTGCTCATACATTAAAGGATTAAAAGGAAAGGTCATCACTCTGAGACAGAGACAGAAGGGAGAACAGGGTGTGTGTGCGCGTGAATCAGACCTCTCACCAAGGTCAGAGATTCTTTTTCAATTCTAAATATTTTCTTAATATTTATTAAAAATGATGGTATTACAGCTTACCACTCCTTAGATGTGGTGGCTGCATTCGTATTCTTTTATTACACTTTTCTTTTCCTTATTTTAAAGTATATGTAAACAGGGCCCTCCTAACCCTCTTGTATTGAACTGTATCGTTGCTGTATTGTCTCCCTTTATATTGTAAAGTGCTGAGCAAACTGTTGGTGCTATATAAATCCTGTATAATAATAAATGTAAATTCAATTGAAAATAGATATGAAATTATGTGCTACATCTGAATGCATTGTACTTTGTGTACAGTAACCTTGCCAATGTAACCTATTGCACCGGGCCACTTTTTGTATTCCTTATTATTATACAGAATTTTGGCAGAGAAAGGGGGTCTTCCTGATTTCAGCACTGCTTGGATCCCATATTCATGAAGGCCATACTGCCTTGATTACATACCTCCCAATTTTAGAACTCTTAAAGGAGACACACCTTGCAAGGAAGGGTATATACATGCACCTCAACCTTTGATCCAAGGCTTGAGGAAATAATTTGTGTCTGTATTCACAACATTCATGTTGTTTGCCAAAGAGTAATTGTTATAAATGGTAAAAAATTGAAGCAGTAATCTGTACTCCTGGCTTATCTGTCCTCTTTGCTCATTTAGTTCTAATAAAGTAACATTTTGGAAACTGCTTAATGTACTTGGCACTCTAGTGCTGATAGAACAAAAATCAAGAATATATATTTTTTTTTAATTCGAAATGTGGAAAGCCAATATTTTATGGAAGGAGAATTCACAGAAATGTTAATGCTAGATGGGCATCCTTTCCATCTGAGTTAAAGTGACTCTGTAAATGTAAAATAAAGAAATCTGCTAGCAGCCATAAATTGAAGAGATTCCGAGGTACCTGTACATACCTGCAGCAGAATTTTCCATTGCCATCTGCTGTGCCTAGATGCTAGACATTTCTGAACAGGCAAAGCTCCCACAATTATATGTTGGGTCAGAGCTTGCTTGCTCCAAGCCAATGACTAGAGCCAAATCTGGTATTAGAGAACTACCTGGCATTCAGTTGTAGCAGAGGGTTGCAGTACGTTCAGGAACCTCTAGATACCTACAGTTTATACCTGTGAGCAACTATGTTTTTATGCGAGTTACAGAGTTCTTACTTGCACACTTCAGATCAGTGACTCAGAAAACATTTAGTATTTTCACAAGGAGCATTCAACATTGGTAGTCTACTTTTTTCTCTTAGTAGAGATTTCCTTTGAAATGAACAAGCCTAAGCTTGCAATAGGTGGATCAAAATTTGTCCAGTTCAGCAGGGACTGTCTAAATTTCAATTCATGTATAGCTGTTTCTGTTTGCCAGAAGTCGGTTGTTAGATCAACGTCTGTTGAACGGGAATGTTGCAAAACATTTGCAAATCAACAGCTGGATTTCTGCGTAAATGTCTTGTAAATGAAGTCTGATCTTAAACTAAGCCTCAATATTTTAAGCAGCCTGAGCCAACCATAAATTAGTAGATGTCACCCTGAGAATAGGCAGTAGTATGGGGAGAAGATCCCCGTACTAGCTGTCACTTTTTAAAAAACAGCTCCGCCCAGTCATTTATTAACATTGTTTTGTGAATGAATGAACGAACTACAAGTGCTGTGGAGTGCCACCGTAGTTCATCGATTCTTCCTATCAGTATATGTGCTTGCCTGTACAGGCAAGCATATATACTGACAGGTCTGCAGGAGACCTGCATGACACCTGCTGATCGCTGGTGCAATGCTTTACAGGCTCCTGCAACCAAAAATAATAAATGCACAAAAATGTGCATTTATTATTTTTGGTCAAAAGGTGAACTTATCCTTTAAACACGTGCATTTCATGAATGGAGGAGTCAAACTGTGAATACAACTGTAAATTTTGTAGATACGGTACTGTCATTCAATAACCTCTTTCCGGCTTTTTAAAAAATAGGGATTAAGGACATTGCAGTATCAACTTCTGAACATCTGAAAGCTGATCCTGGACCACATTCTGAAAAACAATCCACCTCAATTTTAAACACTTCCACAGGTGAAAGTGAGCCCTAAAACCATTTTGTTTATTTTATGAGAGGACACAGGGTGAAAGAATTTACCTGGACTGCCCGGTCAATGTTCCCACCGGCCTGACTTAAGGCCTCTGCAGCAGCAGTCTCAGAATACCCCATCCCGCGCAGAGTATTGATCTTGTCCAGTCGTTTTCTTTTCTTCTCTCTCTCTTCTTTTTTAATCTCTGCCTTTTCCTGAAAATTATAATAAAAAATGTTTTAATTTCATCAGCCTAAAAAGGTCAACAAGAAAAAAAAATATTCAGATTTCAGTATCTGATAAGAATCCCATTCAATTAACTGAGAGACTGACTGTCAATTTGGCATTATGGCTACAGGAAAAACATAAAACGTAATTGCAGAGCTGAAAACATTATACTGTAAGGCTGGCCATACGTTAAGCAATTTTCTTGTTAAATTTTCTTTTAGATTTACCAGAATCATATAATATGAAGTCAAACCTAAACACTTTCAATTTGTATGCAATCTGGCAAGCTCTTGCACCACAAAGTTGAAGGTAAATCTAAAGGAAATTGAATAAGAAAACTGTAATAATAATATATGGCCAGCTTAACTCTAGTTCCCTCTAAAATAGTGCCATCATGGCTTAAATATCATTATATAGAGACTCCATTGCCTAAATACTACACCTAAAACCACAAACCTCTATATTGTAGCTTACCAGTCCTTAGATGGGGTGGCTGCCTTCATTTTGTATTTTAGGCTTTTTAGGTTATTTTCACCTGGTGACCTGGCTATCAAGACTGTAATTTTTCAACTTCCTTTAGCACAGCAAGCGGTCCAGCAAATGTGGTAGTTAGAAGGTTAAGACAAACCATTTACAACTGACATGTGCATACAATGCTCAGCATTTATTCATTTATGTTAAACCTTTATCCCAAATGGAACAAAAAAAAATGTTGCTGAAACAATTTATAAAGTGTTAGCTGGAATTCAGCTTTAATTTGTTAGTTAAAACGGAGCTCCACCCAAAAGGGAAGCTCTCTTTTTTGCACCCTCCACTGCCGCATTTGCCACTTTTCTGGGGGGTAGGGGGGTAGGGGGGAATGGGTACCTGGTTTTGGCAGGTACCTGCTCCCACTTCTGGCTCAGTTCACCACAGCAAATTGAGCTGGAAGTTCGGTCCCCCTCTTTCCCCCCCGTAGTCTTCTGGGACACTTCACAGGCCCCAGAAGACTACAGGAACATTCACAAGGCACAGCGTAACTAGTTCATGTGCAGCAGGAAACCGGTAGTAAAGCTGCAAGGCTTCACTTCCAGTTTCCCTTACTTACTATACCGGCGCTGAGAACCCAGGCTAGTGGAGAACTAGACAGGGTGAGAACGGCACTGGACCCCTGGACAGGTAAGTGTCCTAATGTTAAAAGTCAGCAGCTACAGTATTTTCAGCTGCTGACTTTAAATTGTTTTTGAGGAGCCTGGAGCTCCCCTTTAGGTCCATCTAAATCTGTTAGTGCATCTAACACTACTCTCTCCTCTGACTGACAATGCTACTATCCAAGTGTGGCTCCATTACTCTTCCATCAAGAGTGGAGACATCCTAAGACAGGAACGGTGTAACTGGCCAGCTTACCAGATGAAGAAAAAAAAAAGGCTAAAAAGAAAACTAATGCAGCCACCACATTCAGCCAGGGCTGGGAAGCTTCAATGAACTAAAATCTTGTTTTTGGATTTAATAACAGTTCAAATTATTTACATATTCTTAGAGTTGAACTCCAAAGAAATGTAAATGCTTTTTTTCTAGGGTACCATTAAAAAGCAATAATACTTACCTTATGCCTCGCTCCCTGTTAGCCAGCGCTTTCCTCTTCCCTTCAACGGCTTGGGTTGTGGGCGGGCCTTCGACCTCATCATTTACAATGCTGTAAGTATAGTGATGCCTAATACAGGTATGGCATTGCACATACTTACATTGAGATATATACATATATATAGATATAGATATATATATATATATAATTTTTTTTTTTTATTGCCTACATCTGCTATAAAATCTAGCCTGTAATCGAATTTCTAATTGCACTGGTTTAGCTAACTGCATCATTTTGAATGCAAGACCAGGAGTCTTTACTCTCTGTATAAGAAATCAGAAATGCATATAAAAGTTTCAAAACCCTGTGTGTTAACCTTTATTGTGGGAGATCTACAAAAATACAACAGCTTCCCTGTAAGATGCCAAACAAAGTTTTGCCTCACACGTCATACACAGGAATCCGATGTAGGATAAATAAGAATAAAGGCCTGACATTTGATTTGTGTGGTTATCGGTAAGTTGAGTCATGCTGATCTTGTAAATCTCTCTCCGGTGACTACAGTGCTGAAATATTCCAACACTGACCACTGACGCCAAACATCCTCAGAGTTGTCACACTCCACTGGGGGAGTCCGACACCATTGTTTGGCTCAGAAAGGCCACAGAAATGACAAGGCCAAATGATGTGGCCCCACTCCCTGATAGGTTCAATATGTTCAACAATAATATGACTGGTAGGTCCAGTTGTGACCTACAGTGCATTTCTGGCAAACCTTTTTTTTTTTCTTTCTAGCTTTGGGCATTAGGGTAAGGGTTACGCCATCAAGTTTTTATCCCAGTTTGGGCTCCATTGGGGAGATTCAACACCGTGTTTGTCCTAATGACTATTGTCAATGAAACAGAACGTGAGGGGAATTCAATAATTGTTTTTTTAAATTGCCCCTAGAACTAAGGGTAAGGAGAACTCACACCTGTTCTGGGGACAACTGTCTTAGAGGGGGTTTCCCCTCACCAAGGGAGATTAGCTCTAAATTCCTGTTGCATCTCTGAAGTTAAGGGAAATTTCCCCAATGGTATGCTAACAGCAAAGAAAAGAAAAAAAAAAAAAAAGGAACCTGCCCAATCAGCAGGCTATGGATGCATGTTTGCCCAAGTTGTGCCAAAGTGTGTCTGTACACCCAGCTGTTTTCCTGAAGTTTTAAACTTACCTGTATTTTATAATGAACTATATATCTGGTGTATTCACCTTTTTCTCTAATTTGTCTATAACTAAAAGAGAATTTTAACATAAACGTTGTCATACCTCTCGTTTACATGAAATATGGTTAGCAGCATGTTCCACATTCCCGTCACATGCCCGCAGTGCCAAGCGTGCCTCTTGAGCTGAGCACCCCAACTGTAATAAGGTCTCTACTTTTGCTGGGTCAATGGAGAGCTCATTATACAATCGACTAGCCTGAAAAACACAACAGATACATTTTTCACACAGGGAAATGACCGTCAATGACCATCAAAAGTTTGCAAATGAGGCAGCGCTACGTTACATGGCTTACCTTATAAAATAATGTGTAAAATACAGCTTCCAAATAAACAACTAACCAGCAATCAAATTCAATTAGCCTGACTTCTCTAAACTATTACAAACCTGAAGTTGGTCCTGGTCTGCTTTAGTGATTTTGACCTTTATCAATATAAATGGGCAGTACAGTGGCTAAATGGTTAGCACTTCCGCCTGGCAGTACTAGGGTCGTTGGTTTGATTCCCAACCACTGTCACATGCCTGATAAGGGGTCCTGCGACACTTTAAAACGTTGCCTTGCTTTAACTAAGTGATCGTTCATTAAAACTTTTGGACCCATATTGGTGATCCTCGGTGTGCTGGTGACATTCTCCCTTGCTCATTCCCAACCATGGGACCACCTGCCTGGAGTTTGCATGTTCTCCCTGTGCCTGCGTGGGTTTCCTCCAGGTACTCCGGTTTCCTTCCACACTCCAAAAACATGCTGGTAGGTTAATTGGATCCTGTCTAAAAAGGCCCTAGTATGTGTATGTATGAATGTAACTTAGGGACCTTACATTGTACACCCCTTGAGGGTTAGGGACTCATGTGAATGTACAATATATATGTAAAGCGCTGCGGAAATTGACAGCGCTATATAAGTACCTGAAATAAATACAAATAATAAATTTAGACAATCAAATACTTGATCCCAGAATGGGACTGTGTACATGGGCATTTTTTTGAAAACACAAATCAGCATGAATGCAAAGGCAGCCTTAATCTCAAAAGAAATTCAGAAGCATCTCAAATGCAATACTGACCCCATTGTAAATTAAAAACTTCCATTATTGTACCTCTGATAGTTTTTCTGATGCTTCGTTGGCTCTTCCATTGTGGTAATTTACTATTCCTTGCAGAAGATTGAGTCTTAGAAATAAAACTTTCTCTCTCCCGTAGCTGCCCTGTAACATAGAACACACAATAAACACAAATAGTAAACATGCACAAAATAATAAAAAAATGTTTAGTCAACACGTTTGCAGTTACTTTAAAAGAGAAGTATGGCCAAAGCTTTTTTTGGTCATACTTCTCTTCTGCGTCACAGGAGTGCACCTACTTGTGGCCTCCTGTGACCCAGAGTGATCAGTCAGCCGGCTAAAGCCTACTGTCAGCTAACATCACAGAGGCGGTCCAGACACCAGACAATAATGTCAGGATCCACCCCAATGCCTGACCGGCAGCTGGCTCATCCTCTCAGCATGCTAATGATCCTCATAGGATTCCAGTGTCGTAACTTTCTGTGGACTGAATTGAAATCTTAAAACAATTCTATCAGCTTTCTCAGCTATATTCTGTGAACTACAAAGCAAATTCTCCCTATGTAATGGAGATGAGAAGAGGGGGAGATACTTGTAGTCCAACTCAGAAGAGCAGACTAAGGTGACAATGCTGCTACTCCACAGATACCATACAGGGAGTGACAGTTGTCACCCAAGGACAGAAAGTGTGTTACTGGCAGGATCACCAGGTGAAAATAATGAAAAAAAAGCCTACAAAAAGAAAACGAATGCAGGCACCACATCTATGGAACAAATACTCCTTGAAGTGTTGGTTTATGAAGATTTCAGGGGATGATTCCTCTGGAACAGAGAAATCTACAGAATGGGCAGCAAGAAAGATATGCATTTAAAACCTTTACACAGAAACTTTTTTTGAGATATTTTACATTATTTTTCTGACAGGGTCACCTTAATGCATAGGAATGGTACTTCTCAACACTACAAACTGACCAGCCAAAACACTAAGATCGCTGACTGGTAAAGTGAATAACATTATCTGAAAGTCAGTGGGATATACCAGGCAGCAAGTAAACATGTTGTCCATGAAGTTGATGTGTTGAAAGCAGAAAAAAAATGGGCATTGAAGATTATTATGCATGGGGCTGTGGACCAGTCAGGGTGCCAATGCTGACCCGTGTCCACAACCAAGAGCTCCCACAACGGGCACATGAGCATCAGAACTGAACCACGGAGCATTGGAAAAAGGTGGCCTGGTCTGATGAATAACATTTTCTTTTACATCATGTGGATGGCCAGGTGTGTGAGTGCATCTCTTACCCGGGGAAGAGATGACACCAGGAGGCACTATGGGAAAAAGGGAAGCTGGTGGAGGCAGTGTAATTTTTTTTGGCAATGTTCTGTTGGGAAACCTTGGGTAACACCATTGATATGGATGTAACTTGACACGTACTGCCTACCTAAACACTGTTGCTGGGCAAGTACACCTCTTCATGAAAATAGTATTCCCCCGATGACAGTGGCCTCTTTCAGCAGGAAAATGTGCCCTGTCACCCTACAAAAATGGTTCAAGAATGGTTTGAGGAACACAAGTTTGAGGTGTTAACTTGGCCTCCAAATTCTCCAGATGTCAATCCATTCAGAATCTCTGGAATGTACTGGGGAAAAAAAAATTTGATCCATGGAGGCCCACCTTGCAACTTTCAGGATCTGCTACTGATGGCTTGATGCCAGATACCACAGCATACCTTTAGAGGTCTAGTGGCATCCATGCTGCAACAGGTCAGGGCTGTGCTGGCAGCAAAAGGGGGACCTTCTCAATATTAAGTGGGTCAGCATAATGTTATGGCTAATTGGTGTATATGATTTGGCAGTTCAATTAGCAGGATGTTTTGTTGACCAGAACATTACAAACTATATGAATGCTCTTTCTCCAACAAAACTTGCTCTTTAATCACAATAAATTGTTCCATGTCATTACCAGGTCACTTGAAGAACTCTGAACAGCAATGAAATATTATGTCTCACATGTTAATGAAAGCAAGCTGTACAAAATGTGTTTGTCCAAACTTATTTTCCACATGAAGCAGTCAGCTGGCATTTGAGTGAAAATATATTAATAAACTGGTTTGGCCTTCCCATGTGGAAAAAGCCATGTCTGTGAGTGAGAGAATCTTATAAGTGTCACATCAGTATTACAGCATATTGGGAAATACCCCCATAATGGTTCCTGTCTTAGCCAAAATAATGCTTATCGTTCTCAATGTAAAAAACAGCATTTCCCGCAAAAATAATTACCAAACCGTTAAGTCAGTTAATAATATAGCTGGATTTTTAAAGAGTCAATTCACCCATCCACTAAAATTTAGTGTGTGTGTATATATATATATATATATATATATACACATACACACACACATGGGGCAAAAAAGTATTTAGTCAGCCACCAATTGTGCAAGTTCTCCCACTTAAAAAGATGAGAGAGGCCTGTAATTGGCATCATAGGTAGACCTCAACTATGAGAGACAAAATGAGAAAAAAAATCCAGACAATCACATTGGCTGATTTGGAAAGAATTTATTTGCAAATTATGGTGGAAAATAAGTATATGGTCACCTACAAACAAGCAAGATTTCTGGCTCTCACAGACCTGTACCTTCTTCTTTAAGAGGCTCCTCTGTCCTGCACTCATTACCTGTATCAATGGCACCTGTTTGAACTTGTTATCAGTATAAAAGACACCTGTCTACAACCTCAAACAGTCACACTCCAAACTCCACTATGGTGAAGACCAAGGAGCTGTCGAAGGACACCAGAAACAAAATTGTAGACCTGCACTAGGCTGGGAAGACTGAATCTGCAATAGGCAAGCAGCTTGGTGTGAACAAATCAACTGTGGGAGAGATAATTAGAAAATGGAAGACATACAAGACCACTGATAATCTCCCTCGATCTGGGGCTCCACGCAAGATCTCACCCCGTGGGGTCAAAATGATCACAAGAACGGTAAGCAAAAATCCCAGGACCACACGGGGGGAACTAGTGAATGACCTGCAGAGAGCTGGGACCAACGTAATAAAGGCTACCATCAGTAACACACTACGCCGCCAGGGACTCAGATCCTGCAGTGCCAGACGTGTTCCCCTGCTTAAGCCAGTACATGTCCGTGCCCATCTGAAGTTTGCTAGAGAGCATTTGGATGATCCAGAAGAGGATTGGGAGAATGTCATATGGTCAGATGAAACCAAAATAGAACTGTTTGGTAGAAACACAACTCGTCGTGTTTGCAGGAGAGAGTTGCATCCAAAGAACATCATAACTACTGTGAAGCATGGGGGTGGCAACATCATGCTTTGGGGCTGTTTCTCCGCAAAGGGACCAAGACAACTGATCCATGTACAGGACAGAATGAATGGGGCCATGTATCGTGAGATTTTGAGTGCAAACCTCCTTCCATCAGCAAGGGCATTGAAGATGAAACGTGGCTGGGTCTTCCAACATGACAATGATCCCAAACATACCGCCCGGGCAACGAAGGAGTGACTATGTAAGAAGCATTTCAAGGTCCTGGAGTGGCCTTGCCAGTCTCCAGATCTCAACCCCATAGAAAACCTTTGGAGGGAGTTGAAAGTCCGTGTTGCCCAGCGACAGCCCCAAAACATCACTGCTCTAGAGGAGATCTGCATGGAGGAATGGGCCAACATACCAGCAACAGTGTGTGCCAACCTTGTGAAGACTTACAGGAAACGTTTGACCTCTGTCATTGCCAACAAAGGATATATAACATCATATGACGTCCTCCCAGAACGAGAGAACCACCTTGTGTCCATCATATTACTATATGGCAGGCGGGAAGTGGTTAAATATGGTTTTGGTTAAAATTATTTTTTTTTTTATCAGGACAAGCAGATTGTCATAAGTGACAAGTAGTTTGGGACCCCGATTTAGTCCCTTGGTCAAGTAGTTTTTTAAAACATTTCCACATCCCTGGAATGCGAGCCATGCCTTCTCGTCTGACATCAGTGCCTGACCTCACAATGTGCTTCTGGAAGAACGGTCAAACATTCCCATAGACACACTCCTAAACCTTGTGGACAGCCTTCCCAGAAGAGTTGAAGCTGTTATGGCTGCAAAGGGTGGGCCAACTCAATACTGAACCCTACAGACTAAGACTGGGATGCCATTAAAGTTCATGTGCGTGTACAGACAGGCATCCCAATACTTTTGCCCATACTTTTTTTTAATACAGCACCAAACACATTAGGTATGTGTGATGTTGTGTATCTCATTACCTGCAGAAGCCTGTTCTCGTAGAAATCGTCCCTTCGGTATCTCCTTCACAGCCGCCAAATACTGCCCTGAGTGGCTGTATTCCAATGCTGTGAAAGTTAACAGCCCTCACCGCTCAGCTCCCTCGCTGCCCTCTCCGCCATTCATATTGCTCACATGACCACATGCCCACAATGCACTGCGTTCAAGAATGAGCAGTCATTCAACTGCTTCTCCTCCATTCACAGAATGCTATGTATGTGGAGGTGTAATAACGCGAGTGGCGCAACTTTTCTCAGTAGCAGTCAATGCTGTTAACTTTTTCAACACTGGAAAACAGCCATTTAGGTCAGTATCCATCAGCTGTGAAGGAGACAGATGATTTTTAGCAGAGGCAGCTGCAATAAACAGTATATATACTAAACTTCAGATTTAAACCTCAAATTACATTTAAAACAAAAAATAGAAACATTAATTAGTAGCAAATAATTAAATTAAGTGTTTTACTGTCTATAGGCTTTTAACACCGCACTTCTAACACACCGCCTTGCAACCTGCAAAGCTCACAACGTCAGCTGACTGGAGAGCTTTAGCTTTTGCTGGAGGGTCATGGGGTAATCAATGTATTAGGAGTGCATAGGGGCATGCATGTTGGTGAAGTGGCTATGAGCAGGGTCATGCACCGGAGTGCAGTAGTGGTGAGTGGGGTTGTCTGCTGATGTTAACTTACCAGTTAGAAAAACAAATGAAACCAAAAACCAAGAATACAATAGCCTTACTAATTCTAGATTGTAGAGACAACATACCTTTATGTTGACAAGTCTCTCATGATTCTCTCCATAGCATCTATTGAAGCACCTCTGGGACATATTTAGTTTTGAGTCTGCATCATCCAAGCAGTCTAACTGACCCAGGCGAAAGTAACACCATACAATGTCAAGCTGCAGTACAGCATAATTATCCACAGAATCCAGCAGTTCTGTCCCACATTCACTGAAGAAAAAAGAAAAATATACAGTAAGTACAGCAAAATAAAAAACAAAAAAAACCTCCATGTATATCAATCTATTGTAATACAGAAGAGATGTATATACTATTAGGGGTTGAATCTAGTACATCAACATTTTTATTTAACCACTTGCCCCGCAGAGGATTTACCCCCCTTCCTGACCAGGCCATGTTTTTGCAATATGGCATTACTTTAACTGACAATTGTGCGATCATGCAACGCTGTACATGAATGAAATTTATTCACAAATAGAGCTTTCTTTTGGTGGTATTTGATCACCTCTACGGTTTTTATTTTTTGAGCTATAAACAAAAAACTTTGACTTTTTGCTACAAAACATATCCTTTAAATAAAAAAAATTAAATCAAATTTCTTCATAAATTTAGGCCAAAATGTATTCTGCAACATGTCTTTGATAAAAAAAAGTGAAAGTTATAGCATCTAATAATCTAATTACTAATGCTAGTAATGGTGGTGATCAGCGACTTATAGCAGGACTGCAGGAGTTAAGTGGTTAGAGGAAAAAAAAAAGAAAGATTAAAAAAAAAAGGGTAAAAAGACCTGAATTATTTTTTTTTTAAGTCACCTGTCATGATGGGGTAAAAAAAAAAAATGTCCTTTATATCACAAAAAAACTGCAGATAATCACTACTCTTAGGGATTAATTTATACTGTGAAACAGTGAAAGTAATAATATATATATATATATATATATATATATGATCTGTTATATATTAATAAATATAACCTCAGGTAGGATGTACAAGGCATTTTAACTGAGAGTCAGATATGAAGCTATATGAAGGGGGGGGGGGGGGTTTATAAATCTTTTATAGTCTCTGGGTTCTGATGTTGATCTTCCCTGCACAAAACCCTTAACCACTTGCCTACCAGGCACTATTACCCCCTTCCTGCCCAGGCAAATATTCAGCTTTCAGCGCTGTAGCAATTTGAACGACAAACTAAATGTTTATCATTTTTTTTACAAATAGAGCTTTCTTTTGGTGGTATTTAATCACTACTGGGGTTTTTATTTTTTGCCAAACAAAAAACAGACCAAAAATTCAAAAGAAAAGAAAAACATTTTTGTTAAAAAGTTTTGTAAATAAGTGATTTTTCTCTTTCATTGATGAGGCTGCACTGCAGTGTAAACCTAGCATTTTCTTAAGATTTGTCCAGGCCTGTTCTTTGGCCATACAGGTCTAATTTTTAGATGGAAGATGTCAGCTATGAAGATGTGGGATATGATGGCTGATCTGTAATTAGGATAAGAGCTAGGGAACAGGACCCCCTTAGTTAATAGGAGTCCTGAGAGTTTTGACAGAGATCCTAGGAACTGAATGATTTTATAAATACATAGACTGCAATTCTTTAAACAGACATTTGGAATAACAAAGGGAAAGTGAAAAAATAAATATAAAAATTGAGACAGAAACATCACTCTGTAACGTGCCCTTAGATCTAGCAGAATGGATTTCCAAAGATCAGTAATGGCACAATATTATTTTTAACTTCAGTTTCCACAAAAACTTAAAAACATTTCAGCTAAGACCTGACTTGTAATTCACAGGAGGATAAATATGATTTATACCTCCATTACCAATGGGCAAATAAAAGATTTCTCACTTAACCCTTGAAACTGATAAATTCTGCAACAAGCTGAAACAATGATTGATATGGGTTGGCCAAATGAATCAATCAATGCGCCATCCACACATAAGAAGACTACAATTATTTAGCTCAGTGTTTCTCATTCCTTTATTAGTCAAGACACCCTTTAAAATTATGGATAATCTCAAGGTACCCTTTAAAATTCTGCACAATCTCAAGGCATTCCAATCTAAAATGTAAAAAACTATTCCACACATCGAGTACGCCCAACGTTAGAGGCGATTTATTCTTCCAAAGCAAACTACACCTTTGCACACTGGAACCAACTAGTATTCCAGTGTGTCTCTCCCATTTTCTCTCCTTCAGTCTGCTAATGTGACCCCAATGCTCACGGAGCGGGGCAGGGGAGAGCCAAACAAGGATGATGTGCATTCACCCAACGTCCTCCTTATCAATTGATGATGTCATTGGTTGTTAAGATTCTGGCAGGTAGAAGGTCATAAAAGTGCACAATGAAAACCTGTGACTTTGTGTACTAAAAGGCAGGATTGATCCACCTGCTGGCTTGTATACAATTTTTGGGCATTTTGCCAAGGCACCCCTGAAGAAGCCTGAAGGCACCCAAGTTGAGAAAGGCTGATTTAGCCACTAGTATATAGGAATTTAAATTTAATTAATTCAATAACAAGCGTAGGAGCTATTAAGATGTAGATGCTTGATTAGTGCATTTAGGACCAATAAATACCATATCTTCGGTGATTCCTTTAACAATGTCTATTTTTGCATCATCCAGTACTTCATGAATGATTGACACCAGCTCTGTTGTCATTAAAAATAAATGTGTAATTATACTGGGAAAAGGATGCTGCTGGTGCAGAGCAAACCTCTTTAATCCTCAAGAGGTCATTTAGGGCTTTTCCCCCACTTTTTCTCATCCAAACATCATAGCATCGCAGTGATTTTCACACATAGGGGTTGTCTAGAATAACAAATACCACAAACATTTATCAGCCTCCTAGCTATTATGTCACACAGCCCTGTCAATTTGTCCTTACAACAGAGCTGCCTCAGTCTCTCAGCTGACTGGTTCCATCAGTCATTAGACTGGAATACATACAGACTTCTACTAACTTATCATAGACTACACATAGAATACCTCTTCACAATCTTTCATTCTCAGACGTCAATCTGGCTCGGAGTCCTCTCTGTGTTGATCAGACAGGCCTGGTCCTTCGTTCCCCTCATGTCAGGCTTCACAGAGGAGCAAAGCCTAATGCAGGCCATACATGGGTTGAATTCTGAACACATTTTATTTAGAAAATTGGAAATTTCGTGTGGTTTGTAATCCGATGCCACCATTCGAAATTCGACCAACCAGGCAGAATTTCACCTCATGTTGCTACAGAAAAGAATTTTCGTGGCCAAGAATGTTTTTTTTTCTTTCCAGGTCACAGCTCATGCTCATTTATTTTTCAATTACATTTCTCGCACAATTCTCCCATTATTGATTAGAAATTCGCTTGTTTTTAAAAAAAACGTACAACATGTACAATCCCTCAAATTTGATGGTCACTCGAAAATTGGCCTTTGCTGTGGCCCACAAATGTTGCGAAATTCAAACGAAAATTCTTAGAAAAGATTTTCGAAAGAAAATTATTTTGGAATTCAACCTATGTATGGTTGGCTTAACTAGAGAATATCTGTCTCCTATCTACCTTTAGGCAGTAATAGACCTTTCATCTGTCACACTCCTTTTCTCCTTTTTGCTCAAAAGGAATAACAAGGTTGTATTGAACATCTGTATGTATGAGTGTAGCTTGGATTTGATGTTTAACTTGAAACTGCTGTTGTGAAACAGAAAAATAAGACAAGGCAAGAATCAACCATTCCCCCCCCCCCCCCAAACAAATTATTTCTACTAATCGTTCAAAATTTTCGAGCACATTAGAAATGCTTGCATATGTTAAAATGCATATTTAACACTCAACTACTTGTCTCTCCTGGACAACTTAAACTACCTAGATCTTGTGAGGGACTCTGTTTGCATCTATTATATATATATATATATATATATATATTTGTATTAATATTACTCCACTATATGCCGCTCAGATAAAAGAAAATGCAAGGTGAAATACCATATACCTGTACTGGTTCTCAAGTTAAATATTCATGAACTGTATTACTTGCTCTATTATGTCAGGTAGATCAATGTTTTCATTTTACTTGTACCTTAAATGGTTAAAATTCCCACTAGATAAACTGAATTATATCTGAGTGCAATCTATCCAACATAATGCAAATGTCAAAGAAATGGTTATAAAAATCAACAGACCCCTAAAGACCTTTATAGTCCACTGGTGAGAGTTGTCACATGTTTAAATTTTTTTCAGGCTTCTTTCAACTCAGAGGGGATTTAGCCTCTATGCAGGGAAAAAAAAATAAAATAAAAAGAGGCCCTGTAACCTTGTAAACAGATAAGGATGAATCAGCCCTTACCAGAAGTGCTTGTCTGCATCCAGCAGGAACGGCAGTGCTAAAGCATACTCTGTTCTCTTCAAGAATGCTCTTCCCCGTTCATGATAGCCCATCGCCAGCATGAGAGCCTGCAGACACAAATCCAAGCAACGGAACAGTCAGAAACGTTCATAATTACACCAGGGATTCTGTGGCAGGAAAACTGGATCAAAGATCACAGAGATGAGTCTCTAGAGAGCCATTTTCAACCATCACCCAAATTGTAGCGATAGGAACTTGCCAGCTTTGAGATCTGACATAGTATGAGTCATTAAATGTCCATACTTTCCAAACTGAGGTTATGGATGTCAGGCAGACCTTTCATAATATGAAATGACAGTAAGCAGAGTACACTAATGATGTGTAAATAAAAAAGTATGGCAATCCAAACGCCAGATGTTTGCAATGTGGCAAATGAATGTTACTTCTGGACATGTTCAGCAAGCTGAAACATGGGATAGTCTGACCTTGGAGGCCACTCCGTTCTGGAGCGTGAGGAACTTCCAGTCATTGTGCTTGACACAAGCCGATCATGACTTGCAAATGAGTAACAATGGCTCTCTGTCTTAGGCCTTGTTTGCGCAGTCTTCTACTTGCATGAGAGCAGGGTGTACATTTGCAAAGCCCCAAGCAGCTTTGTTAAACCCTTTAATAGAAAATGTCAATTCCAAAACAGGAATGTTTAACACAGATCCTAATGGAAGTGATGACTGTCACATTATTCAAGCTGCTAGCAGGCTTCAGTAGGTTTTCAACAAGATCCACATATTGCTGAAGCCTACTGAAAAATACTGGCAGATTGTTTAAAGTGACTGTTATCACTCTCATTAGGATCCATGTTTAAAATTAGGGATGCACCAAAATTTTGGCCACCGAAACATATCGGCCGAAAATAGCCCTATCAGCATGCTGCCGATAGGAATAATTTAGCCGATACAGGAGAGTGTGTGTACTGCAGATGTGAGGGAAAGGCAGGAGAGGAGCAGTGTATACAGTGACTAGCTGTTGCTATATGTCAGTGCCGGTTTTTAAATGTAATTACTGGCTTTTTATTTTTTTCTTCACTATAGCTCACAGAATTAGCTGTCACTTTCCACCCAGCTAAAAGAAACAAGTTTCTTTTTAGTTTATTTCCCCGAAGTAAAAGAAACAGTTTGCTTTAGCTCTGGGGAAAGTGACATCTAATTCTGTGAGTCATAGTGAAGAAAAAAAAAAGCCGGCAATTGCATTTACCAGGCACCGACATATAGTGATAGCCAGTGAGGGAGCCTTTATGTATACACTGCTACCTCACTGTGTACACTGCTCCTCTCCTGCCCCCTCCACTCTACAAAGAGGACCTGTCACTCATATGCTATCACATAGGGGACTATTGGTATCCTATGTGATAGCAATAAAATCATAAGTTTAAAAAAAAAAAAAAATTATTTATATATATATATATATATACACACACATACATGAAAGTATATATGGTGTTGGTTTGGTTTTCGGCCACATGCATTCTGAATTTTCGGTTTCGGTACCAGAATTTTATTTTCGGTGAACCACTACTTAAAATGGTTGTAAACCTCAGACATGAAGCATCAACGAAGCATATCCCTCTAGTGTACTTCTCTCTGCTGCCTTGTTCTTCCACTATCAGCATGAATCCCTTCTGACAAAAAGGTGAACTTATCCTTTAACATATTGCATCGACACAATTTGTGATGAGATCTCCAGTGTCAAGCTTCCTTCTCTAACCAACATACCAGGCCCAACACCAAACTCTACACTCTCCTCCTTCGACCCCGTTACCATCAAGGAAGTTACCGAACTCCTTTCCAAGGCCTATTTCACCACCTGTCCCCTGGATCCTGTCCCCTCATGACTGTTGCAGCCTCCTTCCTGCTCTATCCTAAACACTCTAACCGACATCTTCAACCTCTCACTCTCCATGGGCACCTTTCCCTCCCCACTCAAACATGCACTAGTTACCCCCATCCTCAAAAAACCCTCGCTGGACCCCACCTGTTTGAATAACTTAAGACCCATCTCCCTGCTCCCGTTTGCCTCCAAGCTTCTTGAGTGCCTTGTTCACAACCGTATAAACTGCTACCTCACCGACAACAACCTTCTTGATCCCCGACAGTCTGGCTTCCGCCCACAACATTCCACAGAAACTGCCCTACTAAAACTCACAAATGACCTACTAACTGCTAAAACCAACGGCCACTACTCCATACTCATACTCCTTGACCTTTCCGCTGCCTTTGACACAGTCGACCACCCGCTCCTCCTCAGTAAACTCCACTCCATCGGCCTCCGTGACTCTGCTCTCTCTTGGTTCTCCTCTTACCTTTCTCAGCACACTTTCAGTGTCACATACAACTCCTCCTCTTCCTCTTTTGGTTGGGGTACCCCAAGGTTCTGTTCTTGGGCCCCTCCTTTTCTCTCTCGCTATACCTCCTCCCTGGGCCAACTGATAACCTCCCATGGCTTCCAATACCACCTCTATGCTGATGACACCCAAATCTATCTCTCCACTCCCCAGCTCACCCCCTCAATCTCCTCACGTATCACAAATCTACTAAGCGACATATCAGCATGGATGTCACATCACTACCTTAAACTCAATCTTTTAAAAACTGAGCTTGTAATATTTCCTCCTCCCTGATCCCCCACTCATGACTTTACCATTAAGATCAACAGCACAACCATTGGTCCATCCCCTCATGCCAGGGTGCTAGGTGTAATCCTAGACTCTGACCTCTCCTTTGGGCTCCACATCTGCTCACTGGCTAATTCCTGCCGCCTCAACCTCCGGAACATTTCCAAAATCCGCCCCTTCCTGACCAATAACACCACAAAACAACTTATCCACGCCTTGGTTATATCCCGCCTCGATTACTGCAACTCCCTCCTCACTGGTCTACCGTTACACAGGCTACCCCCCTTCAGTCTATTATGAATGCTGCTGCTAGACTCATACACCTTACCAACCGATCAGCGACTGCTGACCCTCTCTGCCAATCCCTCCACTGACTTCCACTAACCCAACGTATAAATTTCAAAATACGAACCACAGCTTACAAAACCATCCACAACAGTGCCCCTAGCTACATCACCAACCTCATCCACAGATACCACCCAAATCGCCCACTCCGCTCCTCCCATGATATCCTCCTCTCTAGCTCCCTCATCACCTCCTCCCACGCTCGCCTCCAGGACTTCTCCAGAGCCTCTCCCATCCTCTGGAACTCCCTACCACAGCATATCCGGTCAGCCCCCACCCTGTCTGCCTTTAGGCGATCTTTGAAAACTCACTTCTTCAGGGAATCCTACCCCACCACCACCTAAGAACTGTACTTGAATCACCTCCGCCAGATCATCCCCCGCAGTTATCACCTTTTGTATCACCTCACTCTTCCTTTAGATTGTAAGCTCCACGAGCCAGGCCCTCATATTCCTTCTGTACTGAAATGTATTGTAATTGTACTGTCTCCCTTATCTTGTAAAGCGCTGCGCAAACTGTTGGCGCTATATAAATCCTGTATAATAATAATAATATTGCAGTTTACGAGTCCTTGGCTGGTGGAAAATGCTGCACTGCCACTATATCATAGCTTTGTACTTTGGTCCTTACTATAGCTTTTAAAAAAACAAAAACTTAGCCCAACAATACAGTAGACATTCTTGTTGCTTCCCAAGACCAGAAAATCATGACCCTTCCAACAAAACCAGGACAGCTCACAGGTATCCTTTACTCTTATTTAAAGAAGAACTCCAGTACTTACCACTGTATTTAAAAGGTGCTGGATTACATTGGGTTAAGGCATTGTGCACTTATCTCTTCTATTTACAACTGACAGTTTTACTGAGCTCCATGAATACAATATCACTATATTCCTGGTGTTCTGACAGAGATGCAGTGGCTGGGTGCCTACCTGCCCCTCCTTTGCCCTGTTTATTCACAGAAGGCTTTGTATTCTATGAATGGGTTCACATAATACAAAGCATTCTGTGATTACGTAGAGAAGAGGCGCGGGCAGAGTGGCTGCACAACACTCTGCAGCTTCTGTATCTGAGACCCTAACATGCAGTGTTGGAGTATAGTAAAAGCTATACTCGTGGCACTAAATACAAATAATTAATTAAATCAAAAGTGATGTTCACAAGGTTTCATACACCACTGAAAGCCAGCACATTTGAAATAGAGAGGTATTTCATGGAGTTCTTCTGTAATTTATTCACATTTCATGTCTGAGGTTTACAGCCACTTTAACATTACTGCACGTTATTGATGAATGTAGAGTATAAACCACCAAAAACAGTTATTAAAGCCTACGTTTAGTCAAAAATGACAGAAAGATAAAAATAAAATAAGCACAAGGGAAATCACATACTATAAATGCGGCGTGTCCCTTCTGCTGCTGGCTCCTGCTTTAGTTGAAATCTTCTGACCTACAAAGCCATTCACAATGCCGCCCCAAACTACCTAACTGACCTGATACCCAAATACCACCCTACCCATGCCCTTCGCTCCTCACACTAGCAAACTTCAGACGGGCCCGGACATGTACTGGCTTAAGCAGGGGGACACGTCTGGCACTGCAGGATCTGAGTCCCTGGTGGAGTAGTGTGTTACTGATGGTAGCCTTTGTTACGTTGGTCCCAGCTCTCTGCAGGTCATTCACTAGGTCCCCTGTGTGGTCCTGGGATTTTTGCTCACCGTTCTTGTGATCATTTTAACCCCATGGGGTGAGATCTTGCGTGGAGCCCCAGATCGAGGGAGATTATCAGTGGTCTTGTATGTCTTCCATTTTCTAATTTTTGCTCCACAGTTGATTTGTTCACACCAAGCTGCTTCCCTATTGCAGATTCAGTCTTCCCAGCCTGGTGCAGGTCTACAATTTTGTTTCTGGTGTCCTTCGACAGCTCTTTGGTCTTCACCATAGTGGAATTTGGAGTGTGACTGTTTGAGGTTGTGGACAGGTGTCTTTTATACTGATAACAAGTTCAAACAGGTGCCATTGATACAGGTAATGAGTGCAGGACAGAGGAGCCTCTTAAAGAAGAAGGTACAGGTCTGTGAGAGCCAGAAATCTTGCTTGTTTGTAGGTGACCAAATACTTATTTTCCACCATAATTTGCAAATAAATTCTTTCCAAATCAGCCAATGTGATTGTCTGGATTTTTTTTCTCATTTTGTCTCTCATAGTTGAGGTCTACCTATGATGCCAATTACAGGCCTCTCTCATCTTTTTAAGTGGGAGAACTTGCACAATTGGTGGCTGACTAAATACTTTTTTGCCCCACTGTATGGCCTTTTACAAAATTTGTTTTACATATCTGGGGTTTATGCATTATTTGCACAGTTATTTTTGTATAGCTGTGAACTTGGCATGAATTTGTGATTCGTGATATTTGAACAATACTTATGCACTTGTAATTTATTTTATGTATGATTTATTCAAATTTGTTAAATCTACTGTATGTTTCTCATTTGTACAGGTCAATGAATATACAGTTAATACATGCACTTAATTCTTGTGGGGACTGTTATATAAATTGCAGCTAGACAAAGGTGCTGTGTTATCTTTTAGCGCTGGACGTTTTTGGTTTTTAAAAACGAATAGTCGTCTGATACCATAATATTCTACCTTTTTCGCAGCTTTAGGCATATTGATTGAGCGTCCTGTTTGATTTGCAATTTCCAGGTATGGTACTGTATCTGGATCCAAGCTCTCACCTGTAGGAAAACATCATTTGGGATTTAGGGTTAGGTTAACTGATTTCTATGTAAAACACAGCAAGGTCAAAATCCTTACAGCTGGTTATAGATGTAAATGACAGTGAGATATCTGCCCATCCTCTGTAGCCCAAAAACATACTTGGGTGTGGAGGAGCAAATAAATGATTGCATTGTTCCAACAGCCATGATTTAGAAATTTTAAGAGACTTTGATATTGAACTTGGTTAAATTGACACTAAGCTGTGCTTTAAAAAAAAACAACATCTATTCAAGTATTTATTCCTAACTCAAAAAAAGTCTCTCCTATTGCTCTCAGGCTCCTCCAAATCTCTATTTTTTTTATTTTTGCTACTGTAATCCGACTTCCTGTTAGAGGGTGGCTACGTTCATTCTCCATGGTCCCACTATACGTAGGAATGTAACCACTCTCTGTTGCTTGCGCTCATGATGGACTATGGGATTTGATGTGTATATAGTGCACATGACCATTATTAATGGCACCGCACAACTGAAGTGAGGGGGAAAAGGAGAGGTTTAGCAGCCATTAAAAGGCAAAAAACACAGTAAGAAACAATTTCATGAAAAATGTATTACAGGGCAGTTAAGTAGTGGATGTGCATGGAAGAGACTGCAACAGATTTTTGTTCCAGCAATGCAGCCAAAGTGTCGGATGCCTGTTTCCCCAGCCGCATGTTGGTTGGTTGGGTTGAAGAAAAAGCCAGGCAAGGGACACAGGCATCCTGCAACTCCCGGAGGATTCGCACAGCCTATTGCATTTTTTTGGTCAAGTTGCTGGGCAACAGAAGGAACTGAGTACCGTTTACTTTTGGAATTTTGGCTTAAAGTATTACTAAACCCATGACCCTGCATTCACTATATCATTTTAGTAAATCTAAACTGCTAAATACCTTTTCTCATCAGCAGTATATAGCAGTCTTTTGACATCTATCGTTGTCTAGCAGAGCACTGGTTAAAGCTTTTAGGAGTTTTCATTCTCCCCTGACTGTCCTATGAGACTGCATAGCCCCTGACTCTCTGTCTGGACAGCGCTGACTGGCTGATCACATGCACTCTCCCAAGAAAAAAAAAAAAAAAACATCTAGCAGTACACACAAAACTGAGCATAAGCAGCTTGCCCCCAAGGCTCTGTCCTATCAGCAGATAGATTGGGGACAATAGAATAAGGGGAGGATCAGAGAAGACAGGATCAAACATCCTTTTTACACAATGCAGAGGATTAACCCCTTAGGTTCAACGGTGAGTATAACAAGCATGCTTCACTGCATATACAGACTGATTTTACTGTTGTGGGTTTAGTAACACTTTACCCTAGATTCACGCCTAAGCGTTTTCCACAGTGTTTTGCAGAAACGCACTACAGTCCATTTAACATGATTTCCTATGGGACAGGTTCACATCTCCACGTTTTCACCCGATGCAGTTTTTGGAAAGAGCCAGGAACTATTTTAAACACAAAATGTTGCGGTTTTTGTTTCTATAGACTTCAATGGAAATGCTGCAGAAAAGCATGCAAAGCGTTACTGATGCGTTTTGATGTGTTTTGTGTGTTTTAAATCTGCCTAGCAACAAAAAAAAAAGCATCAAAAACGTGGGAAAAAACACATCAAAAACGCAGTACAAAAACGAATCAAACGCAAACTGCATAGGTATGAATCTGCAGTTAAGGAGAGTTCAGCTTGAAGTGCAGCTTTTACTAGAAGCGATATGGACATTGGGGAACAGAAACGTTTTAAAGGGATCACATAGACAAACTTTCCAAGTGAACAAATACTAAACAAACATGTCTAGTGAATAAACAGCATGTCTCTTTTCTGTATAGTAAAAAAAAAAAAATAATTTTTAACTCCTAAAAGGTGACTGGTGAGTAAACAGGATGTTAAAAGATTGGGTGCGAAGAAAAACTGCTTAGTAAGCTGACGATTTCTAAATATTTCATTAATTGCCTTCTTATGTTGGAAACATTCACATGAACAAATACCGGAGTATTTCTGAGTGATAATATAGCAAATCATCCTTTTAGAACTGATGGTAATATATTACCCCTGGTTCACATCTGTGCGGGTGGTGCCACTGCGGATCCACACAAAAATCCGTGCAGCCGAATCACCCGCACAGAGGAATGCGGACCCAAGGGCAGGTGCCATTACTTCTAATGGAACGCCGCCCACACTGGAAATCGCAACTGTACTGGGAACGGAGGTACCCGTGCGGGCTGCGTTTTCTGAAGAAGTTCAGGGACTTCTTCTCTGCGTGTCCTGGGGGGCACGGGAGTCCATTCAAATGAATGGGCTCTCATGCCTGCGCAAAACGCGGCCCGCAGGAACGCGGAGATGTGAACCTAGCCTTAGGTGGTAGGCAGATCTTGGAGAAAAATGCAGGTGGGTTAATTATTTATCAGCTGACTGCTGTTAAGAGGCTGGAATCTCCATATACTACTGATTACATAACTATGCATTGCAACAAATGCATCATTGCCTTTGCAGATGGTGCTTTGGCAAAGGCTGGCAGTCAGATCAAGAACACACAATCCAAACAGCCTTTAATGCCACAGAAAGCTTAAAATCAACCTGTGCTTTATCCACGCAGGGCAAGCAGGAGTTCGATTCCCCCCCTCTCCTCCACTGCAGCACATATTCACTCTTCCTTTGTTTCTGTTCGGATGCTGTGAGCCCCAGATCCCAGGCTGTTCTGATCTGAAGATTACTGGAAATACTTCAAGGTTATGCCTAAAATTTGCAATCCTAACATGCTAACTGCCTTAAAGTGAACCTTTTGCTTTCACCTGTATGGGAAGATTCCCATTATGGACTGGAAACACAGCTGTAGTCCAGGAATGGACTTTACTTTAGATATGCATTTAAAATTCTTAAAGCTATACAAGCTCAGACTCTTCGACAACCAAAAACTGCATGACAACCATTCAAACACAGTGCTGCCATAAAAGCACCATTGCATTTGAAGAGTGTGACTTCATCCGACTCAGCAATGTACTGTAAATAAGAGAAGTGTGATGCGTCCGTGAGAATTCCAGTTAATCTGGACCCTGATGCAAAACAGAACGTACCCCGATCTGCCAGGATTTCCAGCCCTCGTTTTGTACGCATCATCTTCTTCTTCACACTCTCCTGCTTCTGTGCCTCCTCTTCTCGTTCCTTCTCCTCATTGTGGACCCTCTTCCTTGCCTCTTCCTCTGTGTAGCTGAATTCAAGGACCAAAACCTTGGAATTGTGACCAACTCCTTGTTCTTGCAGAGTTTTAGCTAGTAGAAACAGATTTACTCGTGAACCAAAATTCTGTTATTATTGCATATCATCAACAAAGGCTACAAGACATTTTCATTCAATATAGAATCATCTCTATCTAATAGAACAGTATATATCTTAATGTACATTACAATTATAGTGGGCAGCACAGTGGCTAAATGGTTAGCACCTCAACCTGGCAACACTAGGGTCGTCGGTTTCGAATCCCAACCATAGCACTACCTGCCTGGAGTTTGTATGTTCTCCCTGTGCGGGTTTCCTTCGGGTATTCTGGTTTACTCCAAAGACATGCTGGTAGGTTTATTGGCTCCTATCTAAATTGGCCCTAGTATGTATGAATGCGAGTTAGGAACGTTAGATTGTACGCTCCTTGAGGGTTAGGGATTGATGTGAATGTACTTATATATATATATATATATATATATATATTATATATACACACAGTGGGGCAAAAAAGTATTTAGTCAGCCACCAATTGTGCAAGTTCTGCCACTTAAAAAGATGAGAGAGGCCTGTAATTGGTATCATAGGTAGACCTCAACTATGAGAGACAAAATGAGAAAACAAAATCCAGACAATCACATTGGCTGATTTGGAAAGAATTTATTTGCAAATTATGGTGGAAAATAAGTATTTTGTCACCTACAAACAAGCAAGATTTCTGGCTTTCACAGACCTGTACCTTCTTAAGAGGCTCCTCTGTCCTGCACTCATTACCTGTATCAATGGCACCTGTTTGAACTTGTTAGCAGTATAAAAGACAACTGTCCACAACCTCAAACAGTCACACTCCAAACTCCACTATGGTGGAGACCAAAGAGCTGTCGAAGGACACCAGAAACAAAATTGTAGACCTGCACCAGGCTGGGAAGACTGAATCTGCAATAGGCAAGCAGCTTGGTGTGAACAAATCAACTGTTGGAGCAATAATTGGAAAATGGAAGACATACAAGACCACTGATAATCTCCCTCGATCTGGGGCTCCACGCAAGATCTCACCCTGTGGGGTCAAAATGATCACAAGAATGATGAGTAAAAATCCCAGGACCACACGGGGGGACCTAGTGAATGACCTGCATAGAGCTGGGACCAACGTAACAAAGGCTACCATCAGTAACACACTACGCCGCCAGGGACTCAGATCCTGCAGTGCCAGACGTGTCCCCTTGCTTAAGCCAGTACATGTCCGGGCCCGTCTGAAGTTTGCTAGAGAGCATTTGGATGATCCAGAAGAGGATTGGGAGAATGTCATATGGTCAGATGAAACAAAAATAGAACTGTTTGGTAGAAACACAACTCATCGTGTTTGGAGGAGAGAGAATGCTGAGTTGCATCCAAAGAACATTATACCTACTGTGAAGCATGGGGGTGGCAATATCATGCTTTGGGGCTGTTTCTCCGCAAAGGGACCAGGACGACTGATCCATGTACAGAACAGAATGAATGGGGCCATGTATCGTGAGATTTTGAGTGCAAACCTCCTTCCATCAGCAAGGTCATTGAAGATGAAACGTGGCTGGGTCTTCCAACATGACAATGATCCCAAACATACCGCCCGGGCAACGAAGGAGTGGCTTTGTAAGAAGCATTTCAAGGTCCTGGAGTGGCCTAGCCCAGTGGTCGGCAAGCCACGGCTCGCGAGCCACATGCGGCTCTTTACACACTTTAATGCGGCTCTTCTGTGTGCCGGATGCCCGCTCCCCTCCCTCCTCTCGGGCGGCCGCCCCAAAAGTCAGGACTCTGCAGCTAGCCCAGCAATGGGCAAACTACGGCCCGACGGACCTTTTAATCCGGCCCGCGGAGCGTGGCAAACATTGGCTGTCAGAATGTAGGCGGGGCAGCGTGACGAACTCCTCTCCTCTCACAGTCCGCCCTGAAGACCGGAACGGCGCGGGAACACGCCGAGAGGAACGCGCGGAGCAAAGGTAAGTGAATTGACACAATATGGGGAATGAATTACTATAGGGGGGATGAATTACTATAGGGGGGATGAATTACTATATGGGGGATGAATTACTATGGGGGATGAATTACTATATGGGGGACTAATTACTATGGGGGATGAATTACTATATGGGGGATGAATTACTATGGGGGATGAATTACTATGGGGGATGAATTACTATATGGGGGATGAATTACTATATGGGGGATGAATTACTATGGGGGATGAAAATGTGGCTCTCAAAATAAATTTCAATCGTGGTTTTGGCGAGATTTGGCTCAGTTGAAAAAAAAGGTTGCCCACCACTGGCCTAGCCAGTCTCCAGATCTCAACCCCATAGAAAACCTTTGGAGGGAGTTGCAAGTCCGTGTTGCCCAGCGACAGCCCCAAAACATCACTGCTCTAGAGGAGATCTGCATGGAGGAATGGGCCAACATACCAGCAACAGTGTGTGCCAACCTTGTGAAGACTTACAGGAAACGTTTGACCTCTGTCATTGCCAACAAAGGATATATAACAGAGTATTGAGATGAACTTTTGATATTGACCAAATACTTATTTTCCACCATAATTTGCAAATAAATTCTTTCCAAATCAGCCAATGTGATTGTCTGGATTTTTTTTCTCATTTTGTCTCTCATAGTTGAGGTCTACCTATGATGCCAATTACAGGCCTCTCTCATCTTTTTAAGTGGGAGAACTTGCACAATTGGTGGCTGACTAAATACTTTTTTGCCCCACTGTGTGTGTGTGTATATATATATATATATATATAGTTGATGCCTAGGCAGATGTAAAAGACACCACCAATGCATGTAGCTAGGTATTCATTAATACATCTTTAAACATAAATTTTAAATGAAAGCAGTGTAAGCAAACAAATTTGATTTGGAAGGGGCAGGCCTGAGAGCCAATCAGGTGTGTTACATGAAAATGTGCTGACAAGGAACATGCTAATTAAAAGACAGCAGAGAGTGAAAAGGGATGACCTTATCAGTCTGCTGCTGCTCTTGCTGTCTGGTCAGCAAGCTGGGGGTGGAGGGAAGACGGTAATGTATTTCTTCTGCAGTCTTCTGCAATTGCAAGAGAGAAAATGGTGTCATTCTGGGGTGTTGTTAAGGGGGAAAGTAAAGTGGTCTCCTATTCAGTGCCCTATGAAAGGTACCCACACTATGACAGTACACAGGTGTCTCTATGATGCTCCGTGTTATGTCACCCCCGAAATGTATACCTCACATACAGCATAGGTCAGAACAAGGACCCTAGGCTCCTCCTTGATGGTCAGAATTGTGACCTCTGAATACTTTAGTGGTCTGAACCACTGAAACACAATGGATTTATCTGTTGACTTTTTACCTTTCAAATGTGATTTAATGAAAGAAAAAAGGTCTTACACCCATAGTAGATACAATATAGCAAAGTGACAATTAAATAGGCAGGGTCATAAATCCAAGACAACCGGCATCTTTGACTTTTTATCAAGATTATTAAACTTTCTGCATTCTGATCCTTTACACTTTATTCTGATCACTCCAGGGACCCCTTTAAGAGGAACATGTTTATCTTAAGGTCCAGCACTCCAAAAATGTGTTCTTTGTGATTTGGCGCTGTCACATGACACAGCTGAAGGTAACGTAGGACTCGCCATCACTGTGCGCACAGAGCTGCTTAGTACCTGCGCTGTGAAAAGTCTAAATAGGAGAGGTGTGTATAGAGGTATAGAGGATGGGATGTCTGATGGAGGCAGATCTGTAATTTTAGGAACTGGGTGATTGTGTTGAAGGGAGGTGTGTGCTTCTTTTTTGGGGATGGGGGAGATTATTACTGGAGAGAGATTAGTACTGGAAGGAATTTTTTTTTTCTGGGGGGATATGTGGGGTGGTGGGTGTGGGGCGATTAGAGATGAGGGAAGAACTGTGCTGAGAACAAGGTCATAGAAAGAAAGAGTGACAGAGAGATGAACTTATCAGACTGCATCATCTTCTTTTCCAATCACAGTCAGGGAATAGACAAAACCTCACAAACAAAGGAATTTCCCAGCACACTTACCAGGCAGCCTGCAAAACAACCAAAGTGGCTCTGTACACCAGTATGTGGCAAAAACGGAGGGTTTTGTTTGCACACATTAGCAAATATATAAAACAGAAAAGGTTCCCCTTAACCCTCTTGTTTACTATTGTATTGTAACTGTACTGTCTCCCTTTATAAAAAGCGCTGTGCAAACTGTTGCCGATATATAAATCCTGTATAATCATAATTTATATGATAGATCTAATACTGTGTGAGCTGATTTTCATTTTCATTTGTGTTCCCCTTTTTGTTCACACTCATGTTAGGGTTGCCATGAATGGCCTGATGTAACCCCTATACAATGACCCAATGGAACATTTCTAACAGTGTTATTGAAACGCAACCAGACAGTTACTCTGCATTTCACGAGGTGAGAAAAAAGACAGAATTCACTATGCGTTTGAGAACATGCAAGGCTTGGTGGATATCGCTCCACCCATTGTTCTTGGGGAGACCTCTAATATAGAGAATATATAATATAAATAGCCTTGGCCAGAGTTAATCTCCTTGTAAAAGAATGTAAAAACAGTGCTCTAGGAGACTTGCTATTGTTTTGTTCACATTCATCCTATTAAAATAAAATAAATGGCTGCAGTGTCATTCAAAAAAACTGCAAGAAGACATCCCACAGCGCGGCCACAGAGAGGAAGCCAATGCACATCTGCAAGGCATTAATTTTCACCGCAAGGCACTTTTAGTGGCTTAGATATCAGTTACAGGGTTTACAGAGAGAATCCTCCTGCCCCGGCTTTGACAGCACTAATGAATAATGTGTGGAGCAGCTTTATAATCAGTCGGTGCTCAGCTGGAACATATTGGGCTCGGTGACAAGCTTGTGACACGGAGAGCAATGTAGTACAACCAGGTGATGGGAAAGGAGCAGCAGGGGGCTGGAGATGTTAGGCTGAGATGGAAATAGAATATATTATTTCATTTTGTATCAACTAATTCAGTACAAAAGAAAATACTATTGACGGCTCAGGTGAAAAAACGATGGAATAGAAAACTGCAGTACACTTAAATAAAAATGTGACCGACCTTTTCATAGTAATGCACAAATTCACACTGGGCAAGCACCCAGGGATTACTTCTAGGGAAAGATTTAATATTCACTATTAATTTGAACAGCTTGCTAGTTAACCACTTTGGCACTAGAGCAATTTGTTTCTTTTTTGCACACATGTAAAAATCAGCCTTTTTGGCCATAAAATTATTTAAAACCATCAGATAATTATATATTTTCTGAAAACAGAGGTCTTGTAGATAAAAAGTTAGTAGTTGCACTTTTTTATGTTACACGATATTTGCGCAACTGTTTATCAAACGCTTCTTTTCAGGGAAATATTTAATGAAGAAATTTAGTGCACACAAACACAATATCCAATTTGTTAATAAAATATGTGGTTGGTTTTAGTAAATAGATACCAAACATGCCAAATCTTAAAATTGTGTGCGCGTGTGAAAAAAAGAAAAAACCGCACCAAAAAATCTGTAAAAATTTACAGCGAATCATTACAGAGTTACCTGTGAATGTCTCCCCTGCCCTCCAAAGCATCTAACCAAGCACAGAAAATCCCTTACAGGCTTCTCTGGCTCTGAAACCAGAAGTGACAAAATCATCATTGCTTCTGGCCTCATAAGGGGTAGAGGAGATTGAAGAATGAATGTTCTTTGGTCTCCTTCTGCCTGCCAAGTTGTGATGTTGTCCTGGGCTCCCGGTAATAACAGAATAGCCCGGGAACCACAGGGCTCTTTTATTACTGTCACTTCACATCTGGAAGCCAGCTGAAGAAAAAAAAAGCCTTAACTCTTCACTCTTTATTATTATACAGGACTTGTATAGCGCCGACAGTTTGCTCAGCGATTTACATTATGGAGGGAGACAGTACAGGGATTAGAGGGCCCTGCTCCTTGGAGCTTACAATCTAGGAACTTTAGACTACTTATGTCCAAAGAGCTAAACTAGTTAAAGGGTAGCTCCCCTGTTGTGAAAAAAAAAAAAAAGCAAATGAAAAAATATAGCATATACAATTGCTACACCATATTTTTTTTTTAGTGTAATTAAAAATGACCTTTCTTTTTCAAGCCAGAGAGCTGTAATTTCCTGTAAAATTCAATACAATATGGTAACCTGGAGGTGCTCACACAATTAGTGCAGAACTTCCCCAGAAATGTAATTTCCTGCTTCTGTGATTTTACCAGAAATCTGCACTAAGATACAAGTGAGATATTAAAAACAAGAAGGTGGTGTAGTGCTACCCCTAAGACCTCATACCAATGCAATGTGAAGCAAGTGTGTACACTCGCACTATAGTGCACCTAAACACACAAAATCCCTTATACAAAAAATGTGCTGTAATACACCTTCCTCTTTTTACGTCTATCAAAAATAAATATATGTGGTCCACTCTAACAAATCATACCATGAATTAAAGAACAAAAAAATATAATAAATGTATAATCAATTAATTTCGACAAAAAATTTCTCAAGATCTTGTGAATGAATATAGTTCAATCTAGCATCCAGGGCGCTCTGTGTTCACTCGGACATCCAGGGCGCTCTGTGTTCACTCGGACATCCAGGGCGCTCTGTGTTCACTCGGGCATCCAGCGCGCTCTGTGTTCACTCGGACATCCAGCGCGCTCTGTGTTCACTCGGACATCCAGCGCGCTCTGTGTTCACTCGGACATCCAGCGCGCTCTGTGTTCACTCGGACATCCAGCGCGCTCTGTGTTCACTCGGACATCCAGCGCGCTCTGTGTTCACTCGGACATCCAGCGCGCTCTGTGTTCACTCGGACATCCAGCGCGCTCTGTGTTCACTCGGACATCCAGCGCGCTCTGTGTTCACTCGGACATCCAGCGCGCTCTGTGTTCACTCGGACATCCAGCGCGCTCTGTGTTCACTCGGACATCCAGGGCGCTCTGTGTTCACTCGGACATCCAGTGCGCTCCGTGTTCACTCGGACATCCAGCGCGCTCCGTGTTCACTCGGACATCCAGCACGCTCCGTGTTCACTCAGACATCCAGCGCGCTCTGTGTTCGCTCGGACATCCAGCGCGCTCTGTGTTCGCTCGGACATCCAGTGCGCTCTGTGTTCACTCGGACATCCAGTGTTATAGTAAAATGGTTGTGTTCATCAACAATAGTGACGATAATTAGAACTCATACGTGCTCCCCCTTTTCCACCGCACTCACTGCAATCTTAGACCCCTGTTATAAGTGAGTCAAATGCACTCCAACAGATCTCTGGTAGGGATGGATGGTAGCAGGGTGTTGGTGTATCTTCCCAGTCCTAGTTGATTAATTTCTCCTACTGAGTATACCAATACTCCATATAACCCTGAAGCACAGAGAGCGGCCTCCACCGTATCAATTACAATCACTATCCACACAGCTGGAGCCACCACAACGAGGCTTGTACTGCAAAGCCCAGAACACACCATGGCATGCCAGGATGTGTGATGAGCTGACGTCAGGAGTGCAAGTCAGATATTAACATAGAAACAGAAAAGTGACGGCAGAAAAAAGATGTCTGCCTGTTTTTTGTTTTTTTTTTTGGTATACATGCTTTGTATTTTTTTTATACTTAAAAGTTAATGAAAAAAGAAAAAAAAATACAAAATTGAGTATAGATCTGTTTGTCCCAAGCATGTTTGAAGTTATTTACTGTTTAATTAAGTTTATTCCAAGCATCAACAACCCTTTCAGTAAAATAATACTTTGAAAGATTAGTTTTGAACTTTACTTTAGTTTGAAGTCATGTCCCCGTGTTCTTGATTTTGGTTTCATATTGAAAATACTGCCCTCCTAAACCTTATTCACTCCCTTGATGTATTTAAAGGTTTCAATAATGTCTCTCCATTCCCTTTCTTTCCACCAGACTACATATTTATTTTAGGCATTCTCTGCAATAGGGATGATATTTTAGGTGAGATACTCCCAAAGGATTAACCACTTCTAAAAGGGACGCAGACACTGCAACTTTCCTCATTAGAAAACTGCAAATGCTTCAGCTGATTAGATTGACACAGACACTCCCATTCAAGAATCAGACTTCCAAGGACATAGCAAAACATACAGATTTTTTTTTTTTTATATATAACAGAAACCAGCAGGACATATATCAACTAGAGGGGATTGTTTTTTTATCTCAACAAAAGTGGAGTTGGGGGAAGGAGGGCGGAGCCAGAACATGGCGGCAGGGGAGAGCTCAATGTAGGAGCTCGTGGACGGAGCTCCGTTGTCTGACCTCCCCAGGCCTCCAAGCTTATCCCCTGGGGCATGTTAGAGCCCTGCGGTGGGGGACTTACCCGGTCTGACGGCTCCCGGTGGAGGAGAGGCTGATGCGGGTGAGGGAAGAGAGAGAGGAGCGGCTGGTGACTGGTGAAGAGAGAGTCCCTGGACGCTGGGAGACGAGAGGGGCCGGCGCGATTACGTGACCGGCCGCAAGGCACCTCTGGGAGATCGGGAAGCCGGCCGGCGTTTTGCAGGGAGAGAGCAGCGCCGACCTGTTTGCCGGGGGCCGACACACTCTCCCCCTATCCCCCTAGTAACCCTGGAGCCTAATAGAATGTGGAAGGAGAACCATCGAGACCTGGACAAGGAGTCTGAAGAGACCCTGGGGAGTTCCCCCCCATGAACAGACCCTCAGAGGAATCGAGCGAAAAGGCACTCATTGGAAGAAGACATAGGAGGAGGGTGAGTGACAATTATGATTTGCATTTGAAGACCTATTGTGCTGACCTCCAAGAAATAGAGTGTATGTGAAAGGGGGGACCCCTGGAGACTGTATAAAAGGTGGAAGAGGCTCGCAGAGAGAAGAAGAGAGGCTCAGGGGGAAGGAGGGGGAGAGGAGGGAGGGAGGAAGAGGAAGAAAAGAGAAAAAGAAAAACCAGCAGGGGGACAGGGCAGAGACTTGAAAGTTTAAAGAAATATTTTCCCACCCCACCCACGAACTTATAAAGGATTATAAAAAGGATAAGTGCCACAGAGAAAAATGAAAAACAAAAATGTAAAAGGAAGTGGGCTTAAAGGGTCCCAGACTGGCACAATTAAAAAATACACATCCCAAGGAAACGTAACCCCAGAAAGACCCCAGAGCAGATCTGAAAAAGGAGAAGCAGACCTTAGTATGGAAAGAAGCCCTAGAGTATCAATAGGCCCTGATACTAGTAATCAGCAAATATCAGGCAATACAGAGATGGAAAAAGATCTACAAATACCTAATAAAAAGGAAATGGCAGAAATGTTTAAAGAACTGGAGAAAACAATAAAACAAGAAATGGTAAACATTCGCAGTGATCTGGGACACCTCTTGGAGAGAGTTGAGGAAACGGAGGAGAAAGTTAAAGGTCAGACCCAGGCTATCTCTGAACTTGAAAAAGAACTAACTAATATAGGGAAAGCCCAAGAAAAACTGTTATATAAGGCCGAGATACAAGAAAATAAAGACAGGAAGAGAAACATCTTGATACGTGGGGTCTCAGAAAACTTAAAGGGAGAAAGTCTGCAAGAGGTGGTTTGTAAAATATTTAACACTATAACAGACAGCTCTGAAATGGAAAGGTCTAAAATAGAAGGAACCTTTAGAAAAGGAAAAATTCTGAGAAATCTGGGGAAAGAAAGGCCGAGAGATATAATTGTTAAATTCTATGAACTTCGGGATAAAGAAAAAATCTGGAAGAAGACTAAGGGAAAATCAGTAATTAAGTATGAAGGAGGAGACATACAGATATATGCGGATCTGGCTCCAGAGACTTTGTGGAGAAGGAGAACTTTGAGACCCCTATTGGAAAGGTTGAAAGAACAAAAGGTGCAATATAGATGGGGGACTCCCGAATGTTTAATAGGATGGAAAAATGGGACTACAGCATACCTTAGGTTTCCAGAAGATATGAAAAATTTTTGTGACAGTTTAAAAATTCAAAGAATGGAAATCCCTGGCTGGGAAGAAGAACAATGGGAAAATAGAGCGAAGAGAAAAGAGGACTGGCAATATGTGGGGGGGAGGAGGTAGGGGAGGGGGGGAGGAGGGGGAGGGGAGGGGGGGAGAGGGATGGAGGAAGAGAAATAGTTTTTTTTTTTTTTTTTCTTTTCTTCTTCTCTCCTTCTATCCCCACTCTATTGCCCTCGTTTCTGATTTTTTTTTCTTTTTTCTGCCTGTGATAAATCCAGGTGGGGCCTGGGAGGTTATGGGGAGGTTAGACAAGGGGAAAGTCGTCCATGGACGGAGTCTTAGCCCAAGGACCAAATCAAAGGTGGACTTTTTAAGCCATAAATGATTAGTAGGCAAATGTTAGGCCTAAAAAGAGGGGGGAGGGGAGGGGGGAGGGAGGGGGTTGGAAGGGTGGGAAATGGGAGAGGGAGGTTGTTTTTCCTGCAAAATAATAGATGATATAAAAGCAAGTGAGAAGGGAGAAGGAGAGAGAAATGAAAAATATAGATGGAGGAGAAAAGAGGAAATTTAAGGAAGATGGAAGAGATTCAGTTTATAACATATAATATAAATGGGTTGAACTGCCCCGGGAAAAGATATAGATTATTTAAAGAATTACACCATAGAGATGCCTCAGTGATATTTCTACAGGAGACACATCTTGAGATAAGTTCAAATGTTAGGCTGAGGTCTAGAAACCACCCAACATGGTATTATGCAGATTCCCCGGTTAAAAGAGCAAAAGGGGTAGTAATAGGCCTGGCAAAGAACATTAGGTTCGAGTTGGAAGATAGAAAAACAGATCCAGATGGGAGATTTTTGTTTTTAAGGGGCAAGTTACAGGAGATCGAATGTACACTGGCCAATATCTACTGTCCTAATAAAAAACCGGAGGAGTATCTGAAAAAGGTGTTGAGGAAGCTGATGGACTTTAAAAAAGGACGTTTGATCCTGGCAGGGGACTTTAACTTTTGTATGGACCCACAAAGGGACGCCACCTCCCATATAAAGACAGAAGGAAGTAAGGCCCTGAAATTATTGAAAAAAGAATTACACATAAGTCAATTGGTAGATGCCTGGAGAATTACACACACGCAAGATAGAGATTATACTTTTTTCTCAAATATGCATAAGAGATATTCAAGACTAGATTATATATTAATAGAACACCAATTAATTGACCACCTGACCCAGGTAGAAATAGAGACAATATCTTTATCAGATCACGCTCCAGTTATTATGAAAATGGAGGAGAAGGAAAAGCGGAGGGCTGGGATGGAAATTGAATGAGACACTTTTAGTGGAAAAGGAAATAGCTCAGAAAATAGGGGAGGAGATCGAATGCTTTTTTAAGGAGAATGAGACAGGGGAGGTGTCAACGGCCACAGTATGGGAGTCTCACAAAGCTTATATAAGAGGAATATTAATGGCGATTGGGGCAAGAAAGAAAAAAGAAAGAAGGGAGAAAATGAATGAGCTCTTAGAAGAAATAGGTAAATTAGAACAAATACATAAGAATAGAATAACAAAAGAAATAGAGCTGAAGTTAAAAAAACAGAAAGAAGAACTGAAAGAAATGATAGAAGAGGAGAGGAGAAAAGTATATAATAGAGTTTTAAGTGAGAGATATAGATGGGGAGAAAGACCTGGAAAGTATCTGATGAGAGCCCTGAGGAAAAAGAAAAATAGAAATTATATAGAAAAAATAAAAGATGCTAAAGGAAACATGAAACACTCAAATAAAGATATCACCAAAGCCTTCATAGAATATTACAGGAAACTGTACAATATAAGCCCCTTGGAAGGTTCAGAAACTATAGACAGTGAGAAGAATCAGAAAAGAAAGAAATATTTGGAAATGGCTGGGTTACTAAAATTAAGTGAGGATCAACTAAAGTCCCTAGATGCAGATATCTCACAGGAAGAAATAAAACTAGCATTGAAGGGGACAGTGTCGGGGAAAAGCCCAGGTCCAGATGGTTATACAGTGAGATACTATAAAAAATTTAGTGAAATCTTAGTACCAAAACTCAAAAACTATATGAATGCACTAGGTGGAGAGATGGAAGTAAGAAGAGAATCATTACAAGCCCAACTCGTGCTCATTCAAAAAGAGGAAAAGGATCCCTCTCAGTGTTCGAGCTATAGACCTATTTCACTATTGAACACAGACACTAAGTTGTATGCAAAGGTCCTAGCAAATAGATTGAAAGAGCTAATGCCTGGATGGATACATGAGGATCAGGTGGGCTTCATTCCAGGGAGGGAGGGAAAAGATAATGGGGTACGATCATTGATGCTAATCCAAAAGAGTAAAAAGGGAAAAGAACCGGTGGTACTACTGTCTATAGATGCTGAAAAAGCGTTTGATAGGGTAAACTGGAGATTCATGATGGATACTCTGGAAGCCTTGGGAATCGGGCCTAGGATGAGAGAGTGGGTAGGAAAGCTGTACAGATACCCCTCGGTGGTTATTGGGGTAAACGGGGAGAGGTCAGAACCCATTGAGATGTCAAACGGAACAAGACAGGGATGCCCATTGTCCCCATTGCTGTATGTTATATCACTAGAACCACTATTGTCAACAATAAGGCTGAATAGAGACGTAAAGGGAATCCTGATAGGAGATACAGAACATAAAGTTGCTGCTTTCGCAGATGACTTGTTGTTCTATGTAGGAAACCCCAGGATAACACTTCCAAACTTAATGAAGTCACTAAAGGAGTACGGAGAACTATCAAATTTAAAGATAAATCCAACAAAAACGGAGATTCTAAATATAAACATCTTAAAAAACGAAAAAGAAAGGATACAAAAAGAATTTCCCTTTAAATGGAAAGACAGGGATATAAAATATCTAGGAGTAAAACTTACAGCCTCACATAAACATCTATATAAACGAAACTATATTTCACTGATTAATGAGATTAGAGACAAATTAAAAAGATTGGAGGGAGGAACCCCGACATGGATGGGCCGTATTAATCTGGTAAAAATGGTAATAGTACCAAAAATCATATATAGATATCAAATGATCCCAATTAAACTCCCAGAGATTTTCTTTAAAATAATTAAGAAACTGATAACAAGATACATATGGAGGAATAAAAAACCAAGACTGTCATACGAACTGCTAAGTAGGAGGAAAGAAAGAGGGGGTTTAGGGCTCCCAGACTTTAAAAGATATTACAAAGCGGTAATATTGGCAAGAACCATAGATTGGATATTTAATAATAAAAAAAGCTGGGTGAGAATAGAGAATGAACTCAGCGGAATAGACTTGGGAAGAATGATATGGGTGCCAACACAGTATAGGGGTTTAAATGACAATGTAAATACATACACTTTGAATGTTTTAAAGATTTGGGATAACTTACACAGAAGTATGAAATGGACTTTTAATTCCACACTGATTCCACTAAAAAATACAGAGTTTTTTCCCCCAGGCAGAGAAGAAATAGGAGGGAAGTGGTTTAAAAAAGATAAGGTGCAATTAGGAGATATCTTGGTGGGAGATGAAATAGGAGCATTTGGCGAATTGAAAAAAAAAGAGGGAGAGATTTTCACTAAATTAGACGAATGGCGGTATTTCCAATTGAGGTGTTTTGTTGGAAGTTTGCCAAGACCTTTAAGGACAAGAGACAATTGGAACTTGTTCGAAAAGATATTAGGAACACAAGGTGATGGGAAACACGGGATTGCTAGAGTTTATAAAATACTCACTGAATTAGACACAAACACAAAGCCAACATATATAACAAAATGGGAAATGGATATGGGAGTGGTGATAGATGAGGAAAAGCAGAGGAGAATGTATAGATTAACTCACTAAAATGTCTCTATGAGAGAAGTAGAGATGAACTATAAGTGTTTGACAAGATGGCACATTTCACCAACAGTAGAAAATAAGATGTGTGGAGAGAGTACACCGTTGTGTTGGAGGGGATGTGGAGAAATAGGCACAATATACCATATATGGTGGGGATGCCCAAAAATCCAGATATTCTGGAAAACAATAATCCACTTAATAAGAAAATTGACAGAAATAGACATAAATCTAGATCCAGAAGTATGTATTTTGCACATCACGGATATAACGGTAAATAAATATAAAAAATCAGGGATATGGTACTATACAAATGCTGCAAAAGCCCTAATACCCAAGTTCTGGCGGCGAATAGAGGCACCAAAGGAAGAGGACTGGATTGAAAGAGTCGAGCAGATTAAAAAGATGGAAAGGTTGTGCCATACCCAAGAAGATAAGATGGAGGCTTACTATGGGAAATGGGAGAACTGGGAAAAAGCTAGATTATATATGAGGTATAGGAAAGAATAAAGATAACAACAGAAAAATTCCACTTGCTGATATAAGAAGACGCAGAGAAAAGGTAGAATAGGTAGAGGGGATACGGGGTGGGGGGTGGAGGTGGGGGGGAAAGGTAGCATAGAGTATATAAAGTAGAAATGTTGGTTAATATAATACTATAGAATATATTTTTATATATATATATTTATATTGTGATGATGAAATGTAATTAAAATGGAAAATTAATAAATATTTAAATTATAAAAAAAAAAACAAAAGTGGAGTTACTCTTTACCTTTGTAGAGTATCTCACCAAAACTAAAATTTCTATTGCAGAGGATGCCTAAAATCTGACTTCTGGGAAAGTCAGTGAGCCAATCACACAATCAAGAACTGACATTTCTCACAAAATTCTGCACACAAAATGTATACATAAAGCCTCCAGGTCGCCATATTGCATTGAATTTTACAGAAAATTACAGAGGCTGCAGATTGAAATGGTAAGGCAATTTTAAACATTAAATTACAATAAGGCTTCTGTAGCAATATATATTATTTTATTTGCTTTGTTTCACAAAAGTGGAGTTACTTTTTAGAAACATACTAAAGAGATACAGACCCTGTAGCTTTTTTCATTAGAACACAAAGAGTGCACCAGGACATAATGGAACAAACAGCTTTTTCTTCAGAACAGATAGGAATCTGCAACAGTTTGCTGAAATCCCCAGAATGTACATAGATCACCCAGAATGGGTAGTTTTCTTTCTTTCCTCAAAAAAAATAGATTTACTTTTTAGATTTCTTTACTTTCTCTTAGATTGTAAACTCGAAAGAGCAGGGCCCTCAATCCCCTCATGTTTTGCATTGTATTGGTATTGTTCTGTCACATGTTCTGTCCCCCTTTGTAATGTACAGTGCTGAGTGAACTATTGGCGCTTTATAAATACTGTATAATAATAATAATAATAATAATAAAGCTGATTTTAGGCAAACAGCTATATAGACAGTTAAAATACATCTCTTAGATTGTAAGCTCCAAGGAGCAGGGCCCTCCTAACCCTCTTGTATTGAACTGTATCGTTGCTGTATTGTCTCCCGTTATATTGTAAAGTGCTGAGCAACCTGATGGTGCTATACAAATCCTGTATAATAATACTGTATATAGAAAGTCTTTGACCTTCCAAAGCATTTGTATTTCTGTCCATTGAGTTCCTAGACTTCACATGGTCTGCCATACAGCACAGCCATGCAGACGATTTCATTGGTAGAGTCTCGGACTGTAGAAAGAATGCAGTTGAATCCTCTTACCATACTCAGCCTACTGGCTGGACAGTGAGAAGCAGCAAGAGACTGATGAGGTACCGTATATACTCGAGTATAAGCCAAGTTTTTCAGCACATTTTTTGTGCTGAAAAACGGCCCCCTCGGCTTATACTCGAGTCAACGTCTGCAGATGACAGCCGTGCCTGTCATCTGGACACACCCCCGGGATCAATCCTTGCCGGTGATTGGCCGCCGGAACTGTAGCTCAGGAGAGGCACACAGGCGCCCAATCACCGGCGAGGAGGTGGAGCTTGGAGAGGAGGAGCCGAGCGGCACCGCGAAGATCGAGCGAGTGAAGAGGAGGAGAGCGGCCGGAGAAGGAAGATATCTGACCGGTGTGTACCATGGGAGAGGGACGGAGCGAGCGAGCCCAGGCTGGAGCAGGGGTCACCAACGATGGGGCACTATTCCTCCCCCCACCGACACCAACGATGGCGCACTATTCCTCCCCCCACTGACACAAACGATGGGGCACTATTCCTCCCCCCACTGACACCAACGATGGGGCACTATTCCTCCCCCCTCGGCTTATACTCGAGTCAATAGTTTTTCCAAGTTTTTTGTTGTAAAATGAGGTACCTCGGCTTATATTCGGGTCGGCTTATACTCGAGTATATACGGTAATCTCTCTACTCACCTCCTAACAGGCGGAATTGGGCGCAAGTATCGTCACTCTAGTTGCTGCGCCCCAACGCAATTCTAAAGGGTGTCTATGACACCCTTTATGCATTGCCTGGATGGCTTTCTATACCTGTTCCATGACTCATGCTTTTTTTACTGTCACAGATGAGCTAGCAGCTGCTACCTATATTTATAGCAAAACATTCCAGAGAAACAGGATAATAGGAGTCTCAAGCAAGAATCCCATTATTTCTAATCAATTTTAACCAGCTTAGCTTCTAATCAGTCATCTGACACCTCCAGTCCCAGGGAGGTAATTGATTCCATAAACCCTGTGAAATTCTGTACACACATATGATCCACTGGAAAATTGCAAACAGACAAGACAAGATCTTTTAACCTTCGGAAATATAAGGTTAGTTATTAAAACTCAAGTTAAAAAACACAGAATTAAATGAAAGCAGCTATGTCTGTTCAACAGGCACAAGTACAAAGGTGATATCAACTCCAAGTAATGCAAAGTGAAAACTTGGGTGATGGTTCTATTATCCATGTGAAAGCTCCATCTTGTGGACAAAGAAAACACAGCAAGAAGTGTTAACCCTTTCGCTGCCAGAGGTATTTTATTTTTTTTTTTCTGCACACGTTTAAAAAAATATTTCAGGTCTGAAGACTGCACAAAACCCCCCAAAATTATATATTTTCTGAAAGCAGACACCCTACGGAATATAATAGTGGTAGTTCCAAATTTTTTTGTGTCACATAATATTACTGCAAAGGTCTAGGAAACGCAAAATTTCAGTAAAAACCACTAACGTGAATTTTAGGGCAATCAAACACAGTAAATTACCCAAATTTTTGGTAAAATATAAAAAATGAGCTTGCATCGAGTAAGTAGATACCCCAAATGTCAAACCTTAAATTTGTGTGCGCCTGTGAAACGGCGACAAGATTCAGCAGCCTATATTTTTTATAGATGACACTTCAAAAGCCCGCTATAGGTCATCAGTTTAGTGTTACAGAGGAGGTCTGGTGTTATAATTATTGCTCTCATTCCACCGCATGGGACAAAGAGAAGGCAAATTTATTAAATACCTTCTTCAGCTCTGTGTATACAAAGGAGCATGGGGGAGCCCTTGTTCATAATGGGCAAGGTATTGACACAGCTCCAGATGATCCACATTGGCTCACAATTGATATGATCCAAAAATATTTAGACAGAATAAAGGTGAATAAAGCACCTGGACCAGATGGCATACACCCACGGGGCCTTAAAGAATTGAGCACTGTCATTTCAAAGACATTGTTTCTAATTTTTAGGGACTCTAATGACTGGCATAGTACCACTGGATTGGCGTTAGGCCAATGAGGTGCCAATATTTAAAAAGGGGTCAAAATCTTTATCAAGTAATTATAGACCTGTTAGTTTAACTTCTATAGTTGGGAAGATACTGGAGAGTTTAATAAAAGACCAAATAGATGAGTTCTTGCTGGAAAAAAATATTTTAAGCAACAGACAGCATGGATTTATGAAAGACAGAAGTTGTCAAACAAATCTGATTTCTTTTTATGAGGAGGTGAGCAAAACCTTGGACAGAGGGGTGGCGGTGGACGTGGTATACTTGGATTTTGCAAAAGCGATTGACACAGTTCCCCACACACGGCTAATGTGTAAAGTCAAGTCTATGGGCTTGGAAAAATCTGTATGTAAATGGATAGAAAATTGGCTAAAAGATCATATTCAAAGAGTAGTGGTTAATGATTCATACTCTGAATGGTCTAGGGGTGTCAGTGGTGTACCCCAAGGTTCAGTTTTGGGACCCTTACTTTTTAATATATTTATAAACTATATAGGGTCTGGGATTGAAAATACAATTTCAATCTTTGCAGATGACACCAAGCTGTGCAGTGGAATAACGTCCTTACAGGATTTCTTCAATGTATAAGCCGACCTCAATGCACTGTGTAATTGGGCAACTATGTGGCAAATGAGGTTTAATGTTGATAAATGTAAGGTTCTGCACTTGGGGGCTAAGAATATGCATGCATCATACATACTAGGGGGGTACAACTGGGGGAATGATCTGGGAGTTCTGGTAGATCACAAGCTTAATAATGGCATGCAATGCCAAGCTGCGGCTTCTAAAGCAAGCAAAATCCTCTCTTGTATTAAAAGAGGTATAGACTCCAGAGAGAGAGATATCATATTATCCCTGTACAAATCATTAGTAATACCTCATCTGGAATATGCAGTTCAGTTTTGGGCACCAATTCACAAAAAGAACATTGGGGAAATGGAGAAAGTGCAGAGAAGGGCAACCAAACTGATAAGAGGCATGGAGGAGATCAGCTATGAGGAAAGATTAGAGGAACTCAATTTATTCTCTCTTGAGAAGAGGAGATTAAGGAGGGATATGATCAACATGTATAAATACATCAGTGGTTCATATAGTGAACTCTGTGTAGAGATATTCATCACCAAGGACAAGGGGGCACTCTTTACATCTGGAGGAAAAATGTAATCTCCAAACACAGAAAGGTTTCTTCACAGTAAGAGCTGTGATAGTGTAGAATAGACTCCCTCAAGAGTTGGTTCTGGCCAGCTCAGTGGATTGCTTTAAAAAAGTCCTGGATTCTTTCCCAGATATACAGAATATAACTGGATACTAACATTTATAGGTAAAGTTGATCCAGGGAATATCTGATGCCTCTCGGGGGATCAGGAAGGAACTTTTTTCCCTGCAGGAGCAAATTGGATCATGCTTTGCTGTTTTTTTTTGCCTTTCTCTGGATCAACTTTGTGTATAGGATTATAACTTTTTTTTTTTAATGGTTGAACTGGATGGACTTTTGTCTTTTTTCAGCCAGTCTAACTATGTAACACTCTGGGCTCCACTAAATGTATTGCAATGCAGATTGCATTCCAATGCTTTTTGGCTGTGCTAGCTGTGAAAGGGACAGGGGTGACCCGGATGTGATGTCATACACATCACTTTCTGGATCACAGAAAGAAGGGGAGGAGCGTGGATGTGTGGCAGCGAAAGGGTTAAAGGCTAAGTTCACCCTTTAAAGAATATTAAATGCACTTCATTTTGCAGGTAAAACAATGTGCATTTATTATCTTTTTGCACTGCAGCCTGTAAAGCTTGGCACCCACGATCAGCAGATTCTAGATGCAATGCCAGGATCCTGTAGACTCTCAGTCAACTATCTGCCCCTACCTCCCATATGGGCAAACAGTTACTGAGATCCAGGGAGAATCAATGAACTATGAGAGCGCTCACCATCGCCCTCACAGTTCATTGAGGACTACAATGCATCTGCCGCGGTGGCAGGTGGTACTTGTAGTTCATTCAAAGATCTCTGAGAATAAATGACATAGCTGTTTGGGTGCAGCCCTGGACAGCAACACTTCTTTCAAACTAAAAGCGGGTGTTGGGAGAGGATCCCCCACCTGTCACAATAAGGGATCGGGGAGAGGAGATGTGGACAGGTGCATGTTACACCCTAAATACAGGTGTAACAGGAGGGAAGTGAAGAAAAGGAAGTGCTAAAGAGAAGGCACCATCTGTTACCTAAGCTATCCTTTACTTTTCCCACCCACTGGACCTCTAAAAATCTTGACCTTAAGCACATCCCCACTTAATGTGTTTTCCGGGAGTTGCAGTGATATACTGTAGGGATGAGGTAACAAAGTAATTAGGGATGATACCTTCTATTCAATACTACCAGTACACCACTTGCCCTCCGGAAGAGTTAACCCCCTTCCTAACTAGGTCATTATTTGCTATTTGCCACTGAGTTACTTTAACTGACAATTGCGCAGTTGTGTAACATTGTACCCAACTGAAAGCTATATAATTTTTTTCATACAAGTAGAGCTTTTTTTTGGTGGTATTTGATCAATACTGGGCTTTTTATTTTATATTACATAAACAAAAATGAAAAAAAACAAAAAAAACCAATATTTTTTACTTGGTTAACCACTTGCCCTCCAGAGGATTTACCCCCCTTCCTGACCAGGTCATTTTTTTCCAATATGTCACTGCATTACTTTAACTGACAATTGCGCGGTCATGCAACGCTGCACCCAAATGAAATACCATACTCTCCACTCCTCGCAATTCCTCCTACTCTCTAGCTCCCTTGTCTCCTCCTCCCAAGCTCATCTCCAGGATTTCTCACGGGCTTCACCCATCCTCTGGAACTCCCTACCCCAAGCTATTAGGCTATCGCCTACTCTGCTCACTTTTAGGCACACTCTGAAAACTCATCTCTTCAGGGAAGCCTACCCCGACCCCGGCTAACTACTGGAATCCCCTACTCCCCCAACCACTCCATCCCCCACAGCTAATTACCTCTTGTACCACTATCCTCTCCCTCCTAGATTGTAAGCTCCAAGGAGCAGGGCCCTCTAATCCCTCTTGTATTGAACTGTATTGTTACTGTACTGTCTCCCTCCATAATGTAAAGCGCTGAGCAAACTGTCGGTGCTATATAAGTCCTGTATAATAATAATAATAATAATTTTCAGCTCCAACAGGCAGGGGGTAGGTGTCAACTCTGCACAACATATAGTGGGGAGCGGAGTGTAATCTGAGGTAGCTGGAGGGAACGGACACCCCCTTCTACATAGTCTCATTGGGAAACATGCACAGCTGAGGATGTCAAAAACCTTCTGTGCACTGGAGGGGGGAGCAGAGCCATCTATTGAGATTCTGTGGTGTCAGAAGTGACTAATGCACATAGCAGATGGAAGAGAGAGGAGACAGAAAAACACACTCAGTGCTTTGGATTGAGGCAAATTCACACTGTAGAGGGATATGCTCTGTTCATTTTTCATTTCTGAGGTTTACAACCTCCAGTCTCACCCCAAAAAATTAAAAGTCAGCATCCACAAATACTGTAGCTGCTGACTTTTAAAATAAAGACACTTACCTGTCCAGGGATCTAACGCTATCCTTGAGCAGATTCTTCAATTGGCTTTGGGTCCAGGCGCTGGCTGCTCAAGTTGCGCTGCGCTTTTTGAATGGTCCTGTGGTCTTCTGGGACAAGTGATGTGACTGAGAAGGCTGCAGGGGAACGGGGGAGGGGGTCAAGGTGATCCAACTGGAAGTGGGAGCAGGTACCTATCAAACGTCAGGTACCCACCCAACCCCAAGAAGTGCCAAATGATAACCTATTCTGAAGCTGCTCTGGTCCGGTTCAAGGATCAGCTGTCTGTGGCGGCTTCTGTGTAGAGTGGGGATGCCCCACAGTAAGTCTATGGGTGACATCATCTCCCAGGCATTTCCACACACAGAAGCAGCTGCTGGAGACCAGAGGGGCTTCAGAATAAATATAGGGATCTTCTCTTTACAGGGTTAGATAGAATAGGCTTAGAAAGGGGGTGAGAGTAAGTTTAGCCTTAGTTAGATTGTGACTGGAATTCCACTTTAATTATTTTTACTCTGATGAAAGATTTTAAAGGTTTGGATAAAGGGAAATGCATAAGTGAGGAAACTGCAGCCTTAGGTGTGTGAAATCTCCCTAAATCTGCAAATTTGGGTAACCTGACCCTCTGGTAGTCTGGCAATTCAGATATGAAAGAGGAGGAAATGAAGGAACATAGGGTTACATAGAGCCTGTTAAAACCTGGTGGGTAAAGTACATTACACAAGTATTTTTCTTTAGGAAAAATGAAAAGATCTGTAAATGAACAGCAAAAAATGTTTAAATATTTAACATCGATGCATGTAAGTACAGAATAGGAAGAGTTACACCTACCAGTTTCAAGCTGTTTCTTGTTAGAAATAATTTTTATGCAACTCTCTTGTAATCCATATGTTTGTGCTATTCTGTGACAGGTGAAAAAACACAAAGATTAAACCAGTAATTAATAAAGACTACTTTTTTTAAATCTTATATAATTTTTCAAATGAAAGGTTTCTCTAGCTAATAGAACTAGAAAGGCTTTAAGTCAGATGGTTTTCTTTACCACTGCTCAGATGCACAACGATACAGTTCTTGCATCTAATTAAAGATTTGATGCCAAGTCTGTATTATAAGAAGCAGCATCTGTAGCCGAATATACATAGTTTTTTTCAGCTCATATTTGTTATTTTTAGGCAAAACGATATACACAAGACAAAAATTATAAACACACATATACAATTATTATCTGTGTGTAAATGTACCCTGGATTGCTCCTTGAATGGGAAGAGTCAAAATGATTTTGTTAATCCCATGAAGTCTGTACATATGTTTTCATCTTGTTAACTATAACATTTCTGTAGAAATACATAGAGTAACCTGAGCACGCATTCACTCTATGCTGACAGTTCTACATATGCATATGGGAAACCATTTCAGTCTACTAAAGTCTGTCCATGGGATTTTTAACCAGCATAATCAGTGGTATCGCACAGAGAACAGTAGTCTTTACAATGTATAACATAAATCGGCAGGTAGAAGTGATATCCTAAGCTGCTTAACTGCTATCCAGGCTGGAGGTCAGTACAGTCTTCCATAGAGAGTATAGGCTTCCATGTCTGCTTAGAAGGCTCAGCTGTAGCCTGTGTGTCCTACACCATGCAAGCAAAACCACTTTTAAAGAGCCATGAGGAAGTGCGAATAATAGAGCCATGAGAATTACCGTATTTTTCGCTCCATAAGACGCACTTTTTTCCCCCAAAAAAAGGGGGGGAAATGTCAGTGCGTCTTATGGAGCAAATATGGAGCGGCCGGTGCGGTGTCAGAATACCGGGCCGGCTGCTCAGCCCTGCAGCGGGACCTTATGGAGATGACTGCTGACCTTTGGGGAGGGGGGGGGGGGGAGCGGGTACCTGAATTTGACAGGTACCCGCTCTTACTTACGTTGTTCTTTGATCTTACCTGTTCCTCTATCCAGCGGCGCGCTGTCTTCCCGGCTTCTGTAGTGTGGACGCTGGGCCTGACAGCCGGGTGCCAAGTGCGCATGCGCAAGAAGCGGTGCTTTTTGTGAATGGTAAGGCGGTACCTGGGACACATGACAGATCCCAGAAGCCGCCGGACCAATCACAAAGCGCAAGTGCTTCTCGCCCATGCGCACTGGGCACCCGGCTGTCATGCCGAGCGCTGACACTACAGAAGCCGGGAAGACAGCGCGTGGCTGGATAGAGGAACAGGTAAGATCAAAGAACAACTCAGCGGAAGTAGGAGCGGGTACCTGTCAAATTCAGGTACCCGCTCCCCCCCCCCCCCCAAAGGTCAGCAGTCATCTCCTGTACTGTCCGCAGTCTCTGGTCATCCCTGTGCTGTCCGCAGTCTCTGGTCATCCCTGTGCTGTCCGCAGTCTCTGGTCATCCCTGTGCTGTCCGCAGTCTCTGGTCATCCCTGTGCTGTCCGCAGTCTCTGGTCATCCCTGTGCTGTCCGCAGTCTCTGGTCATCCCTGTGCTGTCCGCAGTCTCTGGTCATCCCTGTGCTGTCCGCAGTCTCTGGTCATCCCAGTGCTGTCCGCAGTCTCTGGTCATCCCAGTGCTGTCCGCAGTCTCTGGTCATCCCAGTGCTGTCCGCAGTCTCTGGTCATCCCAGTGCTGTCCGCAGGCTCTGGTCATCCCAGTGCTGTCCGCAGGCTCTGGTCATCCCAGTGCTGTCCGCAGGCTCTGGTCATCCCAGTGCTGTCCGCAGGCTCTGGTCATCCCTGTGCTGTCCGCAGTCTCTGGTCATCCCTGTGCTGTCCGCAGTCTCTGGTCATCCCTGTGCTGTCCGCAGTCTCTGGTCAACCCTGTGCTGTCCGCAGTCTCTGGTCATCCCAGTGCTGTCCGCAGGCTCTGGTCATCCCAGTGCTGTCCGCAGGCTCTGGTCATCCCAGTGCTGTCCGCAGGCTCTGGTCATCCCAGTGCTGTCCGCAGGCTCTGGTCATCCCAGTGCTGTCCGCAGGCTCTGGTCATCCCAGTGCTGTCCGCAGGCTCTGGTCATCCCAGTGCTGTCCGCAGGCTCTGGTCATCCCAGTGCTGTCCGCAGGCTCTGGTCATCCCAGTGCTGTCCGCAGGCTCTGGTCATCCCAGTGCTGTCCGCAGGCTCTGGTCATCCCAGTGCTGTCCGCAGGCTCTGGTCATCCCAGTGCTGTCCGCAGGCTCTGGTCATCCCAGTGCTGTCCGCAGGCTCTGGTCATCCCAGTGCTGTCCGCAGGCTCTGGTCATCCCAGTGCTGTCCGCAGGCTCTGGTCATCCCAGTGCTGTCCGCAGGCTCTGGTCATCCCAGTGCTGTCCGCAGGCTCTGGTCATCCCTGTGCTGTCCGCAGGCTCTGGTCATCCCAGTGCTGTCCGCAGGCTCTGGTCATCCCTGTGCTGTCCGCAGGCTCTGGTCATCCCTGTGCTGTCCGCAGGCTCTGGTCATCCCTGTGCTGTCCGCAGGCTCTGGTCATCCCTGTACTGTCCGCAGTCTCTGGTCATCCCTGTGCTGTCCACAGTCTCTAGTCATCTCCTGTACTATATCTGCAGTCCATTAGTTCAGAATTTTTTTTCCCTGTTTTCTGCCTCTAAAACCTAGGTGCGTCTTATGGTCAGGTGCGTCTTATGGAGCGAAAAATACGGTAGTTATTTTCAGCAGAAATATATTTTTGAGCCATTAAGAGGCAAAGGGAGTCAGTGGCACCCATATAAAAACCATATCTCTGAGAAGGATCTTATAACAACAAGTGCGGTTCCAATAAATATCTGGAAATGGACTGTAACCCTTAAAAGGGAAGGCGCATATTGACCTATTTTGAAATATGGGTCAAAAGTGGCGGTGAAAGCATACGGAAGGTGGGAAGCACATCAGTGGTATTTGAAACCTGCATGATCATAGCACGGACTTGCAAAGATTCTGGACTATATAGTTTATTTTGCGCATGTTCACAGGATGTAATTTTGAGGAGGGTTGGACACAAAAATGTAGGTTTGATGTACAATTTTTATATTTAAAAAGTGCATATCATTTTCAGCACGCAGGTATCAAATAATATCTTGGGATTTATTTGGTACAATATGCATTGAGTATAGGCCAATTAGTGATACACAGAAGGAGCTCCATTACACTTTAATGAAAATAAAACAAGTACTAAGGTGCTATGAAGCATTGAGTTAATTTAACCCTTTCACTGCCAGGTCTGTACAGCGTACAGACCTACAGCACTGCCTCCAGCAGGCCAGGCCCATGCGCCGTACGGACCTCAATTCCTCTTCTGCTATACGCTCATGGTCACTTCAGTGACCATGAAACTATAGCAGAACTGTTCAGCAGACTCTGCTGAACAAGCAGATAGCTCTGAATAGCGAGTAACAGGCCGCTGATCAGAGCTATATACCTCAAATTAAATCAACCCCGCCCGTTGCCACTTCCTTTACGTCCCTGTCTCCAACCTGTCCGCCTCCTGCTGTCTTATTTATTATTAAATTGCCCCCCCCCAACTCTGTCACCCCCCCAGCACTGATCCCACCCCACCAGCAAACCCGATCCCCTGCAACTATAAACTGCTGCCAGCTTCCCTTCTCTGCCTCTCCCATTAGCTTGCTGCAAAGGCAAAAAAAACAGGGAAGGTCTAGAAACTCTACTTACTGACACTTCAGTTCCTTCCCTGTTACAGACAGACAGGTTTCAATGTAGTTCCTGGATCCCTTAAAAAAATGATACAAAGATTAAGCCCTTAATCAATTTTATGTGAACATTTTCATTTTCTTACAGAAAACAATTTATGCACATCATTCACACCTAGAAAACACACCCAGAAGTGCCTTCATATACCTGTACACACAGTAGCTTTCAGAGAGGCACACCTACCTTTACAACTGCTCCTTTAACAGTCCCATGATGTTTCATCTCTTCTTCCTGGTAGGTACTTCATCTGTGCCCCTTTCTGATTTAATTTACTCTGTTACTGGGGTATGAATTTCCTTGACTTTATGGCTCAACTTCAACAGCTAACACTGCAATGTTCACACCAATGCGGCTTTGAAATCACGCTACTCTGTGCACCTTCAAAGCTGACTATTCAGTGCGACTTCATTGTGGCTTGCTGATACCCTGTGCGACTTAATTTATCAGATGTCAATGCAAGTTGCAAGGAAGTTGCACAAAAATAGCACAGGACCTCTTTTCAAAATAGCTATGACTTGAGTCGTACCGATTTTGCTCCACTGCCGCTAATAGAGTGCGACTTGTCATGTGACTTTGAACTCTCAATTCACATGACAAGTCGCACTGGTGTAAACCAGGGCGAAGACTGCTTTAGTGGTCAATAAGAGTACTCTTAATTTCCAGCTCCAGTTAGTGGAGCTTAGCCAGCAAAGTGAAACAAACAGTGAGGCGCACAGAAAGAGCATTTCTAGCTAAGTAAAAGTAGGCATTCTGTGCCGTTTGCCCTAAGGTAGAACTCTTACTGTCAAAAATATAAAATGGAAAACAGGTCCACTTTACAATCCTCAAAAAGGTAAAACATACTTTACTGTATACTGTAATATATACATATGCAAATCCTCTGGTAACTTCCAAACCTCAGTTCTACCACAGATCTCAGTCAGTCCAATCCACCCAGCACCATTCCATTCTTGCCCCTTAGGGGTTGCACAGTCAACTAACAAGCCATGTTATAGCTCATTTGCATGGAAAGCCATCACTCCACAAGAGTGAACCTCAAAAATGCTATTCACTGAGGATCCATTGTAAACTGCAGAACTGTAAAGTGCAAACAAAAAGTGCAAAAATGTACCAGATAGTGCACTGTTGCCTTGAGCATATCTGTCACCTGGATAAATGGGTACAGGGAGACCCTGAAAATTCAGTGGATATAACTATTTGTTTGTTTGTACTTTACAATTAGGCTCTTTTAAATGGAACCTAAATAATTGGAATTTTGAGAATCAACCATGCAGTGTGCTGGCTTTCCATGTGAATGATCTGCAGATCCCGTCTGTCCAGGTTTGTTGATGGTGCTAATAATGTCAACAGAAGAGGATCTCCAGAAGAACTCAGTGGCTGTAGATCTAGACAGAACAGTCATTGAAATGGTGTAATTTTACAAAGTTTAGAATTGTAATGCAGAATATGCTGTACATAAATAATATTTTACACCTACACTTATAGACTCTCTTTATACTGGCATGCTATAGATTGGGCCCTGAGTATCATCAATGAGCAGTGTGGATTCCTCTGAGTCATGCCTGGCCACCATCTAGTCTTCACCTGGATTGCTCGGTAGTGGGGTTAGTTTCAAATGTAATGCTTACCAGAACTTTGTCATGCATACATCTTTATTAGTAATGCCAGATCCACAATGACAGAGTTTCTTACTTTGTTAAGCTTGCGTGGCAGGAAGACCTGCAGTGAAGCCAATCCTTTAGCTTTAAAAGCCTGATTTCCACTTCCACGTTGTATTGCAGAGCAGCGAATTTCTTCCAATGCACTGGCTATGTCATCCACACTGTGCTTCAGCTTTTCTGCATATTTCAGAGACAGTTCCTAGAAGGGAACACAATTTAATTGGACAGAGCTGCAGATATGAACGGTGATGAAGAAAAAACAAAATCGGAATGTACTGGTTTCTACATACATAGTATATAAAGAACTTAGATCTAAATATAGAGAGAACTAGAGATGGGAAGGCCTGGAAAAAAACAAACAGAAAAAATGGTTGTTGTTTTCTGTTTTTTATTTGGCTGGGGTGGTTTGGAAATATATATAAAAAAAAAAAGCAATGTAGAATATGTTCTTTTACAATGATAAATAATATATCTATGACATGGTATTCATGTACCATGAAGACCTTAATGAAAGATTTCTGAGACTTTGTGTAAAGTCTTAACATTTTGTAAGTTCTCTCAGCTGAAGACTGGAATACAATCCAAGTAACACTGTACTCGAAGCAGCTCTCAAACAAGAGAAATATGCTTTTCTGCCAGTAGGGGGTATTGCAGAGGAAAGGCTCCAGTTTAATTTGCTTGTGGGCTCCATCTTGTACCTCTTACAGTTGGGTGATTGTGGGGATATAGTCGATGATAGTTTCTGTCCTCCTCTCAGGCCTTAACAGGTAAGAGGGTACATTTGTCTGACAAATTAGTTTATCCTTATAACATTTAAATATTTTCTATTAATGTTTTCCACCATCACAGCTTAATGCTTCAATATATTCTGGTCAGTAAATAGGGTTATCATTTCCTCCTCTCAGTAAAATGGTTAGACCAACATCCGGCCTGCGACCGGTTTACCAAATCACTTACAGTTGCAAGAAAAAGTATGTGAACCCCTTGGGATTACGTGGAGTTTTGAATGAATTGGGCATAAAATGTGCTCTGAACGTCATCTAAGTCACAACAATAGAAGAACACAGTCTGCTGAACATAATACTACACAAACATTAGATGTTGCCATGGTTTCATTGCACATAACATGTAAACATTCACAGTGCAGGGAGGAAAAGGTATGTGAGGCCCTTGCTTAATGACTTCTCCCAGAGCCAATTGGAGCCAGGAGTGAGCCAACCTTGACTCCAATCAGTGTGATGATATTGGATGTGTTGCTGACAGCTGTCTTGCCCTTAAAAACACACACCTGTTTTGGGTTTACTGGTTTCAGGAAGCACTGTCTGATGTGAACCATGCCTCGCAGAAAAGAGCTCTTAGAAGACCTACGATCAAGAATTGTTGACTTGCATGAAGCTGGAAAGGGTTACAAAAGTATCTCCAAAAGCCTTGATGTTCATGTGTCCATGGTAAGACAGACTGTCTACAAATGGAGAAAGTTTAGCACTGTTGCTACTCTCCCTAGGCGTGGTCGTCCTGTAAAAATGACTGCAAGAGCACAGCGCAGAATGCTGCATGAGGTAACGAAGAATCCCAGAGTGTCAGCTAAAGACCTACAGAAATCTCTGGCACATGCTAACATTTTTGTTGACACATCTACAATAAGGAAAACATTAAACAAGAATGGAGTACATGGGAGGACACCACGGAGGAAGCCATTGCTGTCCAAAAAGAATATTGCAGCACGTTTGAAGTTTGCAAAAGAGCACCTGGATGTTCCACAGCACTACTGGCAAAATATACTGTGGACAGATGAAACCAAGATTGAGTTGTTTGGGAAGAACACACAACACTATGTGTGGAGAAAAAAAGGCACAGCACACCAACATCAAAACCTCATCCCCACTGTAAAACATGGCAGAGGGAGCATCATGGTTTGGGGCTGCTTTGCTGCCTCAGGGCCTGGACGGATTGTTGTCATTGATGGGAAAATGAATTCCAGAGTTTATCAAGACATTTTGCAGGAAAACGTGCGACCATCTGTCCACCAACTGAAGCTCCGCAGAGGATGGGTGATGCAACAGGACAATGACCCAAAGCATACAAGTAATTCAACAAAACAATGGCTGCAACAGCACAGAATACACCTTCTGGAGTGGCCCAGTAAGAGTCCTAACCTCAACTCGATTGAAATGCTGTGGCATGACCTTAAGAGAGCGATTCACACCAGACATCCCAAGAATATTGCTACATTGAAACAGTTTTGTGAAGAGGAGTGGTCCAAAATTACTCCAGATCGTTGTGCAAGTCTGATCTGCAACTACAGGAAATGTTTGGTTGAGGTTATTGCTGCCAAAGGAGGGTCAACCAGTTATTAAGTCCAAAGGTTCACATACTTTTTCCTCCCTGCACTGTAGAATGTTTACATGTTATGTGCAATTAAACCATGGCAACATACAATGTTTGTGTAGTATTATGTTCAGCAGACTGTGTTCTTCTATTGTTGTAACTTAGATGACGTTCAGAGCACATTTTATGCCCAATTCATGCAAAACTCCACGTAATCCCAAGGGGTTCACATACTTTTTCTTGCAACTGTAAGTGGCCCAGACTCTGCAAAAGGCTGAGCACCTCTGCTTTCACATAACATAAAAATAAGGGGTGCCGGCATTAGATTATACTGCAGAAAGAAGATAAAAAATAACTCTGTGTTCATACTTTTATCTCTGGACCAGCCTCTTGATTTTCATTGGTGTAAGGAGATTTCCAAAGCTGAATGCGATCTTCCCTTAAATGATTTGTCAATTGGGACATCAAAAACTTCTTTTCCGCCATCTTTTATTTAAAGAAGAAGAAAAAAAAAAAAAAAAAAAAGTCAGATACAGGTGAAAACATACGACAAAAAACAAGAAAAAATATCTAAGAGGTGCTGGGATTTCACAGCTTGTTCAAATAACCAAACCCAGGAAGTTCTCCAGTAAGCTCACTGGGTTTGGTAAGGTGGCTCCCAAGGCAAACAGACTTCTCTCAATGAGTACCAGAAAGTGATTCAAAATGTAAAAACACAAAAAGAAATGCCAAACCATAACGTTATAGAATTCCAGAAAATTTGAACTGTTCACGATTTGATCATATGAAATACAACCATTGGGTTTCAGGAGCAACAAGACATAATCAGGACTACAAAACAGATCTTGTGAGGAATGAAGACTTGAAAGGACCCAGAACAACAAAATGAAATCCACACGGAGGATCTCTTAACTTCTTGCCAACCACGTAAAGACATATATGCAGCAGCAAGAAAGGTGCGGACCATTACAGCACATATGCAGCCATGTTAGTAGAAGGTTGCAGAGCACTACTTTGTGCTCCCAGCACAGTCACTACAATGTCACCAATAGCTCTTAGTCAAGGCTTCTGATTGAGAGCAAACAGGAGGGTCTTCTGATCATGTGACTGCTGTGATAGCCAATCACAGTAGTCGAATGATACAGAAGCCATGTCGCCGCCCAGGCATTAAAATCCACCTTGATTGGCTCTGAGGAAGAGGGAACTTTCCCTCCAAATGCATCAGCCATCTGAGGATCTTCTCGGGGTTTTGGAGTTGACCTGATGGCTTTGAGATTATGATGCTTTTGATACATAATTGTTTGTAAGTATATTTTGGTGTTTCTATTCAAGTTTTATACTCAGGTAATGCACTAGGCTGGTGCGCCCTTTCTTCCATTGTTTTTGCAATTAAAATTCACCTGAAGGATTGTGCGGCATGCAGTGTTAACCAGTTAAGAGCCACCCCATAGCAGATATACTGCTACAGGGCGGCTCCGCTATGCAAATTCAAGTAAAAATATGCGATTTTGCATTTCCGGGTAGGGGCCCTACCCGTGCTGCTATTAGCTGCTGGATATGTCAATCACCCAGGATCGTCGGCAGGACTGAGAGGGGAGAGATCTGTGTGTAAACAACACAGATCTCTCTCCTGTCAGCATGGACGTGCTGCTTGGTATCTCTGCACAGCAGAGATGCAAAGCAGCATGTCTCCCAAGTAAAACACACACAGCACACAGTTAACCCTTTGATCGCCCCAGATGTTACCCCCTTCCTGCCCAGTGTCATTAGTACAGTGTCAGTGCTTATTATTAGCACTGATCACTGTATTAGTGTCACTGGAAATGTCAGTGGTAGGTCGTCAGTTCACACCCAGTGTCCCGCTATAAGTCGCTCATCATCGCCATTACTAGTATAAAAAAAAAAGAGAATAAAAATTCCAGTATATATACACCACCATTTGTAGACGTTATAACTTCAACGTAAACCAATTAATATACACTTATTGGGATTTTTTTAAGCAAAGACATGTAGTAGAATACATTCTGGCCATTGAACCATTTAACACTGACAGGGGTGCTTACAAAGATCAGCTTTTATATATTTATGTAAAACCTTTAGCCTAAAAGGGAAAAAAACTGTTTGCTGTAACTGATTATAAAGTATTATATGGAGTTTGGCTTCAATTTGTTACTGTATTTAAATCTGCTAATACATTTAACACTACCCTTTCGCAAGGGCACTCTAATACAGGTGTGAAACTGGACAGATCACCAGGTGAAAACAGAGGGAATAAAGCCAAAGAAAGCAAAATGAATGCAGTCACCACATTTAATGATTGTGAAGCTGCAATATAATGCATATTTGGTTTTGGGTTCAATACAGCTTTAAGGTTTGGTTCCCATCTACGCATGCCGGGAATGAGTGCAAAATCGCAGGCTTCCCTGACAAGCACAGAAATGTGCTGCTCTTTAGCTTCGGCAAAGGCACATGTTGTTGCATGCGCCAAACTTGTGCAGTGCAATTTTACAAAAGGGTCCAGGAATTCTGTCCTTATGTTTCCTGTGCGTTGGACAAATCATTTCGGGAATGCGCAAAATATGTGTAGAACCGTGCATACTAAGTGGCACTGTATGGATGTATGTGAACCTAGCCTAAGACCAGCTCTGAGGTCATGTTCAGAGGAATGCCAGTATTCAGAGGAGTGTGTCTGTGCAGACAGGACAGCTCCCTGCACAGTGCTCCATCCCTTATCCTACTCAGCAGGGGCTGAATGTAGACAAAGGGGCCACAGATATTGCTGACGTAACTAACCAAATATGGCAATGCCTATATTGGGAAATTACTTGTCAACGGGTAGGCGGAGCCTGATGGAAAAGTGGAAGACTAGTTCCCAATCTGATCAATTTACATATCTGCCAGAACAACTTGGATCCTCCATTAATGTCCAAAATCTTTTATTTAAAATGATCATATCACAATGGAAAGGTGCAACATTTCGGGGCTGCACATGATCCTGCCATGCCTTGAAAGGCCCCATGTACACGGGACATTTCTGAACGATGGAAACTGCTGAAAAACGTAGGTTAAAAAAACATCTGTTTAGCCGCGTTTGCATACTGCGTTTTTGCGCATTTGCGTTTTTTAAGATAGCCTCAGGAGACCTTCCCAAATGCCCAGAATGCACTGCAAAACAGTAAAAAAATTAACTATTTCAGACATTTTGAGAGAAATAGAGAGAGCAGAAGCAGAAAGAGAAGTATTTGTTGAGATTAGCTGTCTTTTTTTTTTTTTGTGGTGTTTGGATGTGTTCCAGCTCATTTCTGTGCGAAATATTGCAGCAGTGTCTAACATTTGTTTTCATGCAAAACCTCAAAGTATGGTGTGTTAGGTCCATTTGAGTACTGGGAAACCGCTTTGCATGCATATATCATGATGAAATGGAAGAGTTAAAAAAAAAAATTTCAACCGCAAATGCCTATAAACGCAGTTAGCCGTGTTTACAAGCGTTTGGGGTTTGAAACACTGATAAAATCTACTGCTCAATGCAAGTTTTCTGCGTTCAAAAATACGACTGTAAACTCAACTGCCTGTAAACGACTGTAAACAAAGGTGTACATGGACACATAGGAAAACATTAGGGTGAGTTCAGGGGCTGCTGAAAAAACGCTGAACAGCTCCGAAACGTGAGTTTATCAGCTCCAGTGTACATGAGGCATAAGGGAGCCTGCACAGCCCTGAAAGTTTGCACTTTTTCCTTGTGATATGATCTCTTTGAATCAAAACTTTTGCACATGACTTGAGCATCCATGGTGTGCGGGCAAATATATACATTGGTCTGTAATGTTAGCTGGTTGTAGTTGCAGCATCTCCTTCGCTTTCAGCCTATTCCAGGAACATGCATGGTGGGAATTCCCATAATAGTTCCCCATCAGGTCCATCTGGCTGTTGATGGACAGCACATAACAGTGGGTGTATTTGAAAGCTGCTATTGGTCTGTGTCAGCGGAGGACCAGAGAAGGTTAGTATGACACTGCACAGAGCAGGTAAGTATGACATATTTAAGTGTTCTTCCATGGCGACCACTTACTGTTATCTCACATATATATTCTTATTATTATAGCCAAATTTACCACCCTAACTCCTCCCACAGTTTGTACACTACATAGACAGTAATATACCGAAACGTGCGGATTGTTCTCGAATGGTGTGCTATTACTTTGTGGAACGTTTCGCCGAATGATTCAGGAAATATCGGTGTTTTTGTGGTGAAATTGGTCCCATAGGAATGAATGGCGGAATGTTCAAAACTAGAGTGGGAGCTGACAAAAGCTAGAGTGTGAGCTGAAAAATCAGGACATGATTTCTAAACCTCCATCACTCCCTCATTTTCAAGCCCACCTACACAAACCTTATATCAAAACGTCCAGCTATCCCTGCTGCCACTAAAAATGTCCATGGCTAAGCCATAGTCCTGATAGTTTTCACAATATGACCATTTGTTTGCAACTCACGCCGCCCATTGACATTCATTGAAACTGCACTCTAGCCACCTCAAATTTGAAGGGCAATTTCTAAACTGTGACTGTGCCTTCATTTTTAATATTTCAGAGACATGTGCTATATAAATAATTAAAAGTTGAAATGCATTTCTCACTCTATCAAGCTTGCCATGTGCACTTTTTAAATTTGATCAATCAATTGGTTAGTGTAATATTTACTATCTTTACTCACTCCAAACAATCCACACAGTTACTCTGCCCACTCCATAAAGTTACTCTGCCCACTCCAACCTTTTCACAGTTACTCCAGCCACATAACAGTTACTCCAGCCACTCCACCCAGTTACTCCGCCCACTCCAGTTGTAGACTACTGGTGGAGGCAAGAACACTTCACACAATTTCCCCAGAAATTGTAGCTTTTCTAGTTATTATTATTACTTTTTTAATTCTTTATTTGCCAGTTTTTACATCAAACAGGGATTATCGGGGACATATTTGTTATTTAACCACTTCAATACAGGGCACTTTCACCCCCTTCCTGCCCAGGCCAATTTTCAGCACCGTTATACTTTAAATGACAATTGCGCGGTCATGCAACACTGTAAGCATATGACATTTTTATCATTTTTTGAGACAGAGCAAGCTTTATTTTGGTGGTATTTAGTCACCACTGGGGTTTTTATTTTTTGCTTAACAAATGAAAAAAGACCAAAAATTAAAAAAAAAATAAAGTTATTCTTAGTTTCTGCACTGATAGGGAGCACTGAGCAGGTGGCAATGATGGGCACCGATGAGGTGGCTCTGATGGAGCTGCACTGATCATCAGGGCACTGATGATCAGTGCCCTGATTATCAGTGCAAATTTCCCCTGTGTGAATTGTTGGTTACTGGCTCTCCTCTTCTCATGCGGTGACAGCGTGTGAAAAAAGGACTGCCGATAACCTGCAAGTCTGTTTACAATGTGATCAACTGTGTTTGGACACAGCTGATCACATGCAAAAAGGGCCAATGAGATTGGCCCTTTACCGCGATCTGTGATCAGCTGTGTACGAAAAATAGAGTGATTACAGAGAACGCCGGGGGCGTGGTTCTGGAAGGACAACTAATGATGCCCTCACATGCAAAAAGGGTCAATGAGATTGGCCTTTTACCGCGATCTGTAATCAGCTGTGTACGAAGAATAGAGATAGAGTGATTACAGAGAACGCCGGGGACACATTTCTGGAAGGACAACTAATGATGCCCTCCAGAACTGGATGATCACGCTGTAGCTGTCTTTTGGCTATAGGTCAGGAAGAGATTAAAAAAAGAATACCTTCAGTATCACTTTAACATTCAATTTTAAATGAATGTAATCCTGAAACAAAAACCGCATACACTGTCCGAAAATGTGTTTGTTTGAGAAACATTTTATATCCTGCTCCTATAACTTTTCTTGTCACCGAGTATGAAAATGTAAGCTGATTTGACCCCACTAATGATTAGAAAATCAAATAAATTATCTTAAAACAAAACTTTTCCAACAAAAATCTCTACATGTATGACAATATAAAATATTGTAGCAGGAGTTGTGTCCATAATCATTGCTGTACAAACAAAAATAAAAAGTGTTACACTTTCACAGAGGCCAATAGTCACTGGAAGGAGCTGCACACTGGATGAGGCTGATCTATGACTGTGGTAGTAGTGTCCTCTCAGCAAACACTGTCATGGAGGGAGGTATAGGATCATAAAGAGGGAGGAATGGGAGGCTATGGAGGGAGGTATGGGAGGCTATGGAGGGAGGTATGGGAGTCTATGGAGAGATGTATGGGATTCTATAGAGGGAGGTATGGGAGTCTATGGAGAGATGTATGGGATTCTATAGAGGGTGGTATGGGAGTCTATGGAGGGTTGTATGGGATTCTATAGAGGGAGGTATGGGAGTCTATAGAGGGTTGTATGGGATTCTATAGAGGAAGGTATGGGAGGCTATGGAGGAAGGTATGGGAGGCTATGGAGGGAGGTATGGGAGGCTATGGAGGGAGGTATGGGAGTCTATGGAGAGATGTATGGGATTCTATATAGGGAGGTATTGGAGTCTATGGAGAGATGTATGGGATTCTATAGAGGGTGGTATGGGATTCTATAGAGGGAGGTATGGGAGTCTATGGAGAGATGTATGGGATTCTATAGAGGGTGGTATGGGATTCTATAGAGGGAGGTATGGGAGGCTATGGAGGGAGGTATGGGAGGCTATGGAGGAAGGTATGGGATGTTATGGAGGGTGGTAAGGGATGCTATGGAGGGAGGTATGGGATTCTATGGAGGGTGGTATGGGATTCTATGGAGGGTGGTATGGGAGTTTATAGAGGGTGATATGGGATTCTATGGAGGGTGATATGGGATTCTATGGAGGGTGATATGGGATTCTATGGAGGGTGATATGGGATCCTATGGAGAGATGTATGGGATTCTATGGAGGGTGGTATGGGATTCTATGGAGGGAGGTATAGGATGCTATGGAGGGAGGTATGGGATCCTATGGAGGGTGGTATGGGATCCTATGGAGGGTGGTATAGGATGCTATGGAGGGAGGTATGGGATCCTATGGAGGGTGGTATGGGATCCTATGGAGGGTGGTATGGGATCCTATGGAGGGTGATATGAGATTCTATGGAGGGTGGTATGGGAGTCTATGGAGGGTGGTATGGGATCCTATGGAGGGTGATATGAGATTCTATGGAGGGTGGTATGGGATTCTATGGAGGGAGGTATGGGAGTCTATGGAGGGAGGTATGGGATCCTATGGAGAGATGTATGAGATTCTATGGAGGAAGGTAAGGGATTCTATGGAGGGTGATATGGGATTCTATGGAGGGTGATGAGATTCTATGGAGGGTGATATGAGATTCTATGGAGGGTGGTATGGGATGCTATGGAGGGTGATATGAGATTCTATGGAGAGATGTATGGGATGCTGTGGAGGGTGGTATGGGATGCTGTGGAGGGTGATATGGGACTCTATCACTCACCTCTCCCGCCCGCTCCTCGGTCACACTCTGCTGTATACTGTATGCACTTATATTATCATTGTGTACATGACACCTACTGCAACACAACTATACACAGCAAGAGCTTCCCAGCCAATAGTTGAGCAGGATTGGTGTTCACATGATGAGGCAGTACGATGAAAGAAGAGCGCTGATTGGGTAATGTCACCACAGCTATGACTGCGCAGTGGTACGGGCTCCGTGTATGGGAAGTCAGGTGGTTTCCAGCTTCAGGGGGCGGAGCTGTAGAATGCCCCGGTGGTCATGTGGTACAGCAGGTGCGGTCATGTGGTACAGCAGATCCGGGCGTCACTTTGCTGTGTGATTGAACTTGGTGCAGGCTGCGATCTGTGAATCAGAGTGTCCTCATCTGCACTCTGCGATCAGATTGTACGATCTGCTTTGGACTTACGAAGACGATGTACTAGGAGGACACTCATTTGAAATAGGATCACCCCAGGCAGATCTTTGCTTTAATAGTTAATGGTAGACTTAAAGCAGATTGTACAACCACATCGTATAACGTATGATCACTGTTGCTGGCTTTGAGGCTGACCATACACTATACAATCTGACTGTACAATCTCCTCCCTCCATGTACAATCTCCTTTAGATCAATTATGTAGTGCAGTGATTTGGTACCATTTCGTTTAGGTTTGTACCAAAATGACAGTTCTGGTAATATGCAGGAGATTGTATAGTGTATGGCCAGATTTAGACAAGGTCTTTTAAAAACAAAGAAACTTATTCTGGGCTAGATGACACACGAATACAGTCCTTCCCTTGTAGTGTGCTTTACAGAGATGTCAGATGATTTCATCCATTCGGAGCCAGATTCCACCAGAACGCATGCCATCCTACACCGTCCAGTGAAAGCATGACATTCTCAAATTACACAGCACCAAACTGCATGGCGCAGTGGTACCGTGTGATGTGCTGCCCACAAACCCGCTGCGTTTGGGATGCTATTAATACATTGGCACCTGTATGGAGATCACAAGCAGCATGTGCACCTGTGGTGTGGGAAATGTTCCTGGAATGTACCTTTCCCACACCGCACTTTGGTGTGAATGGGCCCTCGGGACAGTTCACACCACATGTGTTCCAGCGCTTTTTTTTCTGCATCCAAAACGCATAGAAAGCAGGTTACATGATTTTCAATGGCATAATTCATACCAGTGCGCCCCGTTCCAGAAAAAAAAGTAGAACAGGCTGCATTTTTCCTGCTGAGAAGTTTACTGGAACACACTAAAACGCTGCAAAAATGCACCAGATGCCAGTACAGTGAAAAAAAAAACAGGAAGAAAAAAGAAAAGCATCTGGAACGCATCCGGAAATGCAGCAAAAACTCAACAAAAAAGCAATAGAAGTTATCAAAAATGCAGCAGAAAGCATCAAAAATGCATTAAAAATGCATCTGGGTTCTTTTTGTGGTGTGAACTGGCCCTCAATGTAATGATTCATCCAGGCAGTGTGGAGTGTTACTAAACACAGGACCCTGCATTCACTATATCTGGTCTCCCACAGTACACACAACATGGAAATGCAATTAGTTTAGTAAATATAAACTGCTAAATATCTTTTCTTATTAGCAGTTAGAGCAGTCTTGTGACTTCTTTCAGTGTCCAGCCAAGCACTGGTTAAAGCTTGTAGGAGGAGTTTTCATTCTCCCCTGATTGTCCTATGAGGCTGCATAACCTCTGACCCTCTTTATGGATAGTGCTGATTGTCCCTGTGCTAATCACATGAACTCACCCACAGAAAAAAAAGCCTCTCTAGCCACTTTCCCACCGCCCATAGTAGAAGTACTGCTACAGGGCAGCAGGGCTGCGCAAAATCACGTATATATACGTGATTTGAATTTCCAGGTAGGGGGCACGTGCAACGCCCTACCCATGCCACTATTGGTGGATAGGGATGTCAATCATCAGGTCCATTCCCGGCTGGCACTTGGTGATCGTCGGGTAAGACCCCGGTCGAAAATTGCATGCCAAGTCGCACCCTATTGTCTGCAATTATAGCGGTCATGTCGATGTGGTTCTGACTTGGTCGGAGCCGCACTGATTTCTAAACTAGTGCATGCACTACTTTTGGTGCGATTTGCATAGATGTCTGTGTCAGATGTTCCCCGACTTTGAAATCATGCGATTTCACTGTAAGTTGCACGATTTCAAAGTCGGGCTTGATGTGACCGCAGTGTAAAGCTGACGGGAGAGACCTGTGTGTAAACAACACAGGTCTTTCTCTGCAGTGCAGAGGGAGACACAGCAGCATGTCTCCCTAGTAAAACACAACACACAGTAAAACAGCAAGCAGCACACAGTTAACCCTTTGATCGCACCAGATGTTAACCCTTTTCTGCCCAGTATCATTAGTACAGTGTCAGTGCTTTTTATTAGCACTGATCACTGTATTAGTGTCACTGGGGATGTCAGTGGCAGTTAGTCAATTCCCCCCCAGTGTCAGAATGCCTGCCGCAGTACCGCAGTCCTGTTATAAGTCGCTGATCGCCGCTATTACTAGTATAAATAAAAATAAAAATTCCAGTATCTATACTGCCATTTCAGACGCTATAACCTTCACGTAAGCTAATAAATTTACACATATTGGGATTTTTGTTTTAGCAAAGATGTAGCAGAATACATTTTGTTCTAAATTTATGATGAAATTTGATTTTTTGAATTTTTTTATTGGACATGTTTAATGCAGCGCCATATCGCAATAAATGGTCTGGTCAGGAAGGGGGGGGGGGGGTAAATCTTCTGGAAGGCAGTTGGCTAGCAATACTCACTATACTGATCATGTGCAGAATGACTCCTAGAGCTCTGTACTATCAGCAGATAGATTGGGGACTGTGGAAGAAGGGGAGGATCAGAGAAGACACGTCCAAACATCCTTTTTACACAATGCAGAGGATTAACCCCTTAGGTTCCACAGTGAGTATAACAAGCATGCTTTACAGCATATACAGACTGATTTTACTGTTGTGGGTTTAGTAACACTTTAAGTTTAGCTGTGGATAGTTTGGAAATGGATTACAACACTTTTCAGGTTTCTATTGCTGCCTGTGACCCAGTGACAAAGATCAACCCTCTCTATTTGTCAAATTTACTATTATAACCAAGAGTGAAAGGAAATTCTACATTTTGGGTTGTCACCACAGCAGCAATTGAGGTAAAATTGAGGTCTTCCAAAGGAGACACTAGTTCCAGAAATGTCCTCACTTTGGAGGGATTTTGTCTCACTTCCTGTTTTGTCTATGAGACATAAAGTGAAGGGAAATCTTCCCTATGAGACACAAGACCTGTAAGGCCATTAAGGCTCTAGGAATGCAGAGCTAGCCATAAAACGTCTATATTCGACATGTAACAATTCCACATACAATTCATAGAATTCAACAGGGCACATTAATATTAGGTATATATTTGAATAGGGAATATCATACCGAACAAATCAAGGTCATCCATGACTATGTTAGCACATAGGAAAGGGGAGAAAGCAGTTTCTTCCCTCCTTGGTGACAAAGTTACGTTCTGGTTGGTATCCCTGGGTTCAAATTATAATTCTGAATAATAATCTGCCAGTTGCTAGAATACCACCTGCATGTATTGAAAGTTGTTAATATTAGTATGAAACTGCAGTTGAGATTTAGTCATAAATTTGGTGACCTCCTAGCACCCATCCCTTAAACTGCATGATTGGTAAGTTGTTCTCCGGTTACACCCCTTTAATATCATAAAAAGGGACTGACAGGACTTGTGAAGGGGGAGCTCTCATTTAACGTCAACCCAAAAAACATCTTAATGGACTTGAGAGCCAAGGCAACAGTTTTGCTCGGACAATTGGACTCTGCTAAACCAGGACTTTGCAAGTATTCTGCCTTCTTAACTCCTTTCTTTTATTTCTCTGTTGCGTTTTTGTTCTCTTTATGTCTTTGTAACATCTTTTTCTGTAAATAGTTTAATTGCACCGTTTTGATCTTTTTAGTAATAAATCCTATTTTGAAAAGTGTTGAAACTGTCTCTAAAGCTTTTCATGCAAACTAAAGAATCCCTGTCTCTTGAAGAGTGCTACTGTATGTAATAATCCTCTGAATATACCTGTCTGTGGTGACAGTGTGTGTTGCAGACGCTTATTCTGAAATCATAGTGTGATTGCTAGGATTTTTGAGTTTTCTTCCTTCTCTGTAAAAAGGCAGTAGTGGCAGTGTGAAGGGTTAATTGCATAATTAACCTTACTCAGCGACAATCGCCCTCAGGCTGCTGGCACATAGATTGTGGTCCCGTGAGCTGGAAAATCTTTGTTAACCATGGGGGGAACCATTGCATGCTTGTCCCCGAGCCACTGCTCTATGCATCCATAAGACACATAGAGCTGCGGCTTGGCCCCCAGGCTCTCTTCATTGGCTCACTGGCTTTGATTGACAGAAGTGGGAGCCAATGGGCTCAGGTAAGGATGGTGAGGGGGGGGGGGCTGCTGCACTGAGAATACATGAAGGTAAAAAACCTTCAGCCATTTGAACCATATTAATATTCAAATATCACCCAATGGGCTTATTTACACTTCTAGCTGGGGTAGTAAAAATACATGGTTAAGATGCATTTTTACCACTGCCCCATAAGCTGCAAAGGCAGCTGGCAGGAGTGTACACATGCTGTGACAAAATGCCTCCCACCAAAACTGTGGATTGCTTTTCAGAGGCGTGGCAGTGACAGCGACCCGGCTGTTTCTTCTTTCTGAATAGCAGGGAGAAAAACAGCCAGATCTGTGAGTGAAAGCAGCACATATTAAACACATTACACTTTTAAAGCACACAAATTAACCCCTTGATTGCTCCAACATGTTAACCCTTTCCCAGCCAGTGTCATTAGTACAGTGTACAATATTATCATTGATCATAGTATTAGTGTCACTAGTGATGTCAATGGCAATTAGTCAGTGTCCCTCCCAGCCAGTGTCTGTTAGCACCAGATTGCCCACCACACTATTACGGTCCCACTATAAGTCGCTGATCACTGTCAGTATAGCATCTATAGTTGCTTAAATTCCAGTATGTACACCATAGTTTCTAGATGCTACTACTTTCACACAAACCAATTAATATACACTTATTGGGATTTTTGTTTTAGCAAATAAATGCAGAATACATTTTGGCATACATTTATGAAGAATTTTTTTTAATCGGAAATGTTTTATAACAGAAAGTAAAAAATATGTTTTTTTTCCTGAAAATGTTCTGTCTTTTTCATTAATATAATAAAAAATAAAAAAAAAACAGTGGTGATTAAAGACCACCAAAAGAAAGCTCTATTTGTGTGAAAAAAATTATATGAATTTCATTTGTGTACAGTGTTGCATGATCACCTAATTACCAGTTAAAGTAGAACATTGCTTAATAGCAAAAAATGCCATTGGTCAAGTGGTTAATTAAAGTAGAAAACAGGAAGTAAATTGTTATCAGGTTTATTTACTGGTTGTTTTACATCGACTGAAGTCAACTACTAAAAACAATACAGGAAACTGTTTCAATTTAGTCCCTTTCCCACTCGGCATCTAGCTCCTGTATGTCCAATCTCAGAATTTTAGTTGCCTGGGAGGCAAAGTATGTCAAGCTGAAATATGGATGAGAATGAAGGCTGTACCAAGTGGTATTCATGTTTAGGGTTATATACCCTAACGCTCCATTCAAATTTGTGCAACTGTCATGCGACTTTGAACATCAAAGTCGCATGTCAAGTCAAACCCATTCTTTTTAATGGCATCCATTCAAGCTGATGCAACTTAAAGTTGCAGTGACTTTTAAAAAGTACACTAATTTGGTGTGACTTTGGTCCAGAGTCTAAAGTGGCATCAAAGTCGCACCAAAAGTGGCATCAAAGTTGCGCTCCAAAGTTGCACTTGGAATGTGAATGAAGTTTTAAGTGTTACTAAACCCAGGCCCCTGCATTCACAGTATCCAGTCTCCCGCAGTACACAGAACATGGAAGTGCAATTATTTTAGTAAATAATACCTTTTCTCATCAGCAGTTAGAGCAGTCTTGTGACTTCTATCAGTGTTCAGCAGAGCACTAGTTAAAGCTTGTAGGAGTAGTTTTCTTTCTGCTCTAGGAGGATGCAAAACCATTGACCTCTGTCTGGACAGTGCTGATTGGCCCTGTGCTGATCACATGCACTCTCCCAAGCAATACACACTAAACCGAGCATGTGCAGAATGACTACGGTTCAGTCTTTCTCATCAGGAGATAAGAAGTGCACAAGAGGAGGAGCAGAGAAGACAGGATCAAACAGCCTTTTTACACAATGCAGAGGATTAACCCCTTAGGTTCCACAGTGAGTATAACAAGCATGCTTTACTGCATAAACAGACTGATTTTACTGTTGTGGGTTTAGTAACACTTTAATACCTGCATTTCAGGCATATATCCTTAAACATGAGTAACACTCAGCACAGCGTTCAGCCTGGTCCAGCCACAGCTTATTTCAGCCTATTTTTAAATTATTTTTATAGAAACATTAGGAATGTAACACTGACATACTTTTTTTTTTTACTGGAGTAAATGCTGATTCAGGTTCCCTTTAGTGCTGTCCACATGGCTAAATGCAGAGGCACTTGATCATGTAATTTTGAATAAACATGTCCTTCCCTTCAGCACAGATCTTGTGACTCGATGCCTAATCTATCACAGAAAGACGGTCAGCATAGCTTTATGTTAATATTGAGTACAAGTTCACTTTAAAGTGGTTGTAAACCTCAGACATGAAATATGATCAAAGCATATCTCTCTATAGTGTGTACTTGTCTTAATTAAGAGCAGTAAGTGTTAATTCTGTCTTCTGCCTCGTTCCTCTGGTGAATCACTTCAGACAAATTTTCTTGACAACAGGAGAAAATTGGTGACGGGAGGGAACTCCAGCAGACAGAGCCTCAGCTCTTCCTGTGTGATGTGTGGAGGGGTTGTCTCTTCCCTCCAATCAGCTCTCAGAGTTCTCCCCACTGAGCTCTGTAGAGTGTAATTTCAGCTCTCCACCCCGTTTTCTGTACGCTCAAACAACTTTATAAATTCAGAACTTTGAACGGGTGTAGGGAAGAAAGACTGTAGATAAACAGGTACAACTTACATTGGAGGATTTGTTTAATCTCTTGTGTATCACCAGTCACTTCCCTGGGAATATGGAAGGATTTACAACCACTTTAAAGTGGAGGGCCAGTCAAACCATTTTCTGGTATTGAACAGAGTGAGGAGGGGTTAGAATCTGTGCTGGAATTGATTGCTGTCTGTATCCCATTTGGGGAGAATCACTCCCACACTTTTCACCTAGATAAGAGGAAATTTTACAATCGTCCTTGAAAAGGGAACATTTAAAATGTCATACACCTGTACCAGCAGCAACTGTCAAAAGTGAGATTTTTCTTCACTACAAAGCAATTACTTTTAAAAGGTAACCTTTGCAGGTAAAAAATGAGGATACATATATATATATATAAACCTGCAATAATAAGAACTACAATAGATAATCAATAATCTAAAATGAGCTGTAAAACATATAGCAGCTGAACACAAAACCCTGATACTAGGCAGTCAACAATAAATACATAAAAGCGCAGCGCTTAAAAAGTTGCACCCTGATGACGTTACCTGTGACGAAACACGTAGGGTGGAGCCACACACACATGCTACTGCACATGTGCGAACGACTGGCGGCTATTTTGGAAACTGGAAAATTTGTATTTTTTGCCAATCAATGCCTAATGATGATTGCTTACATGTGAGTGCAACCATACTTTAAATAAATGTTGTGATTATGGTTTTACACTATGTGGAGCGTTCTTTCTTTGCATGTTTTCCACTACATACATGAGTCCAAGCCTTATCCTGAATGGTTTAGCTACCATAATTAAGGTCCATTGTTTGGAAGATCCTTATCTGCTGTTATGGTGATCTGGAGGATTCAAGTGACCGGCTTTCTGGATTGTTTAACAAAGCGTGATTGACCACTCTTAACAGGGGGTCATGCCTTACCGGTAAGCCATCTGTAGTAGTGCTTGGTGACACGACAACTGTCCTTGGATTTCTTTTGTTTCATAACAGCCTCTGGGACCTTTCTTTTATTTTTGGACGGACTATTTTTTGACACTTTTTTCACTGTTTTCTTATGATTATTTGTAACTTTTTAAGCGCTGCATTTTTAGGTAAAAAAAATGTGCATTTATTATTTCTTTAGGAGCCTGTAAAGCAATGCACCAGTGATCGCCAGATTTCAGTGCAATCTCAGACTCCTGCAGACTGTCAGTGTATTGGTCTGCTCGTACCTCGTACAGGCAGGCAGTTACACAATGACAGGAAGCTCCATGAACTACCTAAAGCGCTCACTAGCACCCTGGTAGTTCATTGAGAACTACAAGTCATCAGCTTTTCAAATTTTGACAGCGGATGCAGGGAGAAGATCCCCAACACGCTGTCACAAGTTGGGGGGGGGGGATAGAGGGTGCAGGAGTGGGAACATGTTACATGTTCTATTCTAAAAATGGATGGAACATGTAACCTGCTCCCAAAGGTGAACTTATCCTTTAATTTCTAGTTCAGCTTCATGGTCAGGAAGTGTGGTGAAAACACCCCAATTTCAGCATAGACAGCAAATAAAACCTGATGGAGGTTCTACCTAACTTTAAATTAAACGTTTTAATTGGAGTTCCAGTGTAAGTTTGCTTCTTTGCAGAATCAATTTTTTCTTTCAAGTGTATGTCCAATAAAAGACTTTATTTTTCTAGTTTTGTCTAGTAGGGGAAGAATTAGAATTTATTGCTATCTGGAGCTCTGCTTTAAAGATTTAACCTGTATCTTGGTAACAATTGTTTAGGCTGGATGCACACTTCACCAGAGAGGTCAGCAACCAGGCAATTGTGATCTACCCATCAATCATGGCTATTGTGTCACCTGCTCCTGGCCCCACCATGCCAGCAGCTCTTAACTCCGTCTGCCATCTCTCAGAGTGACAAAGTGAATGCAAAGCCAAATGAAGTCCTAGACTTCTCCTAATCTCTGATGTGTCATATGACCTTGCAGTCTGGTGAGTTAAATTTTACAGAGGGCTGGGGAAATTTGTGCTGTTTTACTGACCTTTGTACTCTGCGTTACTAGTTTGCAGACCTCTAAACTCTGTTTTATTTACTGCTAACATCCAAACTCTGTGTTACTTACTTCTGACCTCTAAACTCTGCTTTAAATACTACTGACCTCTGAGTTGCTTACTCGTGACCCCTGTAGTCAACATTACTACTTGCCTCTGAACTCTGTGTTACTTACTACTGACCCCTGCATTCTGTATTACTAAGGACCTCTGAACTTTCCTGACTTCTGAACCTTGCTTTACTTACTACTGACCCCTGCACTCTTCATTACCTACTACTAACCTCTGAACTCTGCCTTACTACAGACTCCTTCACTCTGCATTACTTACTACTGACCCCTGCACTCTGTGTTACCTACTACTGAGCTCTGAACTCTGCCTTACTACAGACTCCTTCACTCTGCATTACTTATTACTGACCCCTGCACTCTGCGTTACCTACTACTGACCTCTGAACTCTGCCTTACTACTGACTCCTTCATTTTGCATTACTTTCTACTGACCCCTGCACTCTGCATTACTTACTATTGATGTATGAACTGTGCATTACTCCCAACCCCTGCACTGTGCATTGCATACCACCGATATTTACACTTTGCATTACTTACTTCTGATCTCTAAACTCTGCTCTTTCTAATACTGACCTCTGAACTCTGAGGAGCTTATTGCTGACCCCTGTAGTCAACATTACTACTTGCCACCGTACTCTATGTTACTTACTACTGACTCCTTCATCCTTTATTGTTTACTACTAACCCCCAAACTTTACGTTACTTACGTCTGAACTCTGCTTTACTTACTACTGAACCCTCCACTCTGCATTACTAACTACTGACCTCTGTATTATGTTATTTACTATCAACCTCTGAACTCTGTATGACTTACTACTGACCTCTAAATTTTGCATCTATTGACCCATGCACTCTGTATCACTGACTCCGGACCCCTGCACTGTGTGTTACATACTACTAACCTCTGCACTCTGCATTACTTACTCCTGATCTCCACGCTTTGCATTACATACTGTTAACCTCTAGGCTGTGCGTTACTTACTCCTGACTCATGTAATCTGTGTTACCCACTGCTGACTTCTGAACTCTGCTTTACATACTACAGACCTCTGTACTTACTGCTGACCCCTGAACCCTTCACTTTTTAATGGGGCCTTATGAAGTTATCTCCTAAAAAAGCATACTGCACCCTGGTGATCTTTGATTTCTTCCATGTTTTTCAGGTAGATATCCACTATTCCAGGGTTGCTTACCCCTGCTCTGATGTTCTAATGTATGACAAATAGTGTGGCAGGATATTCTGGTAGAAAGGTTTCTTTTTTTTGAAAGCTAAGAGAGATTCTGAGATGCTTTGAAAACACTCAAAACTAGCCATACCTCAACAAAACTGCATATCAAATCTGCTGGAGAAGACAAACCCTTAGCTTCCTTTAGTCAAGCTATTTCCTTCTGACATATGGTAGTGCTAAATGTCACAACAAAGGTTTTATTGTTTGGTTCAAGAACAATAATTCAGACTTGAAAAGTAAAGTGCAAGCTAAAAAGAAATGCTCACATAAGGTCACATCATTTTTTGGTGGACTTCCAAATATTTGCTTTAATATAAACCTAGCTTTCTGGCTGTTTCTGATATCCGTGGATTTTTCTTCTGAGGAAAGGGATAGAAGAACAGTTTCTCTGTGGGGGAAGAGGGTTTGGAAGAAGGAAACTGATAGTGACCCCAAGATATAGGAATTGGGTGTTGGAGAGAGGATTTCCTGTATAGACTATTGGCAGGCTTGATGTCCTTTGTCAATCCATTAGTTTCTATTTCTCCTGTAACATCTTCTGAGTCTTTTCTTGGCTCCTGGTCAGCGCTCAGAAATCTCCTAAACAAAAAACTTTTATCGATGTCTTTCTTGTGTGCAGCTGTCCTTTCATTAAGAGTGCAATGACAATCAATCTGCACCATGCGGTGAATGTTCAGGTGAGCATGCCATGTGCCATTCCTGTCCTTCAAATAATTGTTATCCAGCAGTTCTAGGGAAACCTCCTTTACGGGGATCTGCTCCTTAAATGGTTTCGGACGCTGAACTTTCTTATTCACGGGAACTGTGTTCAGAGTAGGATCCCTTGGAATGAGTTCATTTTTACCTGGAAATAAAGAAAATATATTATAGAATTTATTATAGAACTATTATTTTTAACAATTATTTTAAAATTCAAAGTGATGATGAAGTTTAAAGAGGAGCTACAGTCTCCCCCCCCAAAAAAAAAATAAAAGTCAGTAGCTACAAATGCTGCAGCTGCTGACTTTTAATATAAGGACATTTACCTGTCCAGGAACCAGTGCCGTCCTCACCTGAGCCAAGTCTTCAGTGGGCTTCGGGTACAGGAGATGGCATCTTAACCAAGGGAAACTGGCTGTGAAGCCGTGCGGTTTCACAGCCGGTTTCCCACTGCGCATGTGCAAGCTGTGCTTCTCCTTCTGAATGCTCCAGCTGTCTTCTGGGACCTATAATGTGGAGAGAAGTGGGGGATGAACTTCCACTCAGATTGCCTAGGCGATTTGAGCGAAAGTGGGAGCAGGTACCTGTCAAAACCAGATACCTACTCCTACCCCCCCCCCCCAAAAAAGTGCCAAAGTTAAAGAGGAGGGTGGAGAAGATAAACAAGCAGAACTTCTCCTTTTGGGTGAAGTTCCGCCTTAAAGTATAATTGTTGATAGAGTAGGGTAGGATTGGAACCCCTTTCAGTTTTTTACTGCATCGGACCTGCAATGGATCATTGTGAAGAGTTCCATAGGAATACATGGTCACACGTTTTTTTTCCATTTTTTTTTTTAACATAGAAGCAGAAGAAAAAAAAATCAGTGTGAAAGCAGCCTTACTATTATTCTTTTAGACAGTGTTATCATTTCAAGGAAACATTGTCTGAAGTCGATTTATTTGTGGTTCAATGAAATTATGCCAGACTAGAGCATGGTAAATGCATCATGGATAGCTGCTTGCTTATTATATGCTGATGAGACAGATTGACCTAATATATATACAGTATTTCTGTGATATGTGGAATCTTGCTCATTGACTATCTTTTTAAAATGTTTGGGATTTCCAGGAGATAAGATCTTCCTGTTCCTTTTTGCATGGTCCCAATTACCATGGGGTTCTCCCGCATTTGGGAATAAACAATATTTTTGACCTTTTGCTATAAAACATATCCAGTAAAAAAAAATGTTAAAAATCACATTTCGTCATAAATTTAGGCCAAAATGTATTCTGCTACATGTCTTTGCTAAACAAAATACCAATACGTGTAAATTAATTGGTTTACGTGAAAGTTATAGCGTTTACAAATGGAGGTATATATACTGGGTTATTACTAGTAATGGCGGCAATCAGCGACTTATAGACTGCGGTGGACATTCTGACACTGGGGGGAACTGACTTGGTGTCACTGACATCCCCACTGACACCAATATAGTGATCAGTGCTAATAAAAAGCACTGACACTGTACTAATGGCACTGGGCAGAAAGGGGTTAACATGTGGGGCGATCAAAGGGTTAACTGTGTGCTGTTTTACTAGGGACTGTGTCTGTGTCTTTCACTGTAAGCACACTGCTTTACATGGCTGTGCTGCGCACAGCCATGCAAAACATTGTGCTGGAGCTGACAGGGGAGAGAACTGTTTTGTTTACAAACAGTTCTCCCTATGTCAGAGATGCTCGGCAATCACCAGGCACTGGCAAGTAATCACCGGCTGGGACCCGATGATTGACAGCCGCGGCTGTGAATGGCTGCATGGGTAGGGCATGCATGCACCTTGCGCGTGCCCCCTATCCAGAAATGCAAAATCTCATATATATATATATATATATATATATGTGATTTTGCGCACCCGTGCCGCCCTGTAGCAATACTTCTGCTATAGAGCGGGCGAGAAGCAATTAAATAGGGATTTTTATTGACCACTGTGCCTTGTTTCAGCTCGACCTTGTAGAGTTTAGTACAAAAAAGGGTTCATGTGTGTAGATGTATTTAATTCCCAATCATTGTTTATTATTTATTAATATTGGTATTGAAGAAGAATCATTATTTTATGTAATTTTACATGAGATGTGTTTTTTTTTTTTTAAATAAATACTTTTAACAGTATTGGTTACAATTGCATATTCTCTTGTATTTTATCAAATTGTGAAATGTTATATTGGTGTTTGATATTAATTTTGTCATACTTTTTACATATTTATATGAGTTGAGATGTTATGAATTGTTTATACCTATAAGGTAATATAACCCAGTATAAATAAAATCCCTTTCTGATGAAGATTGGGAGACCATATGCATATATTTATTTATTATTTCAGGTACATATATAGTGCCCTCAGTTTAAGCAGCGCTTTACATATATATTGTACATTCACATCAGTCCTTAACCCTCAAGGTACAATCTTAGGTCCCTAACTTACATTCATACATACACATACTAGGGCCAATTTAGACAGGAACCTATCAGCATGTGTTTGGAGTGTGGGAGGAAACTGGAGTACCCAGAAGAAACCCACACAGGCACAGGGAGAATATACAAACTCCAGGCAGGAGGTGCCATGGCTGTATATATAGTCACAAAGGCTCATTGAATGTTGTAGTTCAGGAAAATGGGTATAAAGTCCTATCCTGCTGGTATCGTATGCCCTCCTTGTTACATAAATTTTACCCTTCTGTTTCCTGTCTTTGTTGGCGATGTGGAGAGACTGTTGGGTCAATGCTCCACATAAGGTGGATATGTTCCCACTCACAGCCTTTCTGGACTCAGTTCCATGATATTATTATCAGGGTGAAATCTTTTACGTTGGAGTTTTCCCCGGCGCAATACTTACTTCATCATACTTCACTCACTAAGAGACAATACAATAAATCCTTGGCTATGAGCATGGTTAATGCAGTTAAACAATGTACCTTGTCACTGGCGAAACACCAATACTCCTACAATACAGGAATGGTTCTGCAGAATCAACAACATGGGGGAGATGGAGGAACTGATTCATATTACTCAAGATAGGATGTCAATGTTTACTATCCCTTGGGCTTGCTGGTTGGATTTTAAGACATCAGCTGAATATAGAGCTGAACATAGATCCCATCTGTAAACCATTTTGGGTGCCCCTTCGATATGTGTGACCTGGAAGAACCCCTTCGCCCACTCTTTCGGATTTTGCAATTTTGGGGTGAAGGAGAATCCGGTAGGCAAGTAGTGTATGTGGAGGTTGTTGTTGTGAGTGTGTTTTTTTTTTCCTGGCCCTCTTCTTCTCTCTCTCTCTTTCTTTTCCCATTTCCTCCTCATCTGAGCTCTCTTGTCTTTTCTGCTCTTCCTTCCTCTTCTTTCTAGTTTTTGTTTGAAGTACTGTAGCAAGTTCAAAAGGGAACACTCAACAGGCGACATGACATACATAATGGGGATTTACCCTTATCAGTATACTTATAATACTCAATAATTGATGTGTTCTTCAAAGTATCTGGTCTGACTTGGATGTAGGCTTGTTATATCAAGAGCCTGTTTGTATGTTTCATGCATCTCTTACTCTTGGTTATTCATATTCTCTCGGCTGTTGTTTGTTCTATCATAATATTGTAAACTGCACTTTCTTCCTAATAAAATGTTTATGAAACAAAAAAATAAACAAATAAAAATCTAGGATCTTATATGTTTTTATGTCTGTGTTTAACCCTGAAGAAGGGGGAGATCATTGAGCCTCCTGAAACACGTTGGATGTTCTATGCTGTTGCCTTGTAAGCAAAGTTATTTTCTCTTAGATTTCTTTGCATAAAAATGAAGTGTGTCTGCATTTTCATGCAGTGGCACCACACCTCACTGCAGCAATGTTGTGTGAACAGGGCACATAGAAAATAATTGTTTTCTATGTGCCCTAGCATTGAGCCTGCATTAATTGAGCAGATCAATGCAGGAGCCCTAAAGGTGTGAAACTCATCAAGGAGTTCAAGTGATGCTGGATATATACAGTGCTCTTTGAGTGAATAAAATACCCACTGATATTGCAAAATACTCCTGAGGTGTTGTGATTATATTAGGAATACTGAAAATGGTACGATACATATGTTAGTTATTTGTATTAATGTGAAGGTATTCATATAATATGGTTTGTACAGTGCTTGAGAGTTGGGATATACAAATAATTCGGATTAACTTTAATGCAAGTTTCTTTTCTGCTTTTTTTTTTCAGAACAGTCATATCTGGTTTTGACTGTAGCTGTATATTTACTGAGTACATACAAGCAATCTCTATCACTGACACATTTACAAGCATTATAAATCACTTTAAGGCAGATAATACCTACAAAGTACAAAACCTGAGATGTATCTGCACCAGAACATGTAAGGACGAAGAACTATAGAAGGAAAATTAACCTCAGGTACGTAATCCTTATAATAACATTGGTATCAGTAACCTTTTGTACAAAGCATAGAGACTGGTTGTACTAAACATCTGGCACTTTACCTATCATATATTTAGTGAATTGTTAGAAAATTCTAAGTCTGGGTTGTTTTGTTTCGTACACAATTACACAATTAGACTAGGCAAATGTCAGGACATAAGAACAATCTATTGTGTACACTGACAAAACAATGATAAAAAAAGTAGAATGACATTTCGGAGCAAGGACATAGCAAGTGTTTCTAAGGGTTAACGAGTGTATTTACCAAGGCTCTTTGGCACCTACAGATATACATGAAGTAGCTTTGTACACGTGGCAGTAAGTTCTGTATTTTGGAGTTGATCCAGTATCTGGATTAACAATATTTCTGCTAGTACTAGCGAAACAATTAACATTTTCATGGAGGTTAGCAATGGCAGCCTCCATATTTCTTCCAGTATATGTAATAATTAGCCTGCAGCCCCCATCACCTGCTGGTTGTGACTTAATACTGTAGACTGGTTATGTAGCAGCTGTACACCTGGACAAATTCAGGAGTGCTTAAAGAGCAATTCCAGTTTTATGGGGTAAATAATAAGCAAATAAAAAAAAATACACTATAATGCCAAAAGTATTGGGACATCCCTCCGAATCATTGGATTCAAATGTTCCAATCAACTCCATGGCCACAGGTGTATAAAATCAAGCCCCTAGGCATACGGACTGCTTCTACAAATATTTGTGAAAGAATGTGTTGCTCTCAGGAGCTCAGTGGATTCAAGCATGGTACCGTGATAGGCTGCCACCTGTGCAATAAGCCCATCCGTGAAGTTTCCTTGCTACTAATTATTGCATGGTCAACTGTTAGTGGGATTATACCAAAGTGGGAGCAACTGGGAACAACAGGAACTCAGCCATGAAGTGGTAGGCCACGTAAAATGACAGAGCGGGGGCCAGCACATGCTGAAGCGCACAGTACGCAGAAGTCGCCAACTGTCTGCAGAGTCAATAGACCTCCAAACCTTGTGTGGCATTCAGATTAGCACAACAGTACGTAAAGAGCTTCATGGAATGAGTTTCCATGGCCAAGCAGCTGCATCCAAGCCTTATATCACCAAGTGCAATGCAAAGTGTCGGATGCAGTGGTGTAAAGCACGCCGCCACTGAACTCTAGAGCAGTGGAGATGTGTTCTCTGGAGTGACAAATCATGCTTCTCTGTCTGGCAATCTGATGGATGTGTCTGGGTTTGGCGGTTACCAGGAGAACGTTACTTGCCTGACTGCATTGTGTAAAGTTTGGTGGAGGGGGGGATTATGGTGTGGGGTTGTTTTTCAGGGGTTGGGCTTGGCCCCTTAGTTCCAGTAAAGGGAACTCTTAAGGTGTCAGCATACCAAGACATTTTTGACAATTTCATACTCCCAACTTTGTGGAAACAATTTGGGGATGGCCCCTTCCTTTTCCAACATGACTGCGCACCAGTGCACAAAGCAAGGTCCATAAAGAAATAAAAAAGCAAGTTTGGGGTGGAGGAACTTGACTGGCCTGCACAGAGTCCTGACCTCAACCCAATAGAACACCTTTGGAAAGAATTAGAGCGGAGACTGCGAGCCAGGCCTTCTCGTCTGACATCAATGCCTGACCTCACAAATGCGCTTCTGGAAGAATGGTCAAACATTCCCATAGACACACTCCTAGACCTTGTGGACAGCCTTCCCAGAGGAGTTGAAGCTGTTATAGCTGAAAAGGGTGGGCCAACTCAATATTGAACCCTATGGACTAAGACTGGGATGCCATTAAAGTTCATGTGCGTGTAAAGGCAGGCATCCCAATACTTTTGGCAATATAGTGGATATAATCGCTACACAAGTCATATTGAAATTTAAAGAGCAACTCCAGTCTCCCCCCCAAAAAAATGAAAAGTCAGCAGCTGCAAATGCTGACTTTAAATATAAGGACACCTACCTGTCCAGGGATCCAGCGATGTCCTCATCTGAGCCAATTCTTCAATCGGCTTCGGGTGCAGGCGCCAACTTCTTAGGTAAGGGAAACTAGCAGTGAAGCCTTCCAGCTTCACAGCCGGTTTCCCACCTGCGCATTTGTAAGTTGCGCAGTGCTCTGTGAATGGTCCCCCATTCTTCTGGAACCTGCGATGTGTCCCAAAAGATGGGAAAGGAGGAGAGTCCAAACGTTGCTACTGCGTTCTGACCGGAAGTGGGTACCTGTCATAACCCGCTACCCCCTCCCCCCCCAAAAGTGCCAAATATGGCAGTGGAGGGGGGGGGGGGGATACAAGCAAGCAGAAATTGACCTTTTTGGTAATGTTCTGCTTTAATATTATTAACATTATCTTTCCTTTTCAATCTGCAGTGCTGTAATTTTCTGTAAAATACAATGCAATATGGCAACCTGGAGACACAGACGGTGTAAAGAACTCCCCCCAGAAATTTAATTTCCTTCTTGTGTGATTGGCTTACTGATTTTCCCAGAAGCCTGCACTTAGATACAAATCAGATTTTGAGCATCCTTTGTAGAAAAAAATGTCATTTTTGGTGAGATACTACCAAAGGGATGCAGACCCTGCCACTTTCCTCATTAGAACCCTGCAAATACAGCAGCTGATTGATAATAAAAAAGTACAATCACTTCCATCCACTTTGCACATGGACACAGACAAACAAACAGCTCTTTCTTCAGAAAAACAAATGGTTGGAATCTGCAGCAAAGTTTCTTAAAATCCTTGCAGTGTACATACTGTAGATCACCCAGTAGGGAATGCTTTTTTCATAACAAAAGTGGAGTTACTCTTTAATTGCACTTCAGAACATTCAGTCAAGGCCTAATCAAAGGTAGGTTTTGCTATCTGTCTTGCAGCTTCAAGCCTTTAAATTTCTCTTCTTTATTAACTTGGACATTCCCCAGAATCTACTTTTGCCTGTTGCCTATTCTGCATGCCATGACAGTATAGACTTCCTTTAACCCCCCCGGCGATATTTCCGAGTGTAGCTCGGGGTTAAGTTTCAGTACCAGAGGCGGTAACCCCGAGCTACACTCGGGAATACACTGCAGCGTTGCTCTGGGATCCCTCCAGCACCTACCTTGTCCCACGATCCCGCGCTGTCCTCCTGCTGCGTCCCCGGCCATGTCCTCTGGCCGATGCTGGCATTCGTCTTCCGGGCTCCATTCCCTGCGAATGTCGGGATGTACGGGGGGCGGGAAATGAAAAAATTTCTAAATTTTACATACACACAATACACTAAACTCTGATAGTATTACAGTACTGTATCAAACCATTTTACATACATTTTGTCCCGAGTGCTTTGTCCTGTGCCCTGCCTGCATTTTTACTGTTCTTTCTGCCTAGAAACTGAGAAACGTCCATGGCGTCCAAAAAGCGTCCCTTTAGGTCAAAAGCGGTTTTAGATCAGCTAGAGAACAGCGATAGTAAATTAGAACCACTTGCAGAATTGAGTGATAATGATTATTTGTGGGGAAATTCGTCATCAGACACTGAAAACGATTCTGCGACTGAGCTCAGTGATGTGTGAACCTGGCGCTCTATTTAAAATTTCAGTGTTTCTGGTTTGATTACATTATTGAATAAAATGTATTATTATTATATTATTATTTTTTATGATTTATTATATTATAATGTATGATTTCATGTTTCAAATTTTATAATACCCGGAATGTTTACTAGACACTTGTTCGGACAGATTTCAGTGAGTTATTCCTAAGAATTACAGGCCTACAATAAAAAAATATTTCCATTGAAAACGATGTACCACTTTGAGCACAGAAATACTGACATAATCAGACCGCTAGAGAGGTTAAAATTATTTCCAAAGGGATTTTATAAACCAGGCAGCCAACCAAGTCAAGAACTCGTTCATATTAACTAGTACTAAATGTATTTGATCTAATTTCACTGCAAGCAGACCTATTCTTACCATGATGCCAGATTCTCACATTATGTTCTGACACCTTTTATTAAACATAAGGAAGAATCTTTAAATGGTAGTAAACTCTGTATTTTAATTTTTCCATGTGAACATGTTCAAAGTGTACAAGGAGAGACCCAAGGAGATAGCCACCATATGTGCTCCAGCCAGGGAAGATCCCAAGAACCTTCCCCTGCTTGAGCTACCAGTGAGAGATAGGGACAGAGCAGGTGTAGAGTCAGTGGGGTTAGACCGGAAGCTAGGGCTGGAGCAGTAGGACCAAGCCAGGCAGCGTCAGGGCATGTTTTCTACCTAACCTGGGTACATTACTATGGCAGTGCATTGGGTGGAGACCCTGGGACAGCCGCCTCTCTGGCAGACGGCTTACCGGGTATCCGAGTCAGTGAGAGAAGGTGTGAGGAAGGAGATTAGGGAGATGCTCGATTTAGGAGTTATCAAGCCATCCAACAGCCCCTGGGCATCCCCAGTATTCTTAGTGCTGAAGCGGGATGGTACTACCCACCTCTGCATAGATTATCGCCGACTAATTGACTGCATGATGACCAACGCATATCCCATGCCCCAAGTCAACGATCTGTTAGACCGCATTGTCCAAGGTAATTTCCTAACTACCCTTTACCTATGCAAAGGGTACTGTCAGATTCCTCTGGACCCAGGATTTTTTCCGAAGTTGGCATTCATTACCATCTTCGGCTTGTACCAGTTTAAGGTCATGCTGTTTGGAATAAGGAATGCTGTGGCGGCATTCTAAAGCATGGCAGATTGATTTCTTGACGACCTCCAGGATTATTCCTGTGCATACCCAGATGACATTGCGATCTACTGCGATACTTGGGAGGTACATCTGCTCAACTTGGGTACCATGTTAGACCACTAATATTAAAGCCAGAAAAATTCAGCATAGGGATTTCCAAGGTTCAGTACCTCAGCCGGGTGGGCTGTGGGCAACAGCACCCTGAAAGGTAGAGGCAGTTGCCAACTGGCCCACCTCCCCAGATGAAAAGCCAGGTCTTGGCGTTCCTAGGCACTGCAGGGTACTATAGAAAGGAGGTTTGGTTTGTCCCCAAATATAGCATGATTGCTAAACCCCTGAATGACTTAACCAAAAAGAATCTTCTCCGTCAGGTCCTGTGGTCTTCAGAGTGCGAGAATGCTTTCCAGTGCCTGAAGAATGCTTTAATTTCTGCCCTGTCTTGGTTGCACCTGAGCCAAACAAACATTTTTGTGTCCATACAGATGCCCTACCTTCGGGCTGGGAGCAGTGATAAGCCAAGTATGAGCCAACGGCAGTGAGCACCCTGTTGCCTACATCAGTCGCAAGCTGCTACAATGGAAGGTGGGGTCTGCAGCAGTGGAAAAAGAATGTTTGGCACTGGTGTGGGCCCTGACAAAACCTCAGCCATATTTCTATGGACAATCCTTCACGTTGCTTACTGACCACAACCCTTTGATCTGGTTTCCCTGCAGCCCCACAACTTTACTGTGCAATACAGTCCGGGATGACAAAACGGCAACTCAGATGGACTTTCTTGGCAAACTGACCTTTGACTGTAATATAGCTCCTGGACATCCCCAAGCTGGCCAATATTGGATCTAGCCTGGTCTTCCAGACTGTGAAATGGGTGAGGGTAGTATTGTGATAAACTTGGGTCAGCAGGAGAACCATTGCCTGGAGAACTTTCTGTTTTATTGTACTTTCCAGTTTTCCAGAAAGAACTATCATTACAATATATGGCTTCCTATCTATAACGCATTCCTGTGTGTGCGCCAGACTGTCTGGTGTGGGCATTGCCTATGATAATGTGATTAGCTCTTATCTGATGGTTTTCTGTATAAATTCAGGGTGTTTCTCTAATAAAGTAGTTCTTGTGTACTCCAAAAACTGGTGTTGTCTGCACTCACCAGAATACTACATTGATCATTGCTACTATACTAGTAGTATTCTGGTGAGTGCATAGTGGTGATGGAGTGTTCACTGGATCCCTTGGCACTGTATTGGAGCTGGATTCATTGCTGCTTTGCTTTTTGCATTATCACTGGCACATATATGGACCATAATTTGTCACATGGTTTGTGATTTACATTAGCACCTATTTTTTTACACTATATGGACTTTATTTAATTTATTGTTTCACTGATGTTTATGTTTTGTTTGCACTTATGTGTAAACTCTTGGTTGTTTTACTATATGATTTAGCACTGCACTTTATACACATATATTATTTTATTCCTTGTCCAGCACAGTTAATAGACTAAAGATTCTCCCATGTTACCAACAAGTCACTGGGCTAACTTCCTTTCCTAAATTTGAACCATTGCACATGATGCACTGGTGGTGTCGCAAATCATATTTCTGAACACAGAGAAAGCGTATTCATACAAAGATCAGTTGCTAATTAGGTCATATGATTTTTCATGCACTTATCCATAATACTTTCTCCTAGTCAGTAAATCAAACAAGATAAGGAGTTATTTATCCTCACATTCCTGAATCAATATTGATTCCATTAATGTCTGTAAAGTTTAGCTCTGGAATCAAATGTGGGGGCGGCTTGTGAGCTGACTATTGACAAAGTCGGCAATTCTATCTAGAGACAAAAAATGTCACATCTCTAAAAGATAAAAGAAGAACTGAAGCAAACACTAAAATTGTCTGAGAACATAACTTCAAAGCTTATTCAGAGAAAAATAAATTCTATAGGAAACACTGGCTGTCATTCAATAAAGCATTTGCAACACTTTTCTGGCAGTATTGGCACTAAGAAAGCCTTGGATAGTTCCGACAGATTCAGGTAGTTCTTATATGCATCAATTTCACTAATGTGTCATTATGGCTGCTAGAATTTCCAAAAGCATTGCCACCAGTTTGTAGATAAGGAAACTGAAAACCAACTCTAAGCTGGCGTACAGAGATAGGCTGGAGTGTTTAAAGTGGGGCTGTGGTGTAGTAATGCACCACCCCCCCAACACACACACACATTACCACCACATACACGCACGTTACTGGTTGCTAGGATGCTGTCGGGAGCACAGCATGATTGGTTACTATCATCCAATGATGCTATGCAGCCAATAGAATCCTAGAAACCAACAACGTGTTGCTTAAGGTGTCCCAGCAACCAATTTCCCTGTGTAGCTGACAGCATCCTAATAACTAAGGACACTGTGTGACCCAATGGCTGAATATGCATTGAGAATGGAGTGCTCTGTTTGTACACTACAGGCCTAAACGTTGCCTCCCACATGCCTCCATATGCAAATTCATGTACGTATTTCTGTAAGGTACATGAATCTGTTGCTAGCTGCCACATTTGTCAGATTCAGGTAGTTCTTATATGCATCAATTTCACCAATGTGTCATTATGGCTGCTAGAATTTCCAAAAGCATTACCACCAGTTTGTAGATAAAGAAACTGAAATCCAACTCTAAGCTGGCGTACAGAGATAGGCTGGAGTGTTCAGAGTGGGGCTGTGGTGTAGTAATGCGCCACCCCCCAACACACACACATCACCACCACAAACACACATGTTGCTGGTTGCTAGCTGCCACATTTGTCAGACTAACTATTGAAAGTTTTCCTATGAGTGTCTATGACATTTGTTAAAAATTCTGGGGACTGTTTCTAGTGTTCCAATAACTCTAACAGCCGGGTACGTAGGAAAATAAAAACATTAGAACCTGTGTATGGCCATTCCTACTCCAAGATGAACAGGTCTAATTGTGAGAATAGCTAAGGGGGCACAAAAAGTTGGGCCTACACATATGGGACAGCAGCTGCCACCTCTGGTTTCCTCTCCCCTTTTCTGTTTAAAAAAAAAAAACATTTGTGTTACTGCGGCTTTTAGAAGCCAGCTTACCTGCCACGTGAATTGTAGGAAGACTGAGGATCTGCATGCCCCTTCTAAATTCTTCTATACCCCTATAAAAGGGGCTTCATTCCTGGGTTTTTGCAGTTGATCAGCATTGGATCGGCGAGTTCCCCTCTTTCCTACCCTCATCGCCCTCACCTTATGTGGTTTCACCCTTGGATCAAAGGGGGACTTTTGGTTTATGATTAATTCTTGATTATTTTCGCTTGAGTTCTATGACTGAGCGATATGTGTTTTCATTTAATATGTTTGAGTATTTACTGAAATTAAAATGTTTGTAAACCTAAAAATAAAAAAACCCTTGCACTTTATGTTTAATGCTTTTGTACCTGAGTTTTCATATTACTATTGTATTAGTGCCTACTGTTCCTCTGTATTACCTGGTTGATCCTGCTTGTGCCCCCCCTTCTGGTGGTAAACTGACCACAATAAACATGGCAGCTGATCCATGCTATTGTGGTCAGTTTGCGTCCTCCGTCATTCTGCACTTAGATACAGGCACGTTGTGTAATCACAGGGTCAGCATAAATCACGACTCCCTCCAGCCTTGACTGACATTGGCTTGCCCTACAGCCACTCCTCCTCTTCATGCCTCCCAGACATGTCTGCCCCGCTCTATATATGCCCACCAGCAGGTCACGTAATCGCTATTGATTCACAGACCTGCTATTGGTCATGTATAGAGTAGCGCAGTGAAAACACGTGGTTGACCTGCATTTTTGTCACCCTGCCAACCGCATCCCCATTAGGCTGCAAAGGCCGCAGATGGAGTTGCACACATGCTGTACCCATGATTCAAGCAAATGGGTGCGTGCTGCAACTGCATGCAATATGCATGGTTGTGGTGCAGTGGCGAGAGTTTTTAGAGGTTAAAATAGGCCTCGTCTCCTGCTAATCTCCCTCCAAAAACCAATCCACTGCAGATCACTCTTCAGAGTGCTAATCCTAGTGTAAATTAGTGCTTACAGGTGTGGTTGTTTGTGAATAAGCACATACACATGTGTCTCTTTTATTTTTTTCGCACTGACCCTGTTTTTTTTTCCCAGCTGGTAAATGTCCCAGCTTCTAAAAGGCTATGGGGTTGATTTACTAAAGCTGCAGAGTGCAAAGTCTGGTGCAGTTCTGCAGAGAAACCAATCAGCTTACAGGTTTTATTGCCAAAGCTTAATTAAACAAGCTGAAGTTAAAAGTTGATTGGCTACCATGCACAGCTGCACAATATTTTGCACTCTCCAGTTTTTGTAAATCAACCCCTATGTGTGCATGGGCACATAGCTTAAAGCGGAGTTCCACTCACTTGTCAAAAAGTGGGTGGAGCTCTGCTTTAACATGGAGGGGCCTTTGGAAGCAGTAAAAAAATATGGCCAATGCCCCTAAAAATGGCTGCAAAAATGCCCTGTGTGCATGAGGCCTACAGCTTTCTGCTCACTGTTCATTTTATGTGCATACTTTTTTTATACTTCAATTTAGAGCATAGTCATACATCAACAAACATATTGGTAGATTATAAAGCCTTTACCTTTTGTGCTTTACTGATGTAATGTGAAAATAATTGTATAAACATTGCTATATAATAAAGGGATCTAAAGTGAATAAAACCGTAAAGAATATGTTATACTAATTATCCATTGTTAACCTGCAAAAATCGGCCTCATGCTGGGCACACAGTTTACAATTGTGACTCAATTTGTTTATATAAGATAATACAAGCCACACCTGAGAGATTAGGATATATTTGAATACACAGAAGTTGTGAGTAAGATTAGACTTGGAATTATACTTAAACACAAATGTGTAAGAGGGATTGCCAGTTCCATTTAATTCTTTGCCAAAGCAAACCGGCAAACACCTCTACTTTGACAGTTCTTTAGAGAGACTGAATGATTGAACTGAGTAAAAACTACAAAAAAAAGAGATATGTGATATAGACACTATACTTACCTTTCCAAGGGTCTGTGCCTTGAACCCACGTCACTTTACCAGTCCTCAGATGCTGCAAGTATTCCATCCTTCCAGGTGTAACCTGCTGTACCACTATTCTGCAATAGTGACCAATCACTCCTGCATTGTAAAGCAAGGGTGGAATCCATGTCAGGGGTCAGGTATTATTGGACTGGTGAGATAGTAATTTCCTTCTGATTTTGATGCACAGGCACATCCTGGACTCTACTTCCTGATCCTATAGGCATAGCTTGCTGCTGGACGGCTGGATGTCCCACCTGGATCTAATTACTACACGATGAGTCTTTTTAACCGTTTATCTTGTAAGGGCAAATTTTCCAGTGTTTACTAATAAATTGTTAATACTGCACTTAGAGGCGCCTTCCTCTCTTTTTCTTGTTACTGCATTAGAACCTTTCTTCCACTCTAAGAAGAGCTGCCTCAGTGTTACTGCTTCTATCCATCCCTGATATCCATCTGGCACCTTTATCTTACAACTACAGAGGTTGGGCTCCAACAAGCGCGCCCTATATAATATACATTTTCTGATTTACCAGCTTACTCATAGACCATCATTACATTTCAGTGAACAAACTGTGGCAACAGATTTCAAGTACAGTTAGGTTCATATATATTTGGACACAGGCACAATTTTTGTTTTTTCAGGTATTTACCAAAACGTTTTCAAGCTATAGTTATATGATGGATATGGGCTGAAAGTGCACACTATCAGATTGAATTTGAAGGTATGTACATCCAAATTGGAGGAAGGGATTAGGAATTACAGCTTTTAAGAGTAGCCATACCCCCTTTTTCAAGGGACCAAAAAAAAACTGGACAATTGGATCAAAAGCTGTTTTATGGCCAGGTGTGGGCTACTCCTTCATTATTTCTTCATAAATTAAGCAGGTAAAAGGTCTGGAGTTGATTCTATGGTGGTATTTGCATTTGGAATCTATTGCTGTGAACCTACATCATGTATTCAAAGGATCTGTCCATGCAAGTGAAACAGGCCATTGTAAGGCTTCAAAAATGAAACAAATTCATCAGAGAGATGGCAGCAACATTAGGAGTGGCCAAATCAACAGTTTGGTACATACTGAGAAAAGAAGAACGCACTGGGGAGCTCAGCAACATAAAAAGGCATGGACGTCCATTGACGACAACAGTGGTGGATGATCACAGGATCCTCTCTATGGTAAAGAAAAACCCATTCACAACATGCAGACAAGTGAAGGACACTCTCCAGGAGGTGGGCGTATCATTGTCAAAGTCTACAATCAAGAGAAGACTTCACGAGAGCAAATACAGAGGGTTCACCACAAGGTGCAAACCATTCATAAGTCTGAAGAATAGAAAAGCCAGGTTAGTGTCAGGGCTCTGTCCACAGCAGAGGTACTCGGAGACCTGGCATTCCTGCCTGCACCTTTCATGGCCGCAGAAATGCATGCTAGTGAAAATCTATGTGCATTGGCGCACGGACACGAGGCGGAACACACATGCGCACTGGCGCATAGTTACGCACGCATTAACCCAGTTTGGTACTAGACGGCCTTTATAAGGAAGCCCATCACTTCCTTAAATTGCTGGTTGATCTCTGGCTCCCCAGTACCTTTATCCGTGTTCCCTTGCTACTGTGATCTGCTGTTACTGATTTGTCTTGCTCCTGGACCCGTCTTCTCTGCTTGACTCCTGATCTGACCTCGGCTTGGCTAATAGATATTCTCACTTGCTCTTCTGTGTATGAATACGGCTATCCTATTGACTATGTCTGCTCCAATCTCCACCCAGCATCTGATCTTGGCTTTGAACCAACTACTCTGTGACCCTCTACTACCCTGAAGGCCTGCATACCTCTCACTGGCACCACCTGTCTGCAGACACCATTTCAGTGCATCAGCCGTGCTCCTGGGTATACCTCTGACAAGCACTCCTACGGGCGACCCGTGCTACTTTGGGCCTGACTCCTTCTGTCCCATATCCAGGGGAGTCTGGAACTTAGCCACAAGGGAAACCCTCTCTCCACTGGCTTCTAACACCAGGTACGTGACAATTAGACTTTGCCAAAAAACATCTAAAAAGCCAGACCAGTTCTGGATAAGCATTCTTTGGACAGATGAAACAAAGATTAATCTGTACCAGAATGACGGGAAGAAAAAAGTGTAGAGAAGGCTTGGAACAGCTCATGATCCAAAGCACGCAACCTCAGCTGTAAAACATGGTGGAAGCAGTGTGATGGCATGGGCATCCATGGCTTCCAGTGGCACTGGGTCATTGGTATTTATTGATGATGTGACAGAAGACAGAAGCAGCAGGATGAATTCTGCAGTGTTTAGAGATATACTGTCAGCCCAGATTCAGCCAAATGCAGCAAAGTTGATTGGATGGAGCTTCACAGCAGAGATGGACAATGATCCAAAACACACTGGAAAAGCAACCCAGGAGCTTTTGAAGGAAAAGAAGTGGAATATTCTACAATGGCCGAGTCAATCACCTGATCTCAACTCAATTGAACACGCATTTCACTTGCTGAAGGCAAAACTAAAGACAGAAATACCCACAAAGAAAGAACTATTGAAGACAGCTGCAGTTAAAGCCTGGCAAAGCATCAGAAAGGAGGAAACCCAGTCTTTGGTAATGTCCATGGGTTCCAGACTTCAGGCAGTCATTACCAGTAAAGGATTCTCAACAAAATATTAAAAATGAACATTTTATTTATGATTATATTCATGTGTGCAATTACATTTGAGCCCCTGAAAATGGAGGGACTGTGTATAAAAATGGTTGCAGTTCCTAAAATTTGTACTTGATATGTATGTTCAACCCCTTGAATTAAAGCTGAAAGTCTGCACTTCAAATTAATTTGGATTGTTTCATTTTAATTCATTCTGGTGGCATATAGAGCCAAAAGTATGAAAACTGTACTTGTGTCCAAATATATATGGACCTAACTAAATATTGTACTAGTTCATACAGTTCAAGGCAGGTGCACACTTGCCCGCATCAAAAGCATCAAAAGCTGGGTGCACATCCAATATCAAAAAGGATGTAGTTGATGACGGCACAACCAGCATACACTGCATGAATCCTCAATTGTGTGTGGTGTGTGCACAGACTCTTTCACAAGATTCCTGTTTGTACCAATGGCACACACAAAATTCCAGTGTGAGTAGTTGTGCACCAACCATATGACGGCCCAATGATTTAGTAATTGGGATATGTGGACTATATCCTGAGTCCCAGGTTCATAGGGGTTGACCTGCTCCGATCTCGCCCATTGACCCATGCTTGGAGGGGAGGGCTGGGGTGTCCCTTGGTCATTTAAGGGCAAACAGGATACTTGTTAGGTTCAGTTCTGAAGAAGGGAACTTGACTTCCGAAAAAAGCGTTAGCTTTCCTACCAGACGGTTTCAAAACAGGACAGGCCTTCTAAGGCTGTATATCTTGTATATGCTTGGTGTTTTCATGTGTTTGTCGGTATGTTTTTGTCTCTTGGCATTTGATTAAATTTTATGAAGGTAATGCGTGAATAATCTGTGCCTTCTTGTGAGTGTTATTACAGTGTTCCATTGAAGTCTATAGAACCAAAAACGCAACTTTGCATTTAAAAAAATCCCTGACCTTTTAAACAGAAACTCACTGGGTGAAAACACGCAGATGTGAACCTGTCCCATAGGAAATCATGTTAAATCGACTGTAGTGCGTTTCTGCAAAATGCTGCAGAAAACACTTAGGTGTGAACCTAGGGCGGGTGTCGGCAACCCGCGGCTCCAGAGCCGCATGCGGCTCTTTTTCATCTTTGCTGCGGCTCCGGAGCACACTGCCCACCAGGTGACAGGCAATAGGGTTTCAGTGGTCGGCAAGCCGCGGATCGCAAGCCACATGCGGCTCTTCTGTGTGCCGGGCGCCCGCTCCCCTCCCTCCTCTCGGGCGGCCGCCTCAAAAGTCAGGACTCTTTTAATCCGGCCCGCGGAGCGTGGAACATTAGCTGTCAGGATGTAGGCGGGGCAGCCAGGATGTAGGCGGGGCAGCGTGACGAACTCCTCTCACAGTCCGCCCTGAAGACCGGAATACAGCGCGGGAACACAGCGAGAGGAACGCGCGGAGCAAAGGTAAGTGAATTGAGACAATATGGGGAATTAATTACTATAGGGGGGATGAATTACTATGGGGGATGAATTATTATATGGAGGATTAATTACTATGGGGGATGAATTACTATGGAGGATGAATTACTATATGGGGGATGAATTACTATGGGGGATGAATTACTATGGAGGATGAATTACTATATGGGGGATGAATTACTATGGAGGATGATTTACTATATGGAGGATGAATTACTATATGGGGGATGAATTACTATGGGGGATGAATTACTATGGAGGATGAATTACTATAGGGGGGATGAATTACTATAGGTGGGATGAATTACTATGGGGGATGAATTACTATAGGGGGGATGAATTACTATATGGGGGATGAATTACTATGGGGGATGAATTACTATATGGGGGATGAAGCTAACTGCACGATCCTGTATATAGCATTAAGGTAAGAAACAATATATGCAGTGTCGGATTTGTTTTAAATGTTGCAATGGTTTTGCGGCTCCCAGTCTTTTTTTTCCCTTCGGAAACGGGTCCAAGTGGCTCTTTATGTCTTAAAAGTTGCAGACCCCTGACCTAGGGTAATGCTTTTCAACCATTCTTTTGATCCAGGCACCCCTGCCAGACAGCGTAGTTAGTTTGAAGACCTTCTTTTTCCTTTTTTGCTCTCCTTTCTTGTAAGCAAGTTTAGGAAAGGAGGATAACAGGGTGGTGATATTTCCCCCTTACTTTTACCTTCTAAGCAGCTGTGGGTGATTTAATAAAGATAACAGGTGTTCACTTTGCAAGGGGATTTTCCTTAAGCCTAGGTTCACACTACAGCGGTGCGGTATTTCCCATGTCATTCGCAGAGGAAACGCACCGCATTCCTGTACAAATCACATGCGATTTGTATGCGGTGTGATTAGAGCCATACATTTTTGGCACTGATATGTGGCATTGATGTGCACTGGTAGGCACTGATATGTGGCATTGATGTGCACTGATGGGCACTGGTATGTGGTATTGATGGGCAATGACAGGTGGCATTGATGGACACTGACAGGTGGCACTGATGGGGCTACACTGATCATCAGGGCACTGATGTAGATGTCCCTTCTGAGGAATGCCGCTTAGCATGAGAAGATGACTGTCGATAACCGTCATTTCCTTGTTTACATGTGACATCATCTGCTCTTTACTCTGATCGGTGATCTGCTGTGTCCCAGAGACACAGCGCACCACCGATTGCCGTGCCGCATGCCCCCAGGGGCGCACATGCGCAGTTAGAGTGGGAGGATATCATATGACATCCTTCCAGAACGAGAGAACCGCCACCCATCTGTCATTTACTGATATGGTGGGCGGGAGGCAGTTAAAGACCAAAGTGGACCAAATAAGAGATATTTAAGTAATAGTAAAGGCTAACGCTAACTATTCCTAAAAACATTCCCTCCCCCTCCTAAATATTCTGCGTTCCCCATAAGAAAAGAGCCGTGTGCTTAGTTATTTTTAATCTAGTCTGGTCATGTGCTTTATCAGTTCCAGTTCCCCTGTGTAAGGGAACGCTTAACAATGGTTTTGATTTCCTGGAGTTGTGACGTCACCCGTAGGCTCCCATGACACATTGTGAGTGCTCCCTACTTTCTCTGCAGCAACTGGTTACTGACACAGGAGAGCCGGAGCTGTTGAATCAAGTCATTGGACTGAATGAAAAATAGGTAAGTACATATACTATATTGCCAAAAGTATTGGGACGCCTGCCTTTACACACACATGGAATTTAATGGCATCCCTTAGTCCACAGGGTTCAATATTGAGTTGGCCCACCCTTTGCATCTATAACAGCTTCAACTCTTCTGGGAAAGCTGTCCACAAGGTTTAGGAGTGTGTCTATGGGAATGTTTGATCATTCTTCCAGAAGAGCATTTGTGAGGTCAGGCACTGATGTTGGACGAGAAGGCCTGGCTCACAGTCTCCGCTCTAATTCATCCCAAAGGTGTTCTATCGGGTTGAGGGCTAGTCAAGTTTCTCCACCCCAAACTCGCTTTATGGACCTTGCTTTGTGCACTGGTGCACAAACTGTTCCCACAAAGTTGAGAGCATGAAATTGTCCAAAATGTCTTGGTATGCTGACACTTTAAGAGTTCCCTTCACTGGAACTAAGGGGCCAAGCCCAACCCCTGAAAAACAACCCCACACTATATTGCCCCATCACGAAACACTTGGCACAATGCAGTCAGGCAAGTACCGTTCTGGCAACCGCCAAACCCAGACATGTCCATCAGATTACCAGACAAAGAGGTGTGATTCATCACTCCAGAGATCACATCTCCACTGCTCTAGAGTCCAGTGGTGGCGTGCTTTACACTACTGCATCTGATGCTTTGCATTGCACTTGGTGATGTAAGGCTTGGATGCAGCTGCTCGGCCATGGAAACCCATTCCATGAAGCTCTCTATGCACTGTTGTTGTGCTAATCTGAAGGCCACACAAAGTTTGGAAGTCTTTAGATATTGACGCTGCAGACAGTTTGCGACTTCTTCTTTGTTCTAATACCACTATCAGTTGACCGTGGAATATTTAGTAACAAGGAAAATTCACGGATGGACTTATTGCACAGGTGGTAACCTATTACAGTACCATGCTTGAATTCATTGAGTTCCTCATAGCGATCCATTCTTTCACAAATGTTTGTAGAAGCAATCTGCATGCTTAGGTACTTGATTTTATACACCTGTGGCCATGGAGGTGATTGGAACACCAGATTTCAAAGATTTGGAGGGGTGTCCCAATACTTTTGGCAATATAGTGTACATGTTTTTTGTACAGGGTATGCAGGATAGGTAGGAGGATGGGGAGTGGGGACATTTTAAGGAATTCTTAGAGTTAGTATTATCTTCTACTTTAATTGTTACGGTTTACATACAATTTAAGTAGGATTTAAGGGAAAGGGGTTTTAATGGGATTTGACTACATTAGCTGGAAAATCTAGGTTATGTTACTCAGATTTGTTTTGCTTTTTGCTTGCTAAAGGAAAACTTCAATTAAGTGAAAGCTTTTAATGTCAGAATGTTGTTTTAACTTCTTAATGTGCCGTAATCCTGGTAGGAGGAGCTCCTAAACTTCTCTGATAAAAAACTGTAAGTAGATTGAGAGCCTGCCAACAATCTTGCAAGAAGAATTAGCAGGTTACACTGGTTTCCTCATTAAAAGTGGAATTCCAGTCAATGCCTAACTAAGGCTAAACCTACTCCCGCCCTTATTGTAAAACTATTCTATCTAACCCTGTAAGGAAAAGATCCCTACACTTACTTATTCTGAAGCTGGTCTGGTCCAATCTCCAGCGGTGGCTTCTGTGTACAAGAGAGAGCCGACAATGGCTGGGAAATACTATGGGGCATCCATTTTCATCGTTATCTCCTGTACACAGAAGCCGCCGCTGACTGCTCAGCCTGGGACTGGACTGGAGTGGGTTCAGAATAGGTACTGTAAGTATAGGGATCTTTTCTTTACAGGGTTAGATAGAGTAGCTTTAGAATGCGGGTGGGAGTAGGTTTAACCTTAAGCCCCATACACAGGATGAGAATATTGGACAAATTATTATTATTTTTTTTTTTTTTAACATGCTAGTCTCATATCGAAAGTGAAGAGGTTACTAAACTTCCTACATTTCTTGTATGACAGAAATAAAATTTGGAAATGATACAATGTATTTGTATTGTATTTTCGAAACGAAAACTCTACTGATTAAACGAAAATCGTACGATCCGGCATCGTACGAGAAACATTTTCGTGTTTGTCCCTTCAAATAATTTCGGATGAAAGCTGTGTACTAAAGATCAGATTATCATAAGATCACTTCCAAAGTTGTATTTCTGTACGATTTTCAGATCGTGTGTACTAGGCTTTAGATAGCTATTGACTTGAATTCCATTTTAACTCTTGAGCTCTGCTGTATACATTCTGTCATCCATGGCCTTAACACTGTGCTTTTCCATTGGTTCCTCTCCCATGCATGTACGGTAGAACAATCCAAGCCCACTCAGCGGGTCCATCAGTAAGAAATAAGAGGAGAATATACTGTATCTAACCATTACATCTATGTATATGAGGTCAGAGAAATATTTTAAATTCTTGTACACATACTTCTTCTACATCAAAGATTTGAAGCAAGAGGATCAGCAGGATCAGCAGAATCAGCATTTTCACAAGCAGAGCTCAGCAATGGCAGATTCTCTCGAAACAAGCTTACTTGAAATCTTGGAACTTCATATGGAAATAACCTTTAGTGTAAAGGACTCTTGTATCAGATATATAATGGATGGATTGCAAGTTATATTTGGACAATGACAGTACATGCCAGATGGCTCTCATTCCTTTTATATGTAGTAGAGGTAGTCATGCACATGTTGACTTTGCAACACACATTGGGTTATTTACTAAAACTGAAAAGTGCAAAATCTGGTGCAGCTCTTCATAGAAATCAATCAGCTTCTAGGCTTTATTGTCCACTTTATTGTCTAAGCTTAACCTCCTGAGGATTTACCCCCCTTCCTGACCAGGCCATTTTTTGCGGTACAGCGCTGCATTACTTAAACTACAAATTGCACAGTCATGCAACGCTGCACCCAAATGAAATTTACGTCCTTTTTTCCCACAAATTGAGCTTTCTTTCTGTGTTACTTCATCGCCTGTGTGTTTTTTATTTTTTGCGCTATAAAAAAATAGACTGACAATTTTGAGAAAAAAAAATATATTTTTGACTTTTGCTATTAAACATATTCAGTAAAAAAAATTTAAAAAATCAAATTTCGTCATAAGTTTAGGCCAAAATGTTTTCTGCTACATGTCTTTGATAAAAAAAATCCCAATACGTGTAAATTAATTGATTACATGAAAGTTATAGCGTTTACAAATGGCGGAATTTATACTGGAATTTTAATTTTGTTTTATTTTAACTAGTAATGGCGGCAATCAGCGACTTATAGCAGGACTGCGGCAGGCATTCTGACACTGGGGGGAACTGACTTGATGTCACTGACATCCCCAGTGACACCAATACAGTGATCAGTGCTAAAAAGAAGCACTGACACTGGGCAGGAAGGAGTTAACATGTGGGGTGATCAAAGGGTTAACTGTGTGCTGTTTTACTCTGTGCTGTGTCCGTGTGCGCCACTGTAAGCACACTGCTATGCAAAGCCATCCAAAGAAGTGTGCACGAACTGACAGGGAGGAGAACTGTATTGTTTACATACAGTTCTCCACCCTGTCGGAAATGCTGGTGAATCACCGGCCGGCGCGCCCCCCACCCAGAAATGCAAAATCCTGTATATATAAGTGATTTTGCACACCCATGCCGCCCAGTAGCAGTATATCTGCTTTAGGGCAGTCGGGAAGCAGTTCATTGAACAAGTTTGAAGCTGATTGACTACAATGCACAGCTGCACCAGATTCGGAGTGCTCCAGTTTTAGTAAATCTGTCCCACAGATTGAAATTGCATTGTCCATCACAGTCTATTGCAGGACTAACCTGGACTGAATAAGGTTGATTGACTAAAGGCAAACAGACTTCATTTTGCAAGGGAAGTTGTACTTTGCAAGGGAATGTTCACCAGAGCTTAGTGAAGGAAGTGGAGCGCCACTGATTTCCATTGTCAATCATGTGGAAGCAAAAATGCTGTTTTTGTATTTACCTTCCACATGATTGGGTAATCTTTCAACATGACATTTCATGAACTTCACAAAGCTCTGGGGCAAATTCCCTTGCAAAGTGAACAGCCTATTTGCCTTTAATAGATCAACCCCAATGTCTGTTCATTGTGAGATGATTAAAAGTCCTGCCAGTAGCTACCAGTAACATGCCAAGCTGCATCTCTGATAACACCCATACTCAGGAACTCTCATGCTGATTTTTTTTGGCAATGAATTTTACAAAATTGTGCTTTTTAAAAGTGATACTTCACAAACAAAAAATCTGTTGATGTGTCCTTCTTTCAGCAGGACAAAGAAAAAGCAATGGAGTTCTGCGTAGTTACTTATAAAGTCACAGTAATTAGGAGAAAGGAGAGTCAATTATTACCACAGCTGCTTCTTCTTGTGCAGGATATAAAATAAAAGCAGCAATTGGAAGTTTCAAAAATGACAAACTGGAGTTACAATTAAGAGATAAATCAAAGCTATTGAAAACAGCTGGAAGTTTGAAACTTTGTAATGCATTTAAAGACACAACCTTCTCACACCAGTCTGACGGGATCTGCAGGTTATTTTCAGCTGTACTTTTGTACTGTTGCCTAATATTTGGTGGCATACGGACATTTCAAAATTCAGTATCTCTGAATACTGTTCTGTTGTTGGTTAAAAATAGGCTGATGATACTTGCAGTCTAGGCTGGGTTCAGATTAGCTGACTTCAAAGTTGCATGATTCGCAGTGCAACTTTGGAGTCCGAGACTTTGAAGTGCCTTTGATATGACTTTTACACTCTGGCATTAAAGACGTGTAAAAGTCGGATCAAAGTAGTGCAAGAAACTTCAGTAGTGTCAATTGGAACAGCTCTTATAAAGATACATGGCATTTCACATGTCCTGCGACTTTGGGTCTCAAAAGTCGGATCCTAAGTCGCAGGAGTATAAACTGAGCCTATGGCCTCACGGAATCTGGATGTTTTTAATGCTGCTATTTTTTTTCTGCCTCTAAATGCCCCTGCATGTTAGCCTATGTGTCCATGCACATATAGGCTTTTAGAATTTAGAGGCAGAAAAAAACCCCACTGCCAGTGCATCCAAGAGCAGCGGGGTTTTGGCAGAAAAAATGCTTGACATGTGTAAAAGTGTCTATATGCGCATTAATTTTAGGCACATTTAGCTCCTCATCCTAATTGATTTCAATGGCCAGAATAAGTTATTATTCTGGCCAATTAAATTGAATTAACTGCCAAGCCCTTGATGTACCTAAATGCATTACACGCATTTACAAACATCAAGCGGTTTTCCTGCCAAAACGCTGCTGCCAGGAGGAAAGGTAGGTAGGAGAGGTGGCCAAAGTGTCCAGTGTGCATGAGGTGCATGGGCAGACATGTAGTAAGCCACATTATAGCTGTACTGAATGTAAAAGACTTAAAATTCAGTCATTTTTACTTTGCATTTTAAACCTTAGTTTGTATGTTAAAGTTTAGCCAACGCTTTCACTATTTGTCAGCCCTTTGAAGGAGGACTCATTCTGGATGAAATCCAAAAGTACCAATATCCCACTTTTATCACTCTAGCACTGTCATGCACCCAAACCAGCCGCTGTATACATAGGCATGTTTCTAAAATATAAAGGCTGTAAAATTTTGTGTCAGATTTTTGTTCTTCAATAAATGTTAATTTTCTAAAGGTATTTCCAATAGATAGTTGCAAATTGATTTGTGATATGAGCTAATTACCAGTAAATCACGCTTTTTATTATTTTGTATTATGCACGGACATTGCATAGTTTTCTAAATGCCATATTTAGACAGCAATACAATAATAATAATGCATGTGGATGAAAAATAATTGTAGAACTGTTCAAATAAACAGCTTGAGGTCTTTTGACACTTTTTTGTGACCCTCAGGACCTCTGCAGACACTAATCTGTGTTGCCCTATTGCCCTGTTATAGCAGTGATTTCTAGCAGTCTCATGTAATGCATCTCCAGACTATAACTGTCTCCTGAACAGGGGTAGACTGACCATTCGAGCACTCGGGCACTGCCCAAGGGCCCAGGGTCAATAGGGGGCTCCATGAGATGACCCTGGTACCTTTCATTGGCAGTTTCATAGGCTTTTTTGGGTGTGGGCGAGGACACAGGGGCCCCATGATCCCCTATTGCCCGGGGGCCCCGTGAGTTGTCAGTCCTCCCCTGCTCCTGAATCATGTCCCCAGTCTCTAACAGCTCCTATAGAGTGTTCTCAGTCTCTGAAAGTCTCTTGCAGCATGTCCAAAGTGTCTGACCATCTTATATATTATGTCAATGGTCTCTGACCATCTCTTGTATTATGACTACAGTCTCTGAAAATTTCTTCTATCATGCCCATAGTCTTTGACTAAATCCTGTTATGTGCCTGCTGTCTCTGACACTGAATATTCACTAAATTTTATGTGTGTCCCTTTGGTGATGTCAGGGACCACACGTGAGGCCCCCCATATCAAGATAGTTGACCACCACTGTTCTAGATTAACTTTGAATTATTAACACTTGCATACTGTACAGAAGAAAGATACCAGTACCAAGACAGGTGTGTAGATCCTTAACAGCTGCTGGTTTTCTGTCTTCCTTAAAACCTAAAATTGTTATCAAAAAATACTGCTGAGAACTTCAAAATAGAAAGTTTGGAGTTGAAGTGATACCCTCTTTTGGCTAAATTTTTTTAAGATGCAAGCTTTTGGGATCCCTTCTTTAGGTATTATAAACACCAAACTTTCAGCATTAATTGAAGTCTAACACAATACGGGGGAGATTTACTAAAACTGGAGCACTTAGAATCTGGTGCAGCTGTGCATGGAAGCCAATCAGTTTCCAACTTCAGCTTGTTCAGTTAAGCTTTAGCAATAAAACCTGGAAGATGATTGGTTTCTATGCAGAACTATACTCTCCAGTTTTAGAAAATAACCCCCTACAATACTCTGCCACTGGACTTCAAAGAGAAAGCTTATGACACTACGTACCTGCTTTGAACACAATTATGTGCGTCTGTAACTTTTGCTTTTGTTTTATGCCGTTGTATTGTTCCTCAAGACGACTGATATCCATTTTGCTTAGCTTCCTGTTGCCGTCAGCAGGATCCTTGTAAGTGTGAGTCACAGATAGAATCTCGCTCATATATTTATACGCCTTTAGCATTTGTTCCCACAGAGAGAACTGCTGCAAGCAGCCACAGCACCCAGACATCTCTGTCTATGTCTCGTAACAAAGCAGCGAAGTTCAAAATCAGCCACCAATTAAGTTTTGAAAGCTGAGCTAAAGTCTACAGCTACTGCGAGAACACTAGGGACACAGCAGCTCTGCTATCCCAGTAACTAGTAATTTGTTGCAAATATTTCAGGTTGGCCTGGTTGTCTTACTTCAAAGTAAATGATAAGTCCAGCACACACAGATTATTGACTCAAGGTAGAGCACAAATTGTAGCCAAGGGAAAGTAATGGGATTTACAGCAGCCAATAGGGAGGAACCCTTCACTACATCTACATAAAGGAGAAGAACTTGGAACATATATATTCCTCCAAATAAAGCATGTTTTCAGAAAATGTCCATGGGACTGATGGTTTTGTCATCTGTAAAGTAAAAGGAAATGAAAAACAAGAGTGTCACAATTACCAAGATAGTGAGGACACAGACAGTTAACATACAATAAGTGTGCAAATCAAAATTTATTCAAAGGAGCACTCCACCCAGGACAAATTGTGCCTTTAATGGTACATTAGTCCCAATGATGGACATCCTGTCCATAGAAATGAATAGGGAATGTACTGCGCATACACATTTGTTTTTGTGAGAAAGCTGTGTGGTTTCCAGCCGGAAGTTCGGTGAAGATCTATCAGGAGCGAGGACAGGTAGTATAGGATTGGTACTAAAAATGAAGTTATCCTTTAAAGTGACTGTACTGGGAAGATAGTAAATACGTGACTGTCCATGCTGTGAAACTGCGCAATGCTCTCCAACACGTCTCCTCGAAAAACAACACTTTTAGGAGTGCTGGATTGCTGGTTCCGCGATGCACTCAGTGGTGCCCCTCACTGGCTCCTACATCAATACTGTGTCCTGGAATGACTTACAGGCTGGCAAAAGGAACCACTTGAGCAGCCCATAGATTATGCAATTTCCTTTCCTTCCTGGCTGTGTAGATGGCTGAACTCCTGCAGTGCTATTGTGTTCTGCTGGCGTGGAGCCTTCCTTGCTGGCAGAACACAATGATCACTGCCACCGAAAGTGATCACATGAAAAAAATCAGACAGGTTGGTTGCATTGAAGTTGAGCGACGAATCAACTTCAATACAACCAGCCTGCCCCATAGATGGATTGAATCTTGGCTGTCCCTGCTGAACCGGCCGAGATTTGATCCATCTATGGCCGGCACAAGTGAGGCGAGGCACCAACAATCTGCCAATCATGGAAGTGTCAATTTCTGAAGAGACATCAGTCAGAAAATGCTGTTACTGACCTTTTAATGCTAAGTGACTCACAGTCAGACCTGAGTTCAGTACTTTTGATCTCATTGACCTTGAAGATGTATGCAGCAACTAAAGTCAGAGCAAAGTCCAAAATTCTTCTTTGTATATTCACTTAAAAATATTAGCTATTAGATCAGAATGACAGCCAGACAGCTAGCATTTCAGAAGGAGAAATTTGCAAAGACAACTTCATTTATTCTCTTTCCTTTCAATTTGAGCCTCAGAAATCCTGAAAATCAAACATAAGCAAGCAGTTTACAGTAGTCATGAACAGCAGCACATACAGTAGGTATGACAGCTGATGAAATCATATTTTCCATAAATCCTACTTGAGCTCATAATTCACATAGGTAAGCTGTGTGAATGTTACAAATATGTTTCTTACATTAAATGTTACAGAGAGATTTATTATAATGCAGCTGTAATTAAGGAAGGAAAATATAAGGTAACATTACCATTTCATAGCCTGCACAGGGTGGTATTAGTCATCTTAAAGTTGGGCTCTGTGTTGAAGTGCAGGCACAGTTCCACCACATCCCACAACTTACACTCATAGGCCACTTTATTAGGTACGCCTGTTCAATTGCTTGGTAACACAAATTGCTGATCAGCCAATCACATGGCAGGAACTCAATGCATTTAGGCATGTAGACATAGTGAAGACGACTTGCTGAAGTTCAAACCAAGCATCAAAATGGGGAAGAAAGGGGATTTAAGTGACTTTGAATGTGGTATGGTTGTTGTTTATTTCAAAAATCTATTGGGATTTTCACACACAAGCACCTCTAGGGTTTACAGAGAATGGTCTGAAGAAGAGAAAGAATCCAGTGAGCAGCAGTTGTGTGGATGAAAATACCTTGTTGATGTCAGAAGTCAGAGGAGAATGGGCAGACTGGTTGCTGCAACATTCAGATGGTAGGGTCAGAATATGGTGTAAACAACATAAAAGCATGGATCCATCCTGCTTTGTATTAACGGTTCAGGCTGGTGGTGTAATGGTGTGGGGGATACTTTCTTGTCACTAGCAAGGTGTACCTAATAAAGTGGCCAGTGAAGGCCCCTTGCTCCCTGCCACCCATAAGCATATGCCTACTGTGCCTAGTGGTAAATCCAGCCCTGTGTGTAGCCTGTTACTCTTAAAGCAACAGAGCACTTGATTGTTTTTTATGGCAGAAAAACCTTCTAAAGATTTCTTACACCTTTTCTTCATTGAAAGTAAAGGGAATGGTGTCCAAGGTCACACTTACTCATCAGCCCCATAATATGATCATGATCATCCAGCAACTGGGACTGTATGGGAGGTAACTTTCCCTTCCCCCAACACAGTTATATGGCTGAGCCAACTGTTCAACACTTTGGCAAGGAAAAAGGGCCCTATACTACTCGTTCACTCACCCACAGCCATTCCCTGCTCCACATAACACACCAGGCTTTCTGTTATATTACCATGTACTCTTGTTCTTGGGTTAGGGCTCAATAATGGTTCTTTTGGAGCAAAATGCATAAAATAGAACAGGGAAATAACTGAACCATCAGTCCATCAGTTGCATCTAAAATGTATGATTTTTTTGTATCTCTTTATGGGTACTGTGAAATCCAGACATCTCCCTCTTCTTTTTTCCGTGTTATATAAAAATTTGGATCTTGATATCTAGCATAATATCAGCCCCTATCCTAATTACTCTATCATTTGGAGCAAAAGGCACACTTACTTATATAGTGCTATAGACACTATATATAGTGCTATACACACAGAACTTGACATATATATATATATATATGTATATATTTATTGTACATTCACACCAGTCCCTGCCCTCATGGAGCTAAGGTTCCTAACTCACATTCATACATACACATACTAGGGCCACTTAACTTACCACTATGTATTTTGAGTGTGGGAGGAAACCCAAGCAGGCACAGGAAGAACATACAAATTATTTGCAGGTAGTGTCATGGTTGGGATTCCAACCAACAACCCAAGAGCTGCTAGGCTAAAATGTTAACCTCTTAGACACACTTTTAGCCCTGGTTCACATATATGCAATTTCCTTGCAGCTGAGTTGCTCATGCGCAATAGCCCATTTATTTTAATGGACTGTTGTATCCACTGAAAATGCAGGGAAAGGTCTCTGCACCTTTTCAGAAACCGCCACCACAGGGAAACTGCATAATGCAGTGTGGTTCCCAGTGCGGGGAAACAACACTGCGATTTCAAATGAAAGGGGGTGCCATTAGGATTAATGGTATCCCCAAGCATCTCCTGGGCAGCAGGGTGTTTTTCTGTGTGGGGGGTTGCAGCTGCGGGAACAGGTGTGGTCCTGCAGCAGCAACCACCCGCACAAGTTTGAACATAGCCTTAATGAGCATCCTTTCTCCCAGTACAGTAACAGGTTAACTTTCCTTTGCTCCTGTTCATGTTTCCGTTGATCATGTGCCCATTCTCCTGATTATAAGATACTCTTAAGACCCCTTGCAAGTAACAACGCTTTGTTTGTACAAGCGATTTGCCTGTTACACAACCACAGGCAATATAACTGGAGTGTTCTAATAAAGCACTATACTTAATTCCGTTCAACACCCAGTTCCAGAAACACTAGTATGAAACCCAGTTATTAAGCTAAAGCACTTTTACTGCTCTTCAAGTTTAATTGCCACTTCTAAAGTCATGTGGAGAAAAGAGATATTGTGCAAACACATCGAAATTCATATTTAAAAAACATTTAGCAAGTAAGGTCATCTTCGATGCCTGCTAATACAATGTAGCTTTGGTTCATACACTATTTCATAGCAGTTGGTTCACCCAAGGGGTTTGTTCTGATAGGCAGTAATAGCAAGCATCTGGGAAGCATTTAAAACACTTCCCAAAGTCTCTGCTTATATTACATTATTATTATAGGTACTTATAAAACACCATCAATTTATGCAGCACTTTACATACAGTTGTGTTCAAAATAATAGCAGTGTGTTGAAAAAAGTGAATAAAGCTCAAAATCCTTCTAATAGCTTTTATTTCCATACACACAAATGCATTGGGGACACTACACATTCTATTCCAAATCAAAACATGAAGAAAAATATATCAAATTTGTGGTGTTCCTCTAAAAAAAAATGAAGAAAAGTGAATATTAGACTGTTCAAAAAAAATAGCAGTGTTTGTATTCTTCTTTACAAACTCAAACATTCACTATATAAACTGAAAAATGTTTGAAGATTTTGCTTTCCTTTGAATCACTTAATAAATATTTAGTTGTATAAGCACTGTTTCTGAGAACTGCTGTACATCTGTGTTGTATGGAGTCAACCAACTTCTGGCACCTGTGAACAGGTATTCCAGCCCAGGATGATTGGACTACATTCCACAGTTCTTCTCTATTTCTTGATTTTGCCTCAGAAACTGCATTTTTGATGTCACCCCACAAGTTTTCTATTGGAAACCTTGCCATTTTGGCTATTCTTCTATCCATTCGAATGGTATTTTTTCTCTTTCTTCCACGTCTTTCAGGTTTTGGTTGCCATTTTAAAGCATTTGCAATCATTTTAGCTGAGTAGCCTATCATTTTCTGCACTTCTTTATATGTTTTCCCCTCTCCAATCAACTTTATAATCAAGGTACGCTGTTCTTCTGAACAATGTCTACAACGACCTATTTTCCTCAGAATTTCAGAGAGAAATGCACTGTAACCAGCATGTACAACATTTGCTACCTTCCTTCCTTAAATAAGGGCAATAATTGCCACCTATTTTTCAAAGACTGAATGACCTCATTAATAGAACTCCACACTGCTATTATTTGAACATGCCCCTATCAATTAGTGATTCAATTACACAGAATCAGCAGCATACATGTCATGACTGTTGGGTCTGTTGGATTTCTATTACTCTACTACACCTGCTAGTAAATTATTTGCCATGTAGAAATATCATTTCTACCAAAAACAGTGATTGATCAGGTTAGTGATGTCTGACTGCTATTATTTTGAACACAACTGTATACATTGTACATTCACATCAGTCCCTAACCCTCAAGGAGCTTACAATCTAAGGTCCCTAACTTACATTCTTACATACACTAGGGCCAATTTAGACAGGATCCAATTAGCCTACCAGCATGTCTTTGGAGTGTGGGAGGAAACCGGAGTACCCAGAGGAAACCCACACAAGCACACCAGGCAGGTGGTGCAGATTTCAACTAATGACCCTAGTACTGCCAGGTGGAAGGTTTACTATTTAGCCACTGTGCTGCCCATGCTAGTATTAATGTGTGTTTGAGGCCAGAATTTCATGTTGCTGTGATTGAATTTGGAGGCTTTTGGTAATACTGAGCAGGTGCTGATGTCTGTGGACAAAAAGCATCTGATGTTGGTTTGTGTGACTCTGAAGGAATTGTTTATATAGCGACACCAAATGGAGCATTTGGTTATCTCTGTAAACTAGACATATGCATTTCATTTCATTAGGATTTGTTTTTCAGACATAAATTTGATTTTCGGAGATTCAGATGTATCCGAATTTCCAAATGGACATAGGAATGAATATCAACGAATCTGAAAAAAAGTTATATCAAAGTGAACAAGTGCATTTGTTTCATTTGGATTCATTGTAAATAGCTTGTTGCGAGATTCCCCACTGACAGCAGAATATAAACAAAGTGTCGGCATTAACCTCTTCCTGCCGGAGGTGTACATATGTGGCCTCTCAGCAGGTGGGCTTTGACACCAAGAGGTCTGGTATGAATTTTAAGGGCAGCCCCACATCAAAATAAAAAAAAAGCGTGGGGTCCCCCCCTCCCAAAATCCATACCAGACCCTTATCCCAGCAAGCGAATGGCGAGCAAGCGCTCCCCCCTCCTGAACCATGCCAGGCCACATGCACTCAATATGGGACGGTACTTTGGGGGAGGGGGGCACCCCCCAAAGCACCTTGTCCCCATGTTGATGAAGACAAAGGCCACTTCCCCACAACCCTGGCCCAGTTGTTATTGGGGTGCCGGGGGGGTAACTTATTGGAATTTGGAAACCCCCTTTAACAAGAGGCCCCCCAGATCCTGGCAATACATCCTGGTATTACATAGTACCCCTACTTATTCACCCAAAAAATATTAAAAGTTAAAAAAGAAACCACAAAGACAGTTTTTGATAAGTCCTTTATAAAAAATAATAAAAATAAAAACATGTCCCTTGATGTAAATTCAGCATCAATCACAATGAATGCCGACCTGCAAGAACCCCCTCCACCCCCCCAAAAAAAAAAAAAACCCTGCTGCCCGCTGAACACAATTGGTCCCTTTAGGAGACACTCGTCGAATGACAGTCTTATGCCGGTAAGTAAACATGGGGGCAGGGTCACGCGGTGATGTCAGAAAAACTGCATTTTTCCATATTGCAATGCACTACACATTACACTAGGGTTGTGGTAAGAGTGAGGCACATCGGAAACAATTATATTCCCTAGTCATGACCTGTGTTGATCCAGTCAAGCAAAACGCAGGTTACCGCACATAGTGCAGATAGGCCCTAAATGAGGTAATGTTGTACCATGATTGTGGCCATTGAACTGTTGTGGCCTGTTTAGGCCTGCCACTGGCCACCAAAGGTAAATGATTGTATGATATATCTCTTGACCTACAGTAGGAGTAGCTGTAGTATACTATTTATATCTATGATTATTAGCTATAAATTCTCTATAGCAACATACACTTACAGCTGTTCTAGGTGGTTCCCATCCCTTTATTACAGGTATTTATGTAGCACTTCACATATTGTACATTCACATCAGTCCTTGCCCTAAAGGAGCTTACAATCTAAAGTCCCTGTCTGATATTTATACATTCCCCTTCCTGGGCCAATTTAGACAGGAACCTTTTAATCTACCAGCATAGCAAACTCCATCCAGGTAGTGTTCTGGTTGAGAATTCAGCTAACGACCCTACTGTTGCAAAGCAGAAATGCTAACCACTAAGGCCCCTTTCACACGGGCGTTCCATATGCCCTTTTTTCATCTGTTCATTTACGGATGAAAAACGGACACCCATGTATTTCTATGGACTAACGGATGTAAACGGATGATCATCTGTTTACATCCGTTAATGTCCGCATCCATTTTTTTGAACAGAAGAAAACCCTATTTTTCTTCTGTAAAAAACCCCGGAATGGATGAAAAACGGATGTAAACAGATGAAAAACGGATATAAACGGATGTAAACAGACATAAAATGGATGTAAACAAATGTGTTTGCATTGGTAAAGGATGTAAAAAAATCAGATGTAAACGGATGAAAAACAGATGCGGATGAAAAACAGATATAAACTGACATAAACTGATGAAAAATTGATGAAGAACTGATGAAGAACTGATGTGAACTGATCCGTTTTTTCTTGGAAAAAACGTGGCTGAACTGATGAAAAAAATGGAACGCCCGCGTGAAAGAACCCTTAGGCAATTCACCAAATGGAGCAGATGCTCACAAAGGCTTTAAAACATACCTCAGACACCAACACTGACAAACTGACCCGCAAGATCCGAGATTTAGGTCGCCGCACTACAGACCTAGAACAGAAAGCTGACGACTTGGCTGTCATTACGGGCACCCATTCGGAGGAACTGATATACCTGAGGGAGGAAAATGGTACCCTTCAGGCCCGACTGGAAGATTTTGAGAACAGGGCTAGGTGTTCCAATCTACGCATTCGTGGCATACCTGAAACCGTGGAAGACCTCCAATCCACTATCACGGCGTCAGGGGCGGACTGACCATTTGGAAACTCGTGCACTGCCCGAGGGCCCGGGGTCAGTAGGGGGCCCCATGAGATGCCCTTGGTATGTTTTTCATAGGCTTTTTTGAGTTTGGGCAAGGACACAGGGGCCCTATGATCCCCTATTGCCTGGGGGCCCCATCAGTTGTCAGTCCACCCCTGCATGGCATTATTTCAGGAACTTGTTCCATCCATCCCCATCAAACGCCTTGAGATGGACAGAATTCATAGAACCCTAGCCTCACACCCAGATGAAGGACCCCCGGGAGATATTGTGGTGAAACTCCACTTTTTCCGCACTAAGGAACAACTATTGATGGCATCACACCAAAAGGAGACTCTGGTTTTCCAAGGACACTGCTACCACCACTAGCCACTGTGCTGCCCACTGAAAATAATCAATACAAAATGGTGCAGTGTGACTTTTGAAAAGGTGAATGTGCTTCTTTTGGTGTAGCAAAATATGTTTTGGTTCCATAGACTTCAATGGGAGCATATGAAAAACACACATACATGCATGTTTGACACATTTTTGGTGCATTTTGGCAGGGTCTTTTGCCTAACAGCCAATCTACAAAAAAATGTGCAAAGCATGAAAATACATCAAAACACATGTAAAAACGCTCCACAAGAATGCACTGCAAACCACTAGACTATGCAGCAGCAGTGTATATTCATTATACTGACAGATGAAAACAACTCCTTGTATTAAATCAACATTCTAGTTTATGACTGGGATTCTGCCTGCAGGCTACTAGACCGGAGACACTGGCTTCTTTATTCTGTAATAACGTATCTACCCTTGAATTACATGATCATATTTAAATAATACATTCTTGATGTCTTCAGCCCACCCATGCAATCCCCTGTTAGCTAGAAGTATGGTAAATAAAGTGACGCTAAACTCTTGTTTAAGGCTGGTTCATGATTAAGCAGGAGATCGTGTGAAACGGGCTAACAGGTCCTGTATTCATGTCCTGGTGTTTTGTGTGTCCTATGGACCAATAATGATACACACTATATTCATCAATCCTCCGGTGTGCGGCTGGCCCTTCTTCTTAAGGCTGGTTCACACCAGATGGAGCCCAATGCGTTTTTATTCTCTATGAAAAATGCATGGACTGTGTTAAACATGGTTTCCAATGGCCCTAGTTTACACCAGTGTAGCGGGTTCCAGTGCAATCAACAATAGTAGAACATGCTGTATTGTTTTTGTATGGAATGCAGCAAAATGCCTAAAAAAATGCACAGAAACACATATGTCCTTAATTGAGCTGAAGAAAAAAAGTGGGAGAAAAACAGATTGCATCAAAAATGCTCTTACAGAAAAGCATGTTTTTGGTGCTGTGATCCAACTTTCAGTTAGAAGTCGGCTATGTTCATCCTCCATGGTCCAGCTGTATGTGTGAATGTAGCCACTCTTGCGTGTTGCACCTGAGATGGACTAGAGACTATGGTCTATGGGAGTTTTACTGTGCATGGAGTAGTGCACATGACTGCAACTAACGTGCATGATCCAAACATACAAATGTGGGGGGAAAAGAAGAGGTTCTGTAGCTTGCAGGTAAAAGGAGGCAGAGAAACAAAGTAAGAAATGATTTTGTGAAAAATAGATTAAAGGATTGCATCCCCCATTCATAGATCCTAGTTCATTCATAGAAGCTGTAATATGACTTCTATGAATGGCAGATTAGGGGGAAAGGACGGGCATAGTCTGGCTCGCTTGAAGATAAACTGTAACAGCCCCTTAGTTGTATCAACCCCTGCAGCAATGAAAGATTATGGCAGCGGGGGTGGGGCATGGACGGGAAAGGATTTCTACTGATAGAAAAGGCATCAGCACAAGGAACACATCCTACTGACTGCACATTATATCCCTTGTGCTGATTTTTTTCTTTTTTTTTTAATTTTAGCTACACTTAGGCTTTAAGTAGTTGAAGTACATGAATGATATTTACATTATAAGTTCAGGTTACCTGGCTGCATTATAATGCTGAATCGGGGTTAAATGATATATAATTTTTTAAGTGGAGAATAATAAGGCTAGGTACATACTGTACTTGTGTTTTTACATTTTAAATGCCTTTATGATGTATTTTAATTTTTTTTTAAAACACTCCCGTTGAAGTGTATTGGGGCGAAAAACGTGTATTGTTGCACAAAAAACCCCAAACAAATTGTAGTTTTGTCCAAAAAGCACAGAAGAAAATCGAACAGATGTGAATGGGTCTCATAGACAATAACAGTAATTTCCTTGTCATGCAGTTGTACACCAACCATAATATGTAAAAACACACAGGTATAAACAGGGAGTAAATGCTGGGGGTCAGTGATGAATATATAAAAAACACAAAATAGTGGTGTGCTAATCACATAAACGTGTGTCATACCAGGGGTGGACTGACAACACATGGGGCCCCCGGGCAATAGGGGATCATGGGGCCCCTGTGTCCTTGCCCACACCCACAAAATCCTATGAAAAAGCCAATGAAAGATACCAGGGGCATCTCATGGGGCCCCCTACTGACCCCGGGCCCTCGTGCACTGCCCGAGTGCTCAAATGGTCAGTCCGCCCCTGTGTCATACTCAATCCCATAAACTGTGAACCAAAATACAATAGTCATGAGTTATGAGATGAGTCATGGTTGTTAAAGACAATTTATTTTATATTGTAAGGTTGTCACGGAGCACATATGTGCAGATTAACCCAGCTGATATGACATCTTGATATGTATAAGTGAATGTCCAAATATTAACAAAAATAGCAGTCTTCAGGATGAGACTTCAACCAGATTTTCCACCTCCGTGTTACCCATGCAGCATATATAACAGTGCACCACCCCAACCAGGTGAACTCTCACCTTAATGATTTGACCTCCCATTTAGCGTTTGGTCTATCAACGTTTTGTGTCCTTACAACAGAACCAGATCCTCCTTTCCACCCGGGGCTCCAGCTTCAACCACGAATCTCCTCTTCCAACAAACTCCACTCCATTACATGTAAAAAATACTGCAGATAGTGCCTTATCCTTAAAACACTTTATTGCCACAAAACACCAAAGGATTGCACTCACATGTATAAAGTGCTGAATCGCACCAAAATAAAAAGCCTTTTAAAATAGATGTCATAACTCTCGTAGAAAACACTAGGCAATATCATACCACTTGCTGTGTTCCGTGTGAATGTAGTGAAGACATCCAAGCCCCCCCCAACGCGTTTCGTCACAGGGCACGTGATTTCTTCAGGGGGAATAAAGCATAAATTTGCGACAGTTTAATAAAGTGTCACTTCAATAGAAAGGAAATAAGTAAATAGTGTGATATGTTAATACAAAACATAGCACCATTCTTCAATGTCCGTACACAACAAGCATTTTTGAATGCAAGCCGGTATGAACATAGGGCTAGTTTACATTAGTGTTGCCCCCTGAAGAGTGACAGGTGGTGAGGAGGCATTGTATAGCCGCGTCACTGCCTGATTTAACTCCCTAAACCCTGCATTAGCATGCCATTATCATGTTTTGTGCATGGTTGTATGTCGGGTGCCATCACTCAGTTGAATTGGTCATGCTCAGCTGGTGAAGTTGCCCGTTGAAGGCAACACTTGGATAAGTCTTGCTGCAGCATATGTATTCCCCCCTCCACTGTCTTTGCAGCATGAAGGGGAATGGTTGAGGGGCAGTGAAAACATGGCTCAGACATGCATTTTTTTTATTGCCCCCCCAAACACAACATCTAAAAGAGGCCTAAGTTAGCCACTTACCTGGAACAAGTCTGAACTCCTTTCCTGGAACTTGTAACTCTCTTTTCAAAGTTTTACTGATAATCAAGGTTGAATCTGTCCACCAGAAAGGCCAGCAGTGTTCTACACAGCAGTAAGTCATTGAGAAGTCACAGTACATTTTGCCGAAGGTTAGAATAATAGTACAAACAGGTATTAACAGTTTTCACATGCATGCCAGATTGGCTAGACTTCAATACAAAGGCTACCAGAAAATAGTTCCAGCAAGCTTATCCTGAAAAATAACTAGCTGTCCCCTGCAGGCCTGGCAGAACTAATTCTAAGTACACATCAGATGCTGAAGATGAGACAAAGTACAGCACGGGGCCTGCTACACCCTTCCGGAGCACATAGCTATTGACACACATGATTGTATCCAGCCTGCCAGGTCACTGAATATAATAATCCTTTATGATTAATTTAACCACTTGACCTCCAGAAGGTTTTACCCCCCTTTATAACCTGGGATTTTTTCTGCTATTCAGCACTGTGCTACATTAACTTCCAATTGCTTGGTCATGCAACACTGTACCCAAATGAAATTTATATAATTTTTTTTCACACAAATAGAGCTTCCCTTTGGTGGTATTTGAAAACCGCTGTTTTTTTTCTTATATAACCGAAAAAAGACATTATGCTTGTATTGGCAGTAATTAGTGACTTATAGTGTGACTGTGATAGTGTGGCCAGCAATCTGGCACTAACAGACAATGGCTGGGAAAAAGATACTGACTGACTAAATGACACTGACATTAGTAGTAACAATAATACAGTGATCAGTGACAATACTGTACATTGTACAATGTACTAATGACACAGGCTAGGAAGGGATTAACATCAAGGGGACGTGAAGGGATTAACTGTATGCCTTACAAGTGTTTTTTCCCTGCTTTTCAGGGAGAAGAAACAGCCAGATCGCTTTCTGTGTGCAAAGTTGTGTGTGTTTGTAAACACAGAGCTTTGTGCTGTGATTGGCCACAGCTGTTTAGCAGGTTTTAGCCAAAATCATTAGCGGAAACCTGCTGGCAAACTCTTGCTGTGTCCAATTTCAGCACAGTTCAGCAGGGAGCGCACACATGTGCTCAAAAACCAGGGAGTTCACTGAGCTGTGACTGGCTGTGCATAAATGTACTGTTAGCTGGGTACTGACATGTGGTTGATAGCAGGGTATATTGGGCTGGAACTGGAGGTGCTGTCGGGAATGCAGGAATAGAGCTTTGAAAAAATGGATTAGAAGCAGGACTGGGTTTTTGCAAGCTGACTGAGGCTGGGTGTAACAAATCTGACCATGTCTGTAATACCGGTTAAACAAAGCTCAGCTTACACGTAGCCTGTCTGACCAAAGACTGCACTGCGTCTATACAATCCACAAGCATATGTGATGGACAAGCTGAATAATGCTCAAGGAAGCAATCTGGATCATCCTCCAACAACCATACCAGTGACTCTACTTGATTTGCACTAAATGGTGGAAAAAGGTCATCCCTGCTTTCAGGGGTACTAGATGAAGCCAACTCAGCACAAGCCTGGATCAATGGTTGCACCTCAGAGAACTCCGTGCCCTGATCTACTAGGGAATGAGCGACCCGTATGCACTCTAGCAGCTGATCCCTGGCATACTCCAGAGTCTGATAGGCATATTCTCTGTCATCTAAGACTAGCAGATACAAGTAAACAACCTCCTCAGGATGCATCCTTCACAACAACAAGCCAAGATGGCTTCCCTGTGCAGCCACTTCTGGTCAGGACTGGCCTTGGTGTAATGTCAGGGATGCGGGTATGACCAGAGATGTGTGGACTGACACAGGGAAACGCAGGCTTCAAGTAAGGTGTAAAACAATAACCCAAACTGATATAAATATGTATGGAGCACAAACGTAGTCAGGCAGGCCGGGTAGACGGGCAGACAAGGTACAAAGGAGCGGGCAAAAGAGTGGTCAGGAATAGCCGTGGTACGGTACAGATTTCAAGCAGTGTCAGAGTCCAGCAGGAGCATCAGGCAGGCAGGATACAGGGCACAAGGGAGCAATACACCAAGTCATTGACTGCAGGCCTGGTCCTGCTTTAATACACTTCCTGCAATCAGCCTCAGGTGATGGCCTGATTGCAGGAGTGAGACACTGGCTGCTGAGAGCACCCGCTGGCCAGCACTGGTACTGCAGCCCACAAGGCAAGTAAGCCCCAGCACTACCAGAGATAAGACCATTCCTGACAGCTTCCTTGTATCTATAAAATATTCTTTAATTGCTGTGCCACAAGCAAGAGTCTTACAGACACAAACCCCAGAACAATCATTTAAAAAAAATAAAAAGCTTTCATTACAAATGGTTTGCACAAACTGTGGAAGAGTGCGTTACACAAAGTGTGGAAAGATTTAGGAATGTGTTATGTACATAGTGCAGGATTCAGGAGTGTGTTTTATACAGAGTGCAGGATTCAGGAGTGTGTTACATACTGAGTGCAGGATTCAGGAGTGTGTTACGTACTAAGTGCAGGATTCAGGAGTGTGTTACGTACAGAGTGCAGGATTCAGGAGTGTGTTACGTACAGAGTGCAGGATTCAGGAGTGTGTTACATACTGAGTGCAGGATTCAGGAGTGTGTTACGTACTAAGTGCAGGATTCAGGAGTGTGTTACGTACAGAGTGCAGGATTCAGGAGTGTGTTACGTACAGAGTGCAGGATTCAGGAGTGTGTTACATACTAAGTGCAGGATTCAGGAGTGTGTTTCATACAGAGTGCATGATTCAGGAGTGTGTTTCATAGAGAGTTCAGGATTCAGGAGTGTGTTTCATACAGAGTTCAGGATTCAGGAGTGTGTTATGTGCAGAGTGCAGGATTCAGGAGTGTGTTACGTACAGAGTGCAGGATTCAGGAGTGTGTTACGTACTGAGTGCAGGATTCCGGAGTGTGTTAAGTACTGAGTGCAGGATTCAGGAGTGTGTTAAGTACTGAGTGCAGGATTCAGGAGTGTGTTACGTACTGAGTGCAGGATTCAGGAGTGTGTTTCATACAGAGTGCAGAATTCAGGAGTGTGTAATGTACTGAGTGCAGGATTCAGGAGTGCATTTCATACAGAGTGCAGGATTCAGGAGTGTGTTTCATACAGAGTGCAGAATTCAGGAGTGTGTTATGTACTGAGTGCAGGATTCAGTAATTCGCTATTTATATATATATATATATATATATATATATATATATAAATATTTTATTGATTTTTAAAATATCACTAACACCATTAAAATATCAAAATATTCAAAAATACACAATTTCCTTAAATATCTTTATTCAAAAGAAAAACCCCGCCCTCCCATTCCCACCCCTTTTCCTTAATCTACTCACTAGTTTTATTTTCCCCTCTGATCTCCTCACTCCTCCTTATTTCTCTTCCCTCTCGAGGTACCTTTCTCTTTCTTCCTTTCTTATTTACTCTTTATTTTTCTTTAAATTGTTCTTTGAACATATCCCATTTCTCCCACCTTTCTGTAAATCTCTCCATTTTATCTTCTTTGTGATGTTAGAGTTCCTCCATCCTGTATACATAATCAACCCTACTTATCCAATCTTTTCTTTTTGGTATTTCTTGATCTTGCCAGAATTTAGGTATCAACCCCTTAGCTGCATTTATCAAATGAAATGCCAGCGAGTTCTTATATTTTTTACTGTAGTCTCAGTTTTATGGAATAAGCAGGTGCCTGGATCTTTCAGGACCTCGACCCCGGTTATCTCCTGAATTAAATGAAAAAAGAAACAAAAAAGCTTCCTAGTGCCAAATTCTACTGCCAAATCCAGATTTCCTTTTTGTTGATCTGCCATTTCCACGTAAACCTAGCTAAAATAAACATATATATTTTTTGTCTATTATATGTATTTTTTATGTGTCTGTCTGTATACCTATTTTGTATATTCTTACATGCAGTAGCATTAATCTCCCTGAAATTCAAGTTACGGTCCTGAAGAAGCCAAATGCACAGGCGAAAAGTGTTGACCGTTCTTTGCATACTGTATAATGTATACTGCAACTATTGTAATTATGTGCTTAGTGATCCACATATATGCAAGGGAGGCGTTTTGTTTTTAATAATGTTTTTCTATCTTTAGCCCCCTTTTCATGTTTGTATCATGAGTCCTACAAGGAATATATGACTCTTTTATGTCAATAAATGGCTGTATGTATTTTACTGTGTTGTCTCTTACTGTGCCCAAAGAATCCAATATCTTTGCCGTACTTAGTGTCCAGCCTTTTTTCTCCTGAATTAAATATATTATTTCTCCCCATTACTCCTGAATTTTGGGACACTCTCACCAAATGTGTACCATTGTGCCTTTTATCCCACATCCTCTCCAAAATAAAGGGTATTTATCTATTTGTTGTTTATGTTCCACACTTGGTGTAATATACCACCTAGCTAAACATTTGTAATTCATTTCCACCATCCTCATGTCTACAGCTCCGTGTACTAATCTAAACATTTTCTTTTTCTGTTGCCCGTCAAACTTTATTCCATGTTCCCTTTCCCATTTCTCCATATACAAAGGTGGGGTAACTACTATTATTTTGGTAATAATTTTATAAATCCGGGAGGTACCATGTTTCTGTATTTTGTTTGTATTAAAAAGTAAGAGAATTAAAATATCTGGGGATTAAATTGGGATTAAATTGGCCTTGTCCTTAAAGAACTTTTATAAAATAAACTATATCCCACTGATAAACAAGTTAAAGGAGGAATTGAGAAGACTATCAGTAGGACCATGTTCTTGGATAGGATGAATAAACTTGATAAAAATGAATCGTCCCAAAAATCCTATATAATTCCGTATGTTGCCTATACAACTCCCAGAAGCCTATTTTAAAATAATTTTAAAAATGATACTGAGATATATTTGGGGAAATTAAAAAAATGAGATTAAGCTACTGTATGAAGTGTTATGTAGGGACAAAGATAAGGAGGGCTTAAATGTGCCTGATTTTAGGAGATGCTACTATTCAGTCTTACTTTCACGTATTTTTGACTGGACATATAATGCACTAAGAAAAAGTTGGGTGAATATAGAAAACACATTGAGTGGGGCACAATTGGATAAGATATCCACACCAATATCGTAAATTAGAAGAGAGTACAAGCATTTATACACGTAATGCAATTAGGGTATGGGATATGATTCACAAACAATTGTGTTGGGAGTTTAATTCTATGCTGATGCCGCTGACAGACACAGATATCTTCCCTCCAGGGAGGGAAGACACCACAGGTAAATGGATAAGAAAAGGAAATGCACAGTTAAAGAACATAATGGATGGGGGGGAAATTTTCTCCTTTCAGGAGTTAAAAACAAAAGGAGTTGTTTTTCTTGTTAAACGAGTGGAGATATCTTTAATTAAAACATTTTGTTATTTCACTCCCTAAGCCCTTAAGACCAATGACAGATTTAAATTCATTAGAACCACTTTTTAATTCAGGAATTCGTTATGAACAGAGTGCAAGGTTCAGAAGTTAGTTAACCATCAGCCGCCCGGCCAATGGCCGTTTGGCGGCCGCAAAAGTGCTTTAGCTTTCCAGGTGCTCGTCCATTTGGCGTGCTCCCGCACATGTGCAGTTCGCACGGTTGCAGAGCCGCGCAGCGGCGCAATCTGTCACCGGCCGTGTACCTCGGACACGGCCGATGACAGATCTGAGTACCGACCCCCCGTTGCTGGTACCATGTGACCTGCTGTGACCAATCACAGCAGGTCACATGACAGTTGTATACAATGGATGGCTTCATTCACGCCATCCATTGTATACTAGTGCCTAGCTGTGAATGGTCACAGCTAATCACATGCATATGTAATGTGATTAGCTGTGACCAAATCACAGCTAAGCACAAAAAAAAAACAAAAAAAAAAAACCTGAATTAATCGATTTAATTCAGGTAAATGCTTGCTTATAGCAAAGTAATTCTTTGCTACAAGCAAATTGTGTAAAAAAAAAAAAAAAAATTACTGATCACTTCCCCAAAGTAGTACAATGTTACTATGGTAACATTGCACTACTTTGGTCATAGTAAAATAAGAAAAAGAATCTTAAAAAAAAAAAAAAATGTAATAAAAAATTAAAAATAATAAAAATATATATATATATATATATTTTTTTTTCATACTGTCACCAGTCAGTGTCCCTGTTCACCGTCATGCCAGTTATATGGTAACTCTGTACTGCACTGGTGACAGTATGTAAAAAAAAAAATAGTGAAAATAATTTTTAAAATTTTTTCATTTTCCGAAAAATTATGACAAAAAAAATACAACTTCAAAAAACTCGCCATTCCTCTTATGAAGTACATCGGGTCATTTGGGGGATATCTGTACTGTTCTGACATTCTTGGACCTCAAGAAATTAGACTGGCTGTCAGTATTTCAGGATTGATCAATATTCAGATCTATACCATAGTTTGTGAACTCTATAACTTTCCTACAAACTAAATAATACATCCTAATTTGGGTTATTTTCACCAAAGACATGTAGCAGAATACATCTTGGCCTAAATTTATGAAGAACAATTATTTATTTGTAAACTTTTATAACAGAAACAAAGAAAAACGTGTTTTTTTTTCAAAATTTTTGGTCTTTTTTTGTTAACTTATCAAAAAATAAAAACCCCAGCGGTGATTAAATACCACCAAAAGAAAGCTCTAGTTGTGTGAAGAAAATGATAAAATTTTAATTTGGGTACAATGTTGTATGATCGCGCAATTGTCATTCAAAGTGTGAGAGTGCTGAAATGTGAAAAATGGCCTGGGCAGGAAGGTGTAAAATTGCCCGGTATTGAAATGGTTAAACCGCAAAGACACCAATTAAACATACACTTCTAGAATCTTGATTACCAGCATACAGAAGGCGAGGCAAGAATGCCGGCATCATGTGGATAACAGTGCAGGCCCTGCCGCATTGTGAACATCTAGCACAGACAGGGGTTGATGAACAAGCCGGCGGGGGTACGGCTGCAATGAGAGAGAGTACAGCTGTCAACTCCAACCTGTGATGTCTGGGATGGGTGGGGCCAATATGCTTTCAGGGGCTCCGCCCCTTTTAAAAACAACCCGTTCATAGGGAAATGGCTGACATTTATACAGTGCTAACTGGGAGAAAGGTGGCCAATTGCAACTACTGCATGTGCAACCGCAGCGGTGTATAATTCAGGTTTATTATACCCCACTGTGGGTGCCCATGCAGTAGTTCCAATTGGTCCTGCCCCTTGTCATCATCTTCCCCGGCCAACAATGTATAAATGCCGTTTGTGAATGTTTGTCTATGCCGCTCTGACAAAGGGGGCAAAGACCCTGAAATGCACATAGGCCCCTCCCATCTCTGACATCACAGGTTGGAATTGACAGCTGCACGCTCTCTCTAATTGTGGCTGCAAGCCCCGCCGGCTTGCCTGCCAATCCATGGCTGTGCCAGATGTTCACACTGTTCATACTGCTGCAGATCCTGCTCAGCTGGAAGTTAGCACATAAAGAATAGATAGAGTAATGCGGGACTAAGCCCCTGTACTCCGGGACCACGGGACAAAGGTGAAAATGCGGGAAAGTCCTGCGCAATCCAGGACTGTTGGGAGGCAGTAGCGTCCCTATGCAAGTGGGGGGTGACACCTATCTCACGGGTTGACACTGGACCCGCTCAACAAAAAGGTAAGTTTTAAAGCAAGCCGACGATCTGCAGATTGAGCATAATGGATCGGAGTACGATCCATTATGCTCCCCAATCCACAGATCCGATCCATCCTGCGGGGATCATCAGCTTGCTTTAAAACTTACCTTTTCATGGAGCTCGTGGAGAGATCAGTTAACCCCATATAGGTTGCAAGCCGGTGATCCCTGCAGGATGGATCGGATCTGCAGATTGGGGAGGAAGATCGGACTCTGATCCATTATGCTCAATCCGCAGATCCGATCCATCCTGCGGGGATCATCAGCTTGCTTTAAAACTTACCTTTTCGTGGAGCTCGTGGAGAGATCAGTTAACCCCGTATAGGTTGCAAGCCGGTGATCCCTGCAGGATGGATCGGATCTGCAGATTGGGGAGGAAGATCGGACTCCGATCCATTATGCTCAATCCGCAGATCCGGTCCATCCTGCAGGGAATGTCGGAGGGGTGACACCAAGTGTTACCGTACCGGGTGACACCAACCCTAGGGACGCCCCTGTTGGGAGGTATGTATACAGTATAAAACACAAGAGTATTTCTGTGTCCGGGAGTCACAAGTGTTTGCATACAGTTGTCTGTACAAATCAATGACAGGCTGTGGCTGCATGCTGGTAAGGCTGGCCATACACTACAATTTTCTTACAATATTCTGTCCAGTTTCTGCCCAATTTCCTTTAGATTTACCTTCAACTATGTAGTGCAAGGGCTTGTCTAATTGAATACGACTGAAAATGTTGTTTAGGTTTGACCTCATATTATATGGTTTTTGGTAAATATAAAGCAAAATTCTCAAGAAAATTGTATAATGTATGGCCAGCATTAGTCTGGCCATCTATCTATATATTCAGTTGTATCTGACCCTTGGTGATTGCATGGACTGTCACTTGTAAGTGACTTTTCCATGAATTCTCTTAGCAATTATATTTTACAGGGTAGGTTGCCAGGTCTTTCCCCAACCCCTACCATGCAGGAAATCCTGTGTGGCCAGGGATGAAACTAGGACAATTTAGACAGGAGCCAATTTACCTACCAGCATGTCTTTGGAGTGTGGGAGGAAACCGGAGTACCCAGAGGAAACCCATGTGAACACAGGGAGAACATGCAAACTCCATGCAGTAGGTGCCATGGTTGGGAATTGAACCCATGACCCAATTACTGCAAGGCAGAAGTGCTAACCACTAAGCCACTGTGCCGCCCCTAGGCTGGCCATACACTATACAATTTTCTGTCCAATTTCTGCCCAATTAAATTTACTTTCAACTATGTAATGCAAGAGCTTGCCTAATTGGATACAATTGAAAGTGTTGGTAGGTTTGACCTCCTATTATATGGTTTTTGGAAAATCTAAACCAAAAATCTCAAGAAAATTGTATAATATATAGCCAGCCCTAGTGCCCATCCAAATGTTTACATGTTCTATCAATAAGGGAGAAGGCATCACCCCTACAGCAGACGTGTGTTTACACGAAACTCGTCTAGGAGGAGCCCTTGCACGCCTTGATGTCACGCCGCCGGATCAGGAGGTCCGGTGGCCACCATATGAGTCTCACTGGTCAGTGCTTTTGAGGTGCTTCATCACTGTGTACTCGCAGTTTCCTACCATTACCCACAGTCATTTGTTTTGTGTGTATGTTTCTGCTTTTATTCAATTTAATAAATTGTTTTATCAACATTACTACACTATGAGCACCTTTACTCTCCATAACGGGTACTGAGCCTTCATACCTCAGCCCCAGTATTTTAGACATTGGTGCAGACCTGAGGAGTAAGCACGCTGTGACCAGACCGGTATTCTTCTCACACACCATCGAGGGACCATCAGAGGATCATAATTCCAGGCAGATCCCACCCAGGATCCCCAGATGTATTTGATCTTGTAATGTGCAGTGAGATTGCGCTTCTGGTGAGTAGGCAATCTAACTATACCTTTGCATCAGAATACCGGACCATACCCACGGTGATTGGAGTTGATTAACACAACCCTGGACTATACAATCCACATACATGATTATATCGGACTTATGATATTTATTTACTACTGATTTCTTTACTAATGGTTGAAGCTTGTCTCAGGACTTTCTTTCACTTTTTTTGTAGCGCTGCACTCCCTTATTGATAGTCTATTTGAAAGGTTTGTGGTTCCTTTTTGGTGCAATAGCAGCTTATTAGAGTGCACTCACTATCCAGCCTACATACACTCTTAAATGTTTACATGTGTATGTGTGCCCCTGGATGCAGACCGTTTCATTCATCTCTGTACGCATGGCAACCCTCAGATGTGCAGTTCTGATTTTTCAGCTGCATGCAAACATCTGGGAACCCCGGCCACAGAAATGCACCTCTTTTTACAGTGTGCAGCCATGTGAATGAGCCTTACAGCGTTACAGATTTCCTGTAACCACTCGCCTACAGGGCACTTATACCCACTTCCTGCCCAGGCCAATTTCCAGCTTTCAGCGCTGTTGCACTTTGAATGACAATGCGTGGTCATGCAACACTGCACCCATATGAAATTTTTATAATTTTTTTGTGACAGATAGAGCTTTATTTTGGTGGTATTTAATCACTTCTGTTTTTTTTTATTTTTTTCTTAAACAAGCCAAAAACCACTGAAAATTTTGAAAAAAAATTTTTTTCTTAGTTTTTGTTATACAATTTTGTAAATAAGTGTAAATAAGTGATTTTTCTCCTTCACTGATGTGCGGTAATGCAGTGATGGGCACTGATAGGCTGCACTGATGGACACTGATAGGCTGCACTGATGGACACTGATAGGTGGCACTGATAGGCACTGATGAGGAGGCACTGGTCGGTGGCACTGATGGGCATTGACAGGCAGCACTAATATATGGCACTGATAGGCGGCACTGACTGGCACTGTTAGGCGGCACTGATAGGCGGCACTGACGGCACTGATAGGCGGCACTGACTGGCACTGATAGGCGGCACCGATTGGCAGCACTGATAGGCGGCACCGACTGGCATTGATAGGTGGCACTGACTGGCATTGATAGGTGGCACTGACTGGCACTGATGAGTGACACTGAAAGGCAGCTCAGATGGGCACTGATATGTGGCACTGATGGGCACTGGCAGGTGGCATGGATGAGCACTGAGAGCTGGCACTGATGGACACTGACAGGTGGCGCTGCTGGGGCTACACAGATCATCAGGGCACATTGATCATCAGTGCTCTGATGATCTGTGTACATGCCCCCTCCGAGGAATGCGGATTACTGGCTCTCCTCTCCTCACGAACTGTCAGCGTGACAGCTCGTGGAGAGAGAAATGCCGATAACCGTCATTTACCTGTTTACATGTGATCAAGTGTGATTGGACATAGCTGCTCACATGACCGAGCCGACATCTTCGGCTCTTTCCGTGGATTGGTGATCCGCTGTGTCTGAGGGACACAGTGCACCACCAATCGCCGCGCTGCCAATATGACGTCCTCCCAGAACGAGAGAACCGCCTTGCGTCCGTCATATTACTTTATGGCGGGCAGGAGGCAGTTAAAGTATAACAAAGGGCAAAACTTATTTTTTTTGGACAGAGTGGAGAGGGATTAGAACACCTGTCAGGTTTTTATTGCTCTCTGTGTTCCTGTTAGGGAGATTCATCCGCACTATGTGTCCTGTTAAAGTGAAAGGTAAAGAACATCCCAAATTTTGGGTTGACCCCAGAACAGTAATAGAGGCGACCCTGGGGATAACCAAGGATTCCCTCACTTTGGAGAGAATTCTATCACTTCCTTTTTGGCTATGGGACCGGAAGTGAACGGAAATCTCTGCAATGTGACACAAATGTCAAAAATGAAAAAAAAAAGGGATGGGGGTTATAACTAGAGATGAGCGAATCGAACATGACAAAGTGGAATTCGTTTCGAAGATTAGGAAATATTCGATTCGCGCCGAATCCGAAAATTAGCAAACTTCGGATGCACGAATCGAATTTTCCCAAAAATGGCGGCGACATGTGTGGCGACGGAGCGGGGATCTCTGGGAAGGCGCGTAGACAAGGCGCGCTGACCCATAATGCATTCATTCATGACATGTGATCGCATTACCCAATCAGCAGCCAGCCAGCCAGCACTGTGTAATGGTGGAGCTATAAATCGTGGCCATCTTAGAATTCTCCATTAGCCTCCGGTCATTCAAGAGAGACAGACCTCTGTGTATTAGGGACAGAGTTAGGGCCACAGAGACTTTAGGGCCACAGAATCGTTACTGAGGGACACAGAATCGTTACTCAGGGACACAGAATTGTTACTCAGGGACACAGAATTGTTACTCAGGGACACAGAATCGTTACTCAGGGACAGACACAGAATTGTTACTCAGGGACACAGAATTGTTACTGAGGGACACAGAATCGTTACTCAGGGACACAGAATTGTTACTCAGGGACACAGAATTGTTACTCAGGGACAGACACAGAATTGTTACTCAGGGACACAGAATTGTTACTCAGGGACACAGAATTGCTACTGAGGGACACAGAATCGTTACTCAGGGACACAGAATTGTTACTCAGGGACACAGAATTGTTACTCAGGGACAGACACAGAATTGTTACTCAGGGACACAGAATTGTTACTCAGGGACACAGAATTGTTACTGAGGGACACAGAATCGTTACTCAGGGACACAGAATTGTTACTCAGGGACACAGAATCGTTACTCGGGGACACAGAATCGTTACTCAGGGACACAGAATTGTTACTGAGGGACACAGAATCGTTACTCAGGGACACAGAATTGTTACTCAGGGACACAGAATCGTTACTGAGGGACACAGAATTGTTACTCAGGGACACAGAATTGTTACTCAGGGACACAGAATCGTTACTGAGGGACACAGAATCGTTACTGAGGGACACAGAATTGTTACTCAGGGACACAGAATCGTTACTCAGGGACACAGAATCGTTACTGAGGGACACAGAATTGTTACTCAGGGACACAGAATCGTTACTCAGGGACACAGAATCGTTACTGAGGGACACAGAATCGTTACTCAGGGACACAGAATTGTTACTCAGGGACACAGAATTGTTACTCAGGGACAGACACAGAATTGTTACTCAGGGACACAGAATTGTTACTCAGGGACACAGAATTGTTACTGAGGGACACAGAATTGTTACTCAGGGACACAGAATTGTTACTCAGGGACACAGAATTGTTACTCAGGGACACAGAATTGTTACTGAGGGACACAGAATCGTTACTCAGGGACACAGAATTGTTACTCAGGGACACAGAATTGTTACTCAGGGACACAGAATTGTTACTGAAGGACACAGAATCGTTACTGAGGGACACAGAATCGTTACTCAGGGACACAGAATCGTTACTCATGGACACAGAATCGTTACTCAGGGACACAGAATCGTTACTCAGGGACACAGAATCGTTACTGAGGGACACAGAATTGTTACTCAGGGACACAGAATTGTTACTCAGGGACACAGAATCGTTACTGAGGGACACAGAATCGTTACTGAGGGACACAGATTTGTTACTCAGGGACACAGAATTGTTACTCAGGGACAGACACAGAATTGTTACTCAGGGACACAGAATCGTTACTCAGGGACACAGAATCGTTACTGAGGGACACAGAATCGTTACTCAGGGACACAGAATTGTTACTCAGGGACACAGAATCGTTACTCAGGGACACAGAATCGTTACTGAGGGACACAGAATCGTTACTCAGGGACACAGAATCGTTACTGAGGGACACAGAATCGTTACTGAGGGACACAGAATCGTTACTCAGGGACACAGAATCGTTACTCAGGGACACAGAATTGTTACTCAGGGACACAGAATCGTTACTGAGGGACACAGAATCGTTACTGAGGGACACAGAATCGTTACTGAGGGACACAGAATCGTTACTCAGGGACACAGAATCGTTACTCAGGGACACAGAATCGTTACTGAGGGACACAGAATCGTTACTCAGGGACACAGAATCGTTACTCAGGGACACAGAATCGTTACTCAGGGACACAGAATCGTTACTGAGGGACACAGAATCGTTACTGAGGGACACAGAATTGTTACTCAGGGACACAGAATTGTTACTCAGGGACACAGAATTGTTACTCAGGGACAGACACAGAATTGTTACTCAGGGACACAGAATTGTTACTCAGGGACACAGAATCGTTACTGAGGGACACAGAATCGTTACTCAGGGACACAGAATTGTTACTCAGGGACACAGAATCGTTACTGAGGGACACAGAATCGTTACTCAGGGACACAGAATTGTTACTCAGGGACACAGAATCGTTACTGAGGGACACAGAATCGTTACTCAGGGACACAGAATCGTTACTCAGGGACACAGAATCGTTACTCAGGGACACAGAATCGTTACTCAGGGACACAGAATCGTTACTGAGGGACACAGAATCGTTACTGAGGGACACAGAATCGTTACTCGGGGACACAGAATCGTTACTCAGGGACACAGAATCGTTACTGAGGGACACAGAATCGTTACTGAGGGACACAGAATCGTTACTCGGGGACACAGAATCGTTACTCAGGGACACAGAATTGTTACTCAGGGACACAGAATTGTTACTGAGGGACACAGAATCGTTACTGAGGGACACAGAATTGTTACTCAGGGACACAGAATTGTTACTCAGGGACACAGAATCGTTACTCAGGGACACAGAATTGTTGCTCAGGGACAGACACAGAATTGTTACTCAGGGACACAGAATCGTTACTCAGGGACACAGAATCGTTGAATTAAAGAGTATGTCAGACAACACGCAGAGGAGTGGCAGAGGAGGCAATGTTTCAGGAGCGAGCAGACGTGGCAGCAGAGGAAGGGGTCGAGGCAGCACTAGTCGCAGCCAGAGGCCAGTGCTCCCGGTGTCATCCAGCGGTCGCGTCTCCACCGACAACCCTGCCGTCATCGATTGGTTGGCTCGGTCGTCTTCCTCTTCCCAGGTCACCTCTGACACCTACAGCCAACGGTCGGTGGGTACGTCAGACACAACCGTTAGTTGGCATGGCCCGGGAGCAAGCCCACTGAAATCACGTGTCCTCTACCTGCCCCTGTCCTTTGGTGTTCCCTCACCAAGCGAAGTATCGCATGCTGTGGGCTCAGCCCCACTGTACAGTGAGGAAGAGCTAACAGAGGGCGGTCAGGAACGGGGGGAGACATCCGCCTCTTCAGCAGCCAGGCGAAGAAGTACTGGCGAGGAGAGTGGCTCGGTAGCCGGTCTAGAGACAGGTCTGTCTCCTGACCCACACGCAGCCGAGGGGGCTAGTAGTGAGGCGGAGACCCTAATTGATGATGATGAGGCTGATCGCACTTGGCAGCCTCGTCGTCATCAGGCTATTGCTTCCGCATCATCAGGAGAAGAGGGTGCCAGCTTGGCAGCGAGCAAAACAGTCGGTGGGTTGCCCAGGAGGCAGCAGGGTCGCAGCAGTGTCAGTGGAGGCAAACGGCCACGGAGTAGAGCACCAGCTCCACTGCAGCCTACCACCACGGCCAGTAGTGGTGCCGGTGTGCACGGAGGAAGTAGCAGTCAGCCAGTGAGGAGTAGCGGGGGCAAAGTTTCCTACTCAGCGGTGTGGCAATTTTTCGTCAAGCCGCCCGAGGAAGTAAACGTAGCCGTATGTCGACTATGTGGCCAGAAAGTCAAGCGTGGCCAGGGGGCCCATGTTGGGACTACAGCGTTGCGTCAGCATATGCAGCGTCGCCATTCGGTGGCCTGGGAAAACCGTGATAAAGATACGGCGGTTCTGCCTGCCCCAGCCCCCGCTCCATCACCCGCTCCGTTACTTGCTCCGTCACCCGACGTCAATCGCCCTCTAACAGCCAGTCAAGGCTCCAACACCTCTGCTGAGGGGAGTTGTCGCTCGTTGGCATCTTCCGCTCGTTCAGATGCTCCTTCTCCTGCTACTCCTCTTCACGGATTCCGTCAGCAGTCTTTCTTGGAATCCGTTTCCAAGAGACAACAGTTTGCGAGCACGCACCCGACGGTGCAGAAGCTGAACGTCCTCCTGTCCAAGTTGCTGGTGCTGCAGTCCCTCCCTTTCCAAGTGGTGGACTCAGCACCTTTCCGAGAAATGATGGCTTGTGCCGAGCCGCGGTGGAGAGTGCCAAGCCGGCATTTTTTCGCCAAAAAGGCAGTGCCAGCCCTGCATTCACATGTAGAAGAGATGGTGGGCCAGTCTTTGAGCATGCCGGTCTCTGCCAAAGTGCACGGCAGCGCCGACGTGTGGAGCTGTAACTACGGTCAGGGACAGTACATGTCATTTACGGCCCACTGGGTGAACGTGGTGCCGGCACAGCCGCACCAGCAACTTGGACAGGTCACGCCGCTTTTGCCTCCACGTTTGCACGTCCTTGGTCCAGCAAAGATGTCCGCCTCTACCACCTCTTCTTCCGCCGTGTCCTCAGCCGCCACCCCCGTGCCAAGTCCCATTACCCGACCGGCATATCACATGTGCAGGGCGCAACGGTGTCACGCTGTGCTGCACCTGGTATGCCTTGGCGAACGTAGTCACACAGGGGAGGAACTTCTGAGTGTAATGAACAGAGAAATCGACAGATGGCTGTCTCCGCGCAAACTGAAAATCGGAACCACGTTGACCGACAACGGAAAGAACATGGTGTCTGCTCTGCGTCAAGGAAGGTTGTGCCATGCGCCATGCATGGCTCACGTGTTCAATCTGGTTGTCAAGCGGTTCCTAAAATCCGCCATCCCACTGCAAGACATCCTTAAAATGTCACGTAAACTTTGCATGCATTTCAGCCATTGCTACACCGCAAAGCACACCCTCCTTGAGCTGCAGCGGCAGAACGGAATTCCAGAGCATCGCCTGATCTGCGACGTTGCAACAAGGTGGAATTCAACCCTACATATGTTAGACCGCCTTTACGAACAGCGAAAGGCCATCACTGATTTCCTGATGTTACAAGCGGATAAAGGTACTCCCCTGTGTAACTTAGATGTCAGCCATTGGCAGCTCATGCGTGACACCTGCCGCTTGCTCAGGCCCTTTGAGGAGGCCACGCTATTCGTGAGTCGGCAGGACTATGGGATGAACAACGTCATTCCTCTGTTGCACGTCCTGGAACAAATGCTGTTAACAATGGCTGGTCAGGGTGCGGTAGACGTGGCGCACAGATCTCAACGCCACATGACCCCTGTGGGGGCAGGACAGGAAGAAGAGGAGGAGGTAGAGGAGGACATTGGTGCTCAGGAATTATTGAGTGAAATGGGTGGTTTTTCCACTCAGCGGACAGGAGTGGAGGAGCAGGAGCATCTGGTAGAGGAGGAGGAGGAGACAGAGGACCCAGACACACCGTGGCAGTATGCTGTGGAGATGGAGGCAGGGAGTCCCTCGCATTCCTTGGCACAAATGGCCCATAGCATGCTCGGTTGCTTGCGTAGCGACAGCCGAATAATAACCATCAGACAGAGGGATGACTTTTGGCTGTCCACCTTGTTGGACCCTCGCTACCGTTCAAAAATGGTGGCCTTTTTCACACCTGCTGAGAGGGAGGCCAAAATAACGTACTATAAAAACCACCTATGTAGTCAGTTGGTCTCTGCCTTTCTGCGCCAACGTCCATCCTCAGACACTGTGGGCCCTGTGCGCTCGCGTTCCGCTGCCATGGCAGCAGGGGAGGGGTGGGGTGGTAGGAGCAGTGGCAGCTCCACCAGCAGCGGCTGCCTCAGTCTGCAGTCGATGATGAGTAGCTTTCTTCACCAGCGCAGTGAGGAAACTACTAACCAGCCGCAGCAGCAGCAGCATCAGGTGGACCTGGAGCAGGACCTCAAACAACAGGCTTGGGCCTACTTGGACAGCACCCTGCCAACCGAGGTAGACAATCCCCTTGACTACTGGGCAACGAAACTTGACCTTTGGCCCCAACTAGCTGAATTTGCCCTTGAAAGGCTGTCATGCCCGGCCAGTAGCGTGGCATCGGAGCGCGTGTTTAGTGCGGCAGGAGGTATTGTAACTCCGCGGAGGACACGACTGTCCACCCAAAGTGTGGAGAGACTCACGTTTGTGAAAATGAATCAGGCGTGGATTAGTCTGGATTTCAAACCACCAGTTCCTGACACAACTGACTAAATCCGCCATGAATCATGCCCCAAACATGTTATTATTTTTAACATAGGCCTCTGTATGGCCTTCAATTTAAGCTGCTTACGCTTCGCCACTCTGCCATGGGCCCCTGTACCGCCTCCTCTTGCTGCTGCCAGGTCCAGAGTGTGTCATGGGTCCCTGTACGGCCTCCCATTGCTGCTGTCTCCATCGCCACACTCTGCCATGTGCCACTTTCAGGTCTCCTCACACTGCTGGTGGGTTCCATTTTGTCATAGGGTGCTGGCAGATTACGGGCCTCCCATTGCTGCTGCCAGGCCCGTAATCTGCCATGGGCCCCCGTGCCGAGTCCTCATGCTGCTGCCAGGCCCGTAATCTGTCATGGGCCCCTGTACCGCCTCCTCATGCTGCTGCCAGGTCCAGAGTGTGTCATGGGTCCCTGTACGGCCTCCCATTGCTGCTGTCTCCATCGCCACACTCTGCCATGTGCCACTTTCAGGTCTCCTCACACTGCTGGTGGGTTCCATTTTGTCATAGGGTGCTGTATGGCCTCCCATTGCTGCTGCCAGGCCCGTAATCTGCCATGGGCCCCCGTACTGACTCCTCATGCTGCTGCCAGGCCCGTAATCTGTCATGGGCCCCTGTACCGCCTCCTCATGCTGCTGCCAGGTCCAGAGTGTGTCATGGGTCCCTGTACGGCCTCCCATTGCTGCTGTCTCCATCGCCACACTCTGCCATGTGCCACTTTCAGGTCTCCTCACACTGCTGGTGGGTTCCATTTTGTCATAGGGTGCTGGCAGATTACGGGCCTCCCATTGCTGCTGCCAGGCCCGTAATCTGCCATGGGCCCCCGTACCGACTCCTCATGCTGCTGCCAGGCCCGTAATCTGTCATGGGCCCCTGTACCGCCTCCTCATGCTGCTGCCAAGTCCAGAGTGTGTCATGGGTCCCTGAACGGCCTCCCATTGCTGCTGCCAGGCCCGTAATCTGCCATGGGCCCCCGTACCGACTCCTCATGCTGCTGCCAGGCCCGTAATCTGTCAAGGGCCCCTGTACCGCCTCCTCATGCTGCTGCCAGGTCCAGAGTGTGTCATGGGTCCCTGTACGGCCTCCCATTGCTGCTGTCTCCATCGCCACACTCTGCCATGTGCCACTTTCAGGTCTCCTCACACTGCTGGTGGGTTCCATTTTGTCATAGGGTGCTGTATGGCCTCCCATTGCTGCTGCCAGGCCCGTAATCTGCCATGGGCCCCCGTACTGACTCCTCATGCTGCTGCCAGGCCCGTAATCTGTCATGGGCCCCTGTACCGCCTCCTCATGCTGCTGCCAGGTCCAGAGTGTGTCATGGGTCCCTGTACGGCCTCCCATTGCTGCTGTCTCCATCGCCACACTCTGCCATGTGCCACTTTCAGGTCTCCTCACACTGCTGGTGGGTTCCATTTTCTCATAGGGTGCTGGCAGATTACGGGCCTCCCATTGCTGCTGCCAGGCCCGTAATCTGCCATCGGCCACCGTACCGACTCCTCATGCTGCTGCCAGGCCTGTAATCTGTCATGGGCCCCTGTACCGCCTCCTCATGCTGCTGCCAGGTCCAGAGTGTGTCATGGGTACCTGTACGGCCTCCCATTGCTGCTGTCTCCATCGCCACACTCTGCCATGTGCCACTTTCAGGTCTCCTCACACTGCTGGTGGGTTCCATTTTGTCATAGGGTGCTGGCAGATTACGGGCCTCCCATTGCTGCTGCCAGGCCCGTAATCTGCCATGGGCCCCCGTGCCGAGTCCTCATGCTGCTGCCAGGCCCGTAATCTGTCATGGGCCCCTGTACCGCCTCCTCATGCTGCTGCCAGGTCCAGAGTGTGTCATGGGTCCCTGTACGGCCTCCCATTGCTGCTGTCTCCATCGCCACACTCTGCCATGTGCCACTTTCAGGTCTCCTCACACTGCTGGTGGGTTCCATTTTGTCATAGGGTGCTGGCAGATTACGGGCCTCCCATTGCTGCTGCCAGGCCCGTAATCTGCCATGGGCCCCCGTACCGACTCCTCATGCTGCTGCCAGGCCCGTAATCTGTCATGGGCCCCTGTACCGCCTCCTCATGCTGCTGCCAAGTCCAGAGTGTGTCATGGGTCCCTGAACGGCCTCCCATTGCTGCTGCCAGGCCCGTAATCTGCCATGGGCCCCCGTACCGACTCCTCATGCTGCTGCCAGGCCCGTAATCTGTCAAGGGCCCCTGTACCGCCTCCTCATGCTGCTGCCAGGTCCAGAGTGTGTCATGGGTCCCTGTACGGCCTCCCATTGCTGCTGTCTCCATCGCCACACTCTGCCATGTGCCACTTTCAGGTCTCCTCACACTGCTGGTGGGTTCCATTTTGTCATAGGGTGCTGTATGGCCTCCCATTGCTGCTGCCAGGCCCGTAATCTGCCATGGGCCCCCGTACTGACTCCTCATGCTGCTGCCAGGCCCGTAATCTGTCATGGGCCCCTGTACCGCCTCCTCATGCTGCTGCCAGGTCCAGAGTGTGTCATGGGTCCCTGTACGGCCTCCCATTGCTGCTGTCTCCATCGCCACACTCTGCCATGTGCCACTTTCAGGTCTCCTCACACTGCTGGTGGGTTCCATTTTCTCATAGGGTGCTGGCAGATTACGGGCCTCCCATTGCTGCTGCCAGGCCCGTAATCTGCCATCGGCCACCGTACCGACTCCTCATGCTGCTGCCAGGCCTGTAATCTGTCATGGGCCCCTGTACCGCCTCCTCATGCTGCTGCCAGGTCCAGAGTGTGTCATGGGTACCTGTACGGCCTCCCATTGCTGCTGCCAGGCCCGTAATCTGCTTTGGCCCCCGTACCGACTCCTCATGCTGCTGCCAGGCCCGTAATCTGTCATGGGCCCCTGTACCGCCTCCTCATGCTGCTGCCAGGTCCAGAGTGTGTCATGGGTCCCTGTACGGCCTCCCATTGCTGCTGTCTCCATCGCCACACTCTGCCATGTGCCACTTTCAGGTCTCCTCACACTGCTGGTGGGTTCCATTTTGTCATAGGGTGCTGTATGGCCTCCCATTGCTGCTGCCAGGCCCGTAATCTGCCATGGGACCCGTACCGACTCCTCATGCTGCTGCCAGGCCCGTAATCTGTCATGGGCCCCTGTACCGCCTCCTCATGCTGCTGCCAGGTCCAGAGTGTGTCATGGGTCCCTGTACGGCCTCCCATTGCTGCTGTCTCTATCGCCACACTCTGCCATGTGCCACTTTCAGGTCTCCTCACACTGCTGGTGGGTTCCATTTTTTCATAGGGTGCTGTATGGCCTCCCATTGCTGCTGCCTCCACCGCCACACTGTGGCTCCACACTCTGGTTTTGGCCCCGTGACTGCCCAAATGAGTGAAGTGTGCGGTGATTCTAAGATCGACGGCACTCATCTGCATGTCATACTGACTGACAGTATTATTTCTCTTCCCCAGCAGACTCCAAGGGCATTTAAATTAAAGGTACAGTGTTCTGCACTAATATAAAGGCTCTCTGAAGCCTAGAAACACCCTTTTTATAAGTTAAATTCGCAGCGAATATATTCGACTCGAATCAAATTTATTCCGCGAATTCGCCGAATCAGCCGAATCGAATTTTTGAATAATTCGCTCATCTCTAGTTATAACCCTCCTTTACTGTATCCAAAGTGAGAAATGTTTTGCCTTCAGTTCTACTTTATGTTTGTGGGTGGATAGTTCAATCAGTCAAGTATACTTCACTGCCTATCAATAGTAATAGAAACGTCAGTCTAACCATGAATGACGCAATCCTCCATTCACTAGCAAGCACTGCTAAATAGACATGTCAATTTGAAGGCCACAGATAACAATTATCACTTGGGCTCCTTTCTCCTTTATAACAAAAACACATTATAAAGTGATTTTAGCACTTTTGTTTTATTAGAACATGAGATAAACAAGAATATCCATTTAAGTTAACCCATGCTGAAGCAGATTCATGGGCTGCCATTCCTACTTGAAATACCAAAACTTTACTTTGCAGAGATTTCCTCTTATTTCCTTTTGGGTTTCAGATACATGAAATAAAGGAAAATCCCCCATGACATAGGCAGGTTTCTAGACAGGTGCAGGTCGGCCTGCCGACACAGGTAGAACTGTTTAATCAGCGGCCATCCAGAGAGCGGAAGGCAGCAGGAACTCATGTTCCTCTGAGGCCTCCGTATCATCAGGAGAGCAGCTGTCCAAATTGGACACTGCTGCAGTGGGTGTCTTTGGTGGCCATCATTAGTGTGGGCAATGCTTATAAATAGCAATGTCCCCCTGCACTTGGCACGCATTTGTGAAGTGGTTAGGTCAGGGCCAGGAACCCACTGATCAGGCACAGCATATTTAGCATAGGAAAAGGTTCCTGTGGAGGAGGGACAGTATAGGGACTGCCGCCTGTGTTGCAGCCAGGAGTTCATCCTGCCCTTAGTGCCTCTTTGCCAGACTGCCTTCCAGCCACCTCCGTAAGTGCTGCTCTGCTGGGCTGAGCTGTGCTACACAGACCCTGTTACCGCTTTGTCAGAACTTTCTTGTTACTATACTTTGCTGCATGGGAATGCAGGCCGCATGCTATCCCTCATTCCCGAAATAACTACACTTATTTACATTTAAATAATGACTCACACACAATATTTCTTCCTTTGGCATAAAATTTTGGCTGCGGCACTTTTATTGGTAATTACACATAACATAAAATAAATTTGCAATATAATTTATTCAAAACTCTTACACTTTAATTATCAACCATGAATAAACTTGCTCAGTCTTTTAGGACTCGAGCTATCTGAAATAATTCTATCAATAAGTCCCCCTTTTCTATAGAAAAGGTGACACAAACCACATACACAGTGCCTTGTGACGAGGGAGGGAGGGTGGGGAGCCCATTGCCAACTCTGGCCAACTGTAAGAATTCTGTCACGGAGTGCCCTTTATAAAATGAACCCCAAAAAATTCCAGAATGTTCTAGGTCACGTGATTTTCTCGCTTTTTCCAAGGTCATGTGGTTATTCTCTTCCTGCTTTTTTCCCTGTCAGATTTCTTAACCACTTGCTGCCCTGCCACTGTAGAAATACGGCGGCAGGGCGGCACGGGCAGGCAAAACCACGTTTTAAAATGTGTGTTTTGTAAACAGATAGGGGGCCCGCGCGAGGCGCGCCGCCGTCCTATCTGTCCCGCCGATCACCGCCGCGGATGTTAGTCGCCGGGTCACAGCCGGTCCTTACCGGCTGTTTCCCGGCGATCGGCGGAAAACAGTGACAGACAGCACAGCTGCAGTAGGTGTGCTGTCTGTCACTTCCCTGACAGCTCGAGAACGAGCTGATCGAGACAGAAGAGTTTCTCTCTCTTGATCAGCCTTGTCCCGTCCAGCACACCCCCGCCCCCTAGTAAAACACTCCCCCTCACACAGATAACCCTTCCCTGCAAAATAAAGTTAACCCCTTCCTCCCAGTGCCATTAGTACAGTGTCAGTGTTTTTTTTTTTTGCACTGATCATTGTATTAGTGTTTTGGGGATGTCAGTGACCCCAAGTCAGTACCCCCCAATGTCAGAATGTCCGCCGCAGTCCCGCAGTCCCACCATAAGTCGCTGGTCGCTGCCATAAGTCACTGATCGCCGCCATAATTCGCTGATCGCCGCCATTATTAGTATAAAAAAAACCCTAAAAATCCCAGTATCTTTCCTGCCATTTGTAAACGCTATAACTTTCACGTAAACCAATTAATTTACACGTATTGTTTTTTTTTTAGCAAACACATGTCGCAGAATGCATTTTGGCAGAAATTTATGACTAAATTTGATTTTTGCTTTTTTTTTTACTGGACATGTTTTATAGCAAAAAGTCCAAAATATAGTTTTTTTTTTCCTCAAAATTGTCAGGCTTTTTTTTTTATAGCGTAAAAAATAAAAACCGCATAGGCAATCAAATACCACCAAAAGAAAGCTCAATTTGTGGGGAAAAAAAGGATGTAAATTTCATTTATGTACCGTATTGCATGACCGCGCAATTGTCCGTTAAACTAGCGCAGCGCTGTATAGCAGAAAAATGGCGTAAATTGCAGTATATATACCATAGTTTGTAGACGCTATAACTTTCACACAAAGCAATCAATATACACTCACTGGGATTTTATTTACCAAAAACATGGAGCAGAATACATTTTGGCCTAAATTTATAACCAACTTTGAGTTTACTATATATTTTTTATAGCTGAAAGTAAAAAATATTGTTTTTCTTCAAAATTTTTGGCCCTTTTTTGTTTATAGCGTGAAAAATAAAAAGCGCACAGATGATCAAATACCAACGAAAGAAAGCTCTATTTGTGTGAAAAAAAGGACCTAAATTTCGTTTGGGTGCAGCATTGCATGACCGCGCAATTATCAATTGAATTAGTGCAGCACCGAGTAGCAAAAAGAGGCCTGGTCATTAAGGGGGGTAAATCCTCTGGAGCTCAAGTGGTTAAAGGGGCCCTAACCTAATTCCTACTTATTCCTGAGGAGAATTTTTTTTTTTCAATTAAATTAAGGGATGGCATCCACATTCCCATGCTTTCGGGCTCATATGTTAGAGCCCTCATTTTTCATTCCTTGGTCTCCGGGTGCATTCTCTCCTCTCCAGGCACCAAACGCTTGGCCCTGCTTACGGGTTTCACCGCCTCCCGCCCACCATATAAGGAAATGACAGGCAGGCAGTGGCTCTCTCGTTCTGGGAGGATGCCATATAACGTCCTCCCACTCTAGCTACCCCTGAGGTGCACGTCGATCGGTGGTGTGCTGTGTCCCTGGAACACAGTGGATCACTGATCACAGTAAAGAGCCAATGACACAGGCTCTATCATGTGATCAACTGTGTCCAATCACAGCTGATTGCATGTAAACAGGAAATGCTGGTTATCGGCAGTCCTCTCCTCAAGCTGACAATGCATGAGGAGAGTAGAGCCGATAAGCGGCATTCCTAAGAGGGGACATCTACACTGATCATCAGGACACTGAACATTTTTTATTTTTTTTTCTCAAAATTGTCGGTCTTTTTTTTTTATAGCGCAAAAAAATAAAAACTGTACAGGCGATCAAATACCGAAAGAAAGCTCTATTTGTGGGAAAAAAGGACATACATAATTTGGGTGCAGCGTTGCATGACTGCGCAATTATCAGTTAAAGTAACGCAGAGGAAAAATAGCCTGGTCAGGAAGGGGGGGGGGGGGGTAAATCCTCAGGAGACCAAGTGGTTAAAGAACATATAAACAACCTATTCAGTTTAAACTGGAAATAAAATGTAAAACATCTGTGTATAGATATTCCCTTTTGATAATTATTATTATAATACAGGATTTGTATAGCGCCAACAGTTTGCTCAGCGCTTTACAATATAAGGCGAGACAATACTGCAACGATACAGTTCAATACATACAGTTCAATAGAAGAGAGTAAGGAGGGCCCTGCTCCTTGGAGCTTATAAGTGATCACATACCCTCTATTCTCAGCTGCATAAGGAGTTCAGTGAGGTGAGGGAGGAGAAACAGCAGCACACTGATCTTCCCAGTGAATGACTGTGCGAGGGGGGGGGGGATTTGACATAAAGGAAGCAATACAAAGAGAACTTGAAAATAGGAATAGGAAATGTTGGGTTTACATATTATGTAATCATTCCATACTCTATTCAAAACTAAAACAAGTTTAGAACTCATTCACACTTGTGCGACTTGTTATGCAACTTTGGGGTCCATGTTTCCCAATGAGCACCATTCATATCTGTGAGGCTTCAAGTTGCAGCAACTTGCAATTAGTTCCTGCAGTACTTTGGTCAGACTTTCATGTGACTTGAGGGACACAGACTTCACTATAAATCCTCCAAAGTCGCATGAAAGTTGCACCTTAATGTTATACATGCAACTTGTGTGCGACTTTGTACATTCTGGTGTTTGCATTCTGCTTTCTTACTAAGTTCTGCGTAAGGCATATAGAAAAAATTGAATTCCTTCCGTCTGTGATATTTGTTTTATTTGCACTAACATACAAATTTTCAGGATGAACTTTCGGGGTGTACCTCCTTTCTCAAGGTCCAAGCCAATCTTTGAGTACTATATGTAAGAAAGTGCAGCGCTGAAAAAAAAATATATATATTGCGGAATTGTAAAGTGCAACACATAACAGTGCAAAAAACATTAGTAAATGCGATATCTAAAAATCAAACAATATGGTAAAGTGCATCAAGAATGTAACGAGCTGAGTGAGCCTGACTAATTTTGTGCCCTGCTGGCTATTTAGGCCCCGTATACACGGGACACTTCTGAATGATGGAAACTGGCTGCTGGAAAACGTAGGTTAAAAAACGTCTGTTTAGCTGTGTTTCATAACACGTTTATGCACGTATGCGTTTAGAAGCGTTTTTTTAAAGATAAGCACAGGAGAACGTCCCAAATGCCCAGAATGCACTGAAAAGTGGCAAATTATTAACTATTTCATACGTTTCAGAGAAATAGAGAGAGTAGAAGAAGAGACAGTAGTATGTGTTGATGTTAGCTTAGGTGTGAGTTGCTCATTAACATTTCTTTTGTTTCCAAGGGTGGGAAAGGTGTCTGTTGGAGAGAGTCATTAAGGCCACCTGGCAGGGGGTCTTCATGAGGAATTTGAGGTGTGAATGGTCATTAACATATCTTTTGTTTCCAAGGGTGGGAGAGGTCTAAGGTGTGAATTAGTCATTACCATGTGTGACAAGCTTGGTAGGAACATCCTGTGTTCAGTGTTTTGTCTATTTGAGTACCTTAACAACGCTTTGCATGCATTTTTCATGATGAAAAAAGGTTCTGGACAGCATCGAGAACTGGAAGAGTTAAAAAAAATTTCAAAAGCAAATGCTTATAAACGCGATTTGCCGTGTTTAGCCGCATTTACAAGCATTTTGCATTTGCAATGTTTATAAAATTGGCTGCTGAACGCAAGTTTTCTGAGTTAAAAAAAACGACTGTAAACTCAAATGCCTGTAAACGATTGTAAACGAAGATATGTACATGAACACATAGGAAAACATTAGAGTGAGTTCAGGGGCTGCTGAAAAAAACGCTGAACAGCTCATAAACGTAAGTTTATCAGCTGCAGTGTACATGAGCCCTTAAACTGAACTTGCAGATGACGTTGGCAATAGGCGTACCCCTGAGGATGTGCATGCGCACGAAACGTGTTGGGTGGAGCCGCCATTTGCTAACGTCACGCCGATGGTCGGAGCGATGGCCATCTTTATGCTTTTTGATTTCTATTTCCACGTCGATACTTTTTAATGATCTAATAAATACTACACTATGTGCAACCTTATTGGCTCCTGTGGTGAGCTATTCCCTTTAGGACAAGGGCTGACTTCCCATCCGAGTGCCCAGGACGAATTTGGTCTGGTTTAACCCTTTGGCCGCCTTCTATTCTCAGATGTTTAATGCTGGATTGCCTGTTACCAGTTTTCATCTGGTGAGTGTACATCTGAGAGAGGTGGTGAATTCTTTTGTGTGATCATCAGCACATTTGCACTCTGCACCTTGATTATACTGTGCCTTATGGTTTCACGGACAATTGCTTCCATTTATGGATATTTGACTATATAAATAGCACGTTTAACCACGGACATTGATGTAGAGTGTTATCCTATTTATATATCTCAGATTTTATATGTTTATCGTAACATCATTTACTACTGCACTTTACTTCACGGATCACCACAGACATTATTGTATTTAAGCGCAGCACCAATTAGCTTTTTATTTATTATTTTATTTAGATTCTGCCCATGATACACTTTATTGTTTGGCATTTGCTTTTTGAGCTGTTTAGCTGATATTTTTGTGCTTTTACTTGATGCACTTTACTGTTTCACTCAGCTCATTACATTCATGATGCACTTTACCATATTGTTTGATTTTTAGATTTCACATTTACTAATTTTTTTTTTTGCACTTTTATGTGTTGCACTTTACCATTCCGCAATATATATTTTTTTCTATTAGCGCTGCACTTTCTTACATATACTATTGTAGGGGATTGTTACCTTCACCTTGTGTGCCAGCTGCTCCCCAGATATCGCCAGAGCTCACCTATATATTAGCTTCTGTTACATAATCTTTGAGGACTGCTTGGACCTTGAAAAGAAGGGGGTTACACTATGAAAGCTCGTCCTGAAAATTTGGATGTTAGTGCAAATAATAAAAAGTATCACAGGCAGAACTCAGCTGTTTTTTTTGCAGGTGAACTACTACGGCTACAATCACCGCAGGGCATACTGGAAATTCTAGTTCTACAAGTGCTGCAGAGACCCTGCCTGCCACAGCTTCAGATGTGGATCCTCGGCTCCATAATTTGGGGAATCGTATTACAGTGACAAGAGGATCAGGAAGGAAGCTGTCAGCGCGCTACAGGAAGTAAGGAGAGAGACATGCAAAGTTTGATGTGATCAGAGTGCTGTATGAATAAACCATGTCACAAATCGCCCTTTGCTTCCTGTAATCCTTTAACTAGAACCCACTGGAGCTGCATCTGGTTACTGATTTATGTCAGGACCTCGGTGGACGCTCAGAGACGCAGGGCTGCAGCCAGCGTGATCCCATCCCATGGCCTCTGCTGCCTATTATTTGGGCTTTGACTTCAGCACTCAGCAGGTAATATGCATTGTTCATGTAATGACAATCTCTGACCATCTGCAGAGGAAATACGACATATGGTCTTCTTGTGCCTAGTACACACGATCAGAAAATCGGAGGAAAAATAAACAATTGCACGATAATCTGATCCTTAGTACACAGCTTTCAAGAGCCAATCATGACAGTTCATGTGAAATTATCCGAAGGGACAAACACAAACTTTTTTTCGTACGATACCAGAGTGAATGATTTTCCTTTAATCAGTATAGTAAAAAATTGGAAGACCAAAACCATGCATGCTCAGAAACAAAAGAATACATTTCAATACAATACATTACATCACTTCCAAAGTTGTATTCTGTCATAGGAGAATATTCATAGTTTTAGTTATCTCTTCATTTTCGATATGGAGATTAGCATGCAATAAAAAAGGGGCAATCATTCGTCCGATATTCTCATCATGTGTACAAGGCTTTACACTACATTCACACAAGCCTCCTGCGTTTGCTTTATTTAAATGCAGATGAATTAAACAAACTTTATGCTTCCCAGATCAAGTCCTCCTGTGTTTAAATGTACATGCGTTTACATGCAATTAGACATGGTAATAGTATTTAATCTGTCCCTGGACGCACAGAATTCTATTTTCTCTGAACAAACCTAAACACAGGTAAATGCTTAGTGTGATTTACTGTATATCATTTAGGGCCTTTTCACACCACTTGCAGTTGGATACATTTTTGACTGCACTCCAACTGCATTGACAGTCCAAAATCCAGGCTATCCTATGGGCATAGCTCACGCCATTGCAGTGCAGTGCAAATGCGCAAAAAAGCACAGAAACGCATATAAACACACTGCAATGCATCACAGTGCACATGGAAGCCCAAGGAAAAAAAGAAGATGGAAATGACCTCACAGGACAAATGCAGATAGAAAAAATGTGTGTTAACTGCATGGAAACGCACATAAATACGTGCATCAAATGCATGCAAATGTGCAAAGACAAAACGTGCAGTAGATGTGCAGTTTCTAGTGTGAATGGGTCCTTAAAATCATATACATTTAGAAATGTCCAGTAAGGCTAGGTTCACACCTATGCAGTTTGTGTTTGATCTGTTTCTGCAGTGTGTTTGGTGGTGCATTTTGCATTTTTGCACATGTATTTTGCGGTATTCTTTTGATAAATTTTTTTTTCCTTGTTAGTAGGCAGTTTAAAAAGCATAAAAAACACATAAAAACCGCACTACATCCTTTTCTGCAGCGTTTCCATTGAAGTCTATGGAACAAAAAATGCAACTTTTTGCATTAAAAAAGTCCCTGACCCTTTCCAAAAAATGCACTGGGTGAAAACGCAGAGATGTGAATGTGTCCCATAGGAAATCATGTTAAATGGACTGTAGTGTGTTTATGCAAAACGCTGCGGAAAACGCATAGGTTTGAACCTAGGGTAAATGCATGTTAACTAATGTAAGTCATTGCCAACAGAGCAGCACAGTGGCTTAGTGGTTTGCACTTCTGCTCTGCAACACTGGGGTCCTTAAAGAGGAGGTAAGCTTACCTTTCTATCAATGGTCCCCGTCCTTCCTTGATGCCAGCATCTTTTTTTTCTGTGTGCCATTCTTGGGCCATCTTTCTTGGCTGGCGTGGGATGAAGTCACTCCTGCGCATGAGCAGGGGTCAGTCATGCCGGCACACAGGGACCATACTGGTAATGCAAGCTGAGCTACGCATGCGCAGCTCAGTTTACATGCTGGAGAAGACAGCGAGCAGAGAAGTAGGTGTATTTTATTGCAGAAAAGACATTGCATGTCCCTTCTATAATGAAGAGCCTGCCTGCTCACAGTTTGTGACAGCGGAATGTTCAATCTCATCCAGAATTCCTATTGCAGAGATATAAAATATAAACATGGTGGCATTTCTTCGAGTCTTGCCCCCTGAGCTGTGCTCTACACTGGAAGCCAGGAGAGAAGGAGGTGCTGTGTGTCAGCAGAACAGTCCGGAGGAGGTCTCTGGGACTGTGGTCACCAGCTGCCCTTCCTGATAGGGGCAAGTGGGGACACCTCCAGCAATAAGGTAAGGCCTACTGAAACCAATGGTGGACCATAGTAGGCAAGTGGAGAAACTGGACTGGCTAGCAAGGGACCCAGGGAAATGAGCCACGCACCTGGTGGCAGCCAGATACATTAGAATTTGCAAAACAATGGTAGGGATTGGTAAGTCTCAGCCTGGTGAATTGTCAAAGTGCTCCTGGCTCCCACCTATCCACCATTCTAGTGACACTAACAATGCACCTGGCTGCCACCCACAGGTAACACTGTAATGGTGGATAGGTGGGAGCCAGGTGCGCTGTCAAGGTCACTGAAATGGTGTGCAGACTCTGTAGACTTCTCCTACTTTTAGCTTTATTTGTCCACATCCAGAGCGCAACAGCCCATGGCAGCCAATCCGATTTTAGGGTTGATTTACTAAAGGCAAAAAGACTGTGCACTTTGCAAAGTGCACTTGGACTCAACAAGTGCAGTTGTTCCAGAGCTTAGTAAATGAGGTGAAGCTTTACTTTGCAAACAATACCCAATCACATTCAAGGAAAAAAAAAGAGCTTTTTTGCCTGCATGTGATTGGATGATAAAAGTCAGCAGAGCTTCTCCTTATTTACTAAGCTCTGGAGTAACTGCTCTTGCAGAGTGCAACTGTACTTTGCAAAGTGCACAGTCTATTTGCCTTTAGTAAATCAACCCCTTTATGTTTTCTATTTCAGAACAACCATTTGGAAACTTGGGCACTGCCCGAGGGCCCGGGGTCAGTAAGGGGCCCCATGTGATGCCCCTGGTACCTTTTTCATAGGCTTTTTTGAGTTTGGGCAAGGACACAGGGGCCCCATGATCCCCTATTGCCTGGGGGCCCCATGAGTTGTCAGTCCGCCCCTGGGTACTACCCTTTACATGTTGTTGTTTGTCTTTAATAAATAACCTTGTGTGTAGTTAAAACCTACTCAAAACTGTTTTCTAATTTACAGTTAAAGGTTATTGCTGTTAATGAAGGATTCCAAGTTGTCTACGAGGACAATGTTCACTTTGATAAAGACCTACCTGAATTTGGGTAAGTGACTCACCTGTCCTTTGAATTCTATGTCCTGAATTGTGTCCTGGGATTACAGAATGAAGCCTTGAGGAACACATGCTAATCATGCCCCCATGAGGTTTTGTCCACTAGTAAATGTTGCTCACTTGGGGGATTTAACCAACCAGGAACAGGCTTGGAAGTCCTGCCTGTCACTGCCATCGGGTATTAAAGTTGAAGGGTGCTGCAGCAGAGATGAGTAGAGGGAAGGGGGTTACTATTTGAGGAGCAAAGGAGAGCAAAGTAGGGGTGCTGAAGTAAGTAGATTGTGGGGTACTCTTTAGATGCAAAGGTGATCAAGGATGGGAGGGGGGGTGCAGAGGTTAACAGAGAAGGAATTACTCTTTGGGGTTCAAAGGTGAGCAGGGAGATGTTGGGGCACAAAGGTGAGCAGAGAGAGGGTATGCAGTGGTAAGCAGGGGTAGGGGCTGGGGTGCAAAAGTGAGCAGAGGGCACTTTAGTGGTAGGTAGAGAGGGGGAGTTTGGGGTGCTGAGGTTGGCAGGGGATGTAGGATGCAAAGCTGAACTGAGAGGGGGTGGACGAGGATGCAGAGATTTCCAAAGGGGGGGGGGGGGCACTGTAAATACCCCTTTTACATTGTTGATCAGCATGTCTCCATTACATTGGTTGTAAGTGTATATACCGTACTTCCGCTATGTTGGGTTCGGTGTAAACCTTCCCATGACAGTGATGGTCAGTGTAAACCTTCTTATTACATTGGGGTCAGTGTAGAATCTCTTCATTACACAAGTGGTCAGTGTAAATGCCCCCCTTACATTGGTGTTCAGTGTAGAAATCCCCCTTATTTTGGGTGTCAGGATAAAACCCCCCTGACATTGGTGTCAATGTTGGCGGGTGATGTCACAGCTCCTGGAATTCCCTAATCTGGAACTGCAGGATCACGCTTGGTCCAAACAAACTATTTAAAGTTAAATGAAACGAATCTCCGCTTTAAAGCAAACCTGCTGCTTTAAGATGATGCATTGGATAGTAGAAAGAATGCTGAATCCTGCTGTGTGCTGTGTGTTATTCAGTTGATCAGTGCATATCAAATAATGGCTTAGGTTGAGTATTTTTTCCATAATCCAGAGAACATTTCATCATATCTGTTAGACTTTAGTACTTGATCTACTGATGGAGAAAAGATTTGGAGCAGATGGAGTTGAGCATATCAAGTTTCCTACAGAGATGAAAGTAATTGATGTGTCAGCTGTAGAAACAGTTACGCTAAAGCCATCCTAAACCACAGATGGGTGAGTTGCATTATATCCCATTGATCTGGAGTAGAGTGCCAAATACTTTACTCCCTGTGAGAACTGCAAGCTTAATGTACACCCTGCCCCAATGATAGTATCAATTAAGATAGTACATACCGCCTGTCAGAATTCACCACCTGACAGCTTCATTTCATGAGTCATCCTTGTTCCGATTATCAGGAAAACAGAGATAATTCGCTACACATTGCAAGAATTTGGTAAAACCTATATGCTTTCTAAAAAATGTGGCTATTATTAAAGTCATGACTTGAAGATCCAGTTTGTATTCTTTAGGGATCTTTTCCTTCTGCTATGCATGTTACTGCTGTCTTTAGGCTAGATGTTTCCCCACTCAGCTGACACCAAATTCTAACACCAGGGAGAGACATCACATGTTGGTTATTTATATCTTTTTACAATGTCCTTCAAAAAAAAAAAATAAAACTGTGTGGGTTTCCTCCAGTTGCTCCAGTTTCCTCCTAGACTCCAAAAACATGCTGGTAAGTTAAAGCGGAGCTCCACCCAAAAGGGGAAGTTCTGCTTTCAGTTAAGGCTTTGTCCCCTGCTCCCCATTAAGGATTGGCACCTTTGGGGAGGTTTTACCCAAATTTGACAGATACCCGCTCTCACTTTTGGTGCAATCTCCTAAGGTGATTGGAAGCGGAAGTTGTCCTCCCCCCTCTTTCCCGTAGTCTTCTTGGACACATGACAGTTCTCAGAAGACTACGGGACCATTCACAAAGCGCAGCGCTTCTCCTGCATGGGCAGTGGGCACCAGGTTGTGAAGCTGCAAGCTGTCACAGCCGGGTGCCCACACTGAAGATGCCGGCACCAGGGAGAGAAGACGGCCGGTGAAATCAGCAATGGTGAGGACACCGCTGGACCAAGGGACAGGTAAGTGGCTGTATTTTAAAAGTCAGCAGCTACAGTTTTTTTAACTGCTGACTTTTATTTATTTAAATTCAGCTGGAACTCTGCTTTAATTTGCTCCTGTCTAAACTCGGCCCTAGTATGTGTTTGTATGAATGTGAGTTAGGGACCTTAGATTGTACACCCCTTGAGGGCAGTAACTGATGTGAATGTACAATATATATGTAAAGTGCTGCCTAAATGGACAGCGCTATATAAGTACCTGTAATAAATAAACAAAATAAAAAATAAAATAGATTTGTGAGGAGGTCTGCACTAGTGGGTGGATCCTTCAATATTATTTAAAGTCTCTTCTTATTTCTTCACTGATATAGTCTTTTCAGAAGTAGGGAGGAAGCATTAACCATTTGCCTACCGGGCACTTTTACCCCCTTCCTGCCCAGGCCAATTTCAGCTTTCAGCGCTGTCGCAATTTGAATGACAATTGCGCGGTCATACGACATTGTACCCAAACAAAATTTTTATCATTTTGTTTTTAGACAGATAGAGCTTTCTTTTGGTGGTACTTATTCACCACAAGTTTTTTTATTTTCTGATAAACAAACTAAAAAATAATGAAAATGTTGGAAAAAAAAAGTTTTTTCTTAGTCTCTGTTATAAAATGTTGTAATTAAGTAATTTTTCTCCTCCACTGATGTGCGCTAATGAGGCTGCAGTGATGGGCACTGATAGGCTGCACTGATAGGAGGCACTGGTAGGTGGCACTGATGGGCATTGACAGGCATCACTTGTGGGCATTGACAGGCATCACTGATGGGGAATGAAAGGCAGCACTAATTGTCGGCACTGACTGACACTGGTAGGTGGCACTAACTGGAACTATTAGGCGGCACTGATTGGAACTGTTAGGTGTCACTGATAGGCGGCACTGACTGGCACTGATAGGCAGCACTGACTGGCACTGATAGGCAGGACTGAAAGGTAGCTTTGATGGGCACTGATATGTGGCATTGATGTGCACTGGTAGGCACTGATATGTGGCATTGATGTGCACTGATGGGCACTTACAGGTGGCATTGATGGGCACTTACAGGTGGCATTGATGTGCTCTGACATGCGGCACTGATGGGGATACATTGATCATCAGGGCACTGATCATCAGTGCCCTGATGATCAGTGTAGATGTCCCCTCTGAGGAATGCCGATTACTGGCTCTCCTCTCCACACGCGCTGTCAGTGTGAGGAGAGGACTGCCGATAACCGGCATTTCCTTGTTACATGCGATAAGCTGTGATTGGACATCATTGGCTCTTTACTCTGATCAGTGATCCACTGTGTCCCAGGGACACAGCACACCACCGATCGCTGCACGCCCCTGGGGGTGCGCATGCGCAGTTAGAGTGGGAGGACATCATATGACGTCCTCCCAGAATGAGAGAACCGCCGCCTGCCCAACATTTCCTTATATGGCGGGTGGGAGACGGTTAAAAGAGATGTGTGGCCAAAGCTTTTTGGGCCATACTCCTCTAGTGGGTCATAGGAGTGCACATTCTTGTGCCCTCCTGTGACCCAGAATCAGCCATCTGTTGACTGATGTCACAGAGCAGCTCTAGAAGGATCCCGACCATATTGTCAGGATCCACCCAGTTGCCTGATTGACAGCTGGCTCTTGTTGACACAAAGATCCTGATTAAAATGTTCCTAAACACGTGCATAAACACGTAAAGCTGCGTAAATGTATAGACAAATAATATTCTTCTTTATTGTCAGTGTTGTAATATGCACATTTATACTTGTGTAAAGATGCTTACAGATGTGTAAACGTGTATGCACATAAAATTACTGAACTCAAATGTAAACATTATAACTGACCTTTACTCTTTACTGTATGCATTGTTCCATAGACAACAATGCATCTAATTTCAAATTTGTAAAAAAAAGTGTCATTTTTTTACACCCAGAGGCCTCACTGCTCAAAGCTTGCTGAGCCGCCCCTTCTCCAGCCGTGCCTTCAATAAGTGCTGGAGGAGCAGATCAGAGAGTGGTGACTGACAGTCATCAATCTCCTTTCTGAGATCCCAGGAACTGAGCGATCAGTGGTCACATCACAGTGATGCTGCAATATAGAGGTGAGTATGTAGGTTTATATTTTTAGTAACCCCAACCTTCTTCATTTAGGTCTCTGGTTTCAGTACTAGACTCTAAAATGCTTTTAATGCACTTACTGACTTCTGAAAACTGTATAATCTAGCTGAGGCAGTAAAAGATGCTCCGCTGTCATATGAGCCTCTCTACAATTCTTTTAATGTGAATGGACAGTCTTGCTGGCCAATAGGGATGCTCAACTTTTAGAGAAAAAGGCTGAGATTTGCATTCAACATCAGCTGTCTAGAGTAAAGGTTGAGATTTGCATGTAACATTAGCTGCCTATATACCTCTACTTCTCTTTTAAATTAGTGGCTTTACCTACTTCTGATTATTCACAACATACTGGACACAGTTTAGCTTATACTGATTGAATTTCAGCTGGTTCCTGATGAAACAACTGAATTTTAATTTGTGAGTGGCCCTTTCAGAACGTTCCCACCTGACATCCTTTGAGAAATTGAAGGAGCAGGGTGAAAAAATTGTTGGCCAAAGAGGGGCTGCATCCAGTTAAATGCAGTTACTGTTCGCTTATTCTGACAGTTCATGGTGCTGGCTGTCAGAATACAAAAGCGGTACTGCAGATTCATCTGTCTGTGCTGTAGAGAGTGGATGGAAGAATCTGTTAAATTTAGTTCGATCAGCCAGCAGGCTGAGCAAAAAGAATCTATTAGTGTATGACCATCTTTAGAATTACCCATGATTATGACCAAGTGTTTTACTTCTCAGTGGGAAGCTAGGAATTTTGTGTGGGTCCTAATTGCTGTTATAAATCTGGGGACAATGGGATCAGTTGTATGAAAGGCGAATACTCAACAATGCAGCCATCCAAGGACTGCACTGATAATTCTGTGTGAATGATGGATACCAAAATGGATAAGAAATAGACTGGAGAATTAGAGGGGATACGTAATGTGCATATTTTTGACAAAGAAAGTGTAAAAATAGTCTTTTCCACAGTGTTTGCACTCTTAGTTAGTTACTCTTGTTAATGGAGATAATAGCACTGTGAAAAATCAACATGTTTATGCATATTTTCAGGACACAAGGTGGGGTCCACATCCACAGTGACAAGTTGACCGTAACTTCACCTGTGTTAATGTGGGTTAAGGTAAGAAATTCTTACTGACTTAATTATTCATTGACCTCTGACTTCTGGACATGGTTGTACACAAGTATGAGTTGCATACAATACCTGATTTTCATCAAGAAGAAAAGACAAGGCTTTACAGCTGTGTACAGTCAGTAGTTTATAAAATGTTCCCCAATCTGGTCAATGCTTCATGATTACAAAATGATCAGTTGAGAAAGTTCACTGTGCAAAGGTAAGGCTATACAGCAACCTTACTTAACCCTTTTCACCCAGAGGAACCCCTAAAATAATTTTGAGGTTTCAGGGAACCCTTGTAAAACCAAATAATCGCAGGCGAATAGGGAAATGACCCCTACAATAAGATATTATGGTATCATGCTGCTGGCTCTGCCAAGTGGTGTTGGCCCTGGAACTAAGGAGACACCATTAAATTGGAGGTCAATCTTTCACAACCCAAGGAACCCCTACCAGCCTCTGGATGAAACCTAGAGTTCCACAGAACCCTGGTCGAGAAAGGCTGCTACAATATAAAAAGTTAAATTTCCCATGTTCAGCCCACGGACTGAAGGAGAGGCCCTGGAACTATGGAGACATCATTAAATCGGAGGTCAATTTTTCACAACCCAAGGAACTCCTACCAGCCTCTGGAGGAAACCTAGAGTTCCACAGAACCCTGGTTGAGAAAGGCTGCTACAATATACAAAGTTACAAATAAATAGTGTAGCGCTAAAAATGTAATGCAAATTGATATGCAAATTATAATCTAAGTGACTATACGTACAGTAAAACAGTCCATATGTAAAGAATAAAGAATAAATGTTCCGTACTGTCACTAAAGACTAATGGATATACTATATTGCGCTCTCCTTATAATCCGTGATGATGTTCCAAGTAATATAGAGAGATTGTGCACTCACCAGATGCACAATGTAAATGTGCATTAAGCAAAATCCACAGAAGCCTCCTTTAGGGTCTGGTCTGGGATAAGGGAAGATGTCCTCCCTCTAGGTGGTTGGTCTGGTCAGGAACACACGGAGATGATCCTCCCTCTAGGTGGGTAGTGGTGGTGGGAGCACACAGGATGGTAAGGAAAGGATCCAGCTGGCCAGAGGTCCCCTTAAGGGATAAGTGGGTGCAGGTTGCCTGGGTACAGGATCTCCCTTCTCTGGAATCCTTAATATTGCTGGATCAGGCAGGTGCTATGAATAAATAACTCCACCAGGGGGAGTATAGGAAGTACTCATAGTGTAGTAATTAATGAATGTAGTATTTATTAATGAAAGTAACCATGGTAAAAAACAAATGAAATCCACTTAAATGAATGCAGATTAAAATAGCAGTATGCAGCACAATGAATATTGCAGAGTATGACAGCAGTGTGCATCGGACTAACCGTCCAGAAAGCAAGATGGCCGCCAGGCCTCCACGTGGCTCCGGCAGCTTAATGACATGGCGTCTTGGCCCCTCCTGACACGTTTCGTACGCACGCACTTCTTCAGAGGCAGAGGCTGAATCTTGCTTTCTGGACGGTTAGTCCGATGCACACTGCTGTCATACTCTGCAATATTCATTGTGCTGCATACTGCTATTTTAATCTGCATTCATTTAAGTGGATTTCATTTGATCTTCTTCATCAATATTCCTCCTCCAAAATGTGAAAATTCTACTTACTCCAATTAAACCAATAATTATGTTTTTCAGAGCTCTTCATCACAGCACACCTGAGAGAGTATCTACGCAACGCCTTCCGAATCCTCACATATTACTCTCGACTGATCCACCACAGTACAGACAGCCTGTACTGTGGAGGATCAGTTGGGAGTAATATGTGAGGATTTGGAAGGAGTTGAGTGGATACTCTCCCAGGTGCGCTGTGATGAAGAGCTCTGAAAAACATAATTATTGGTTTAATTGGAGTAAGAAAAATTTTCACAGTTTGGAGGAGGAATTTTGGTGAAGAAGATAATCACACCCACGGGTGTTTAGGACATTAAGATGCCGAAAGATTTGGACTATATAAAAATGGAATGACCCTTTAAATCTACAGTATTTGTTCCTGCCGTTTTTGTGGATGGGGATAATATGTTAATTCCAAAATAACATTGCTAGACATTTTTTGGAATTCCTGCGGTATTTTGTCTTTTTTAGGCTTTAGATTGCATCTTGGAGAGAATGAAATCTTCTGGGTTTGACTTTTCCAAAGTGAAAGCTTTGTCAGGAACAGGCCAGGTAAGCGCTGAAATGCTTAGGTGAATGTTTGGCGTGTGTGGCCGTATACAGGACTGGAGTAATTGTGTTTCTGAACACTCTAGAACAGGGGTGCTCAACCTTTTCATAGTTGAGGGCCACTTAAGTGACTTGGTAACCAGATATAATGAACTATGGGGTTTTACCATCTCTCCCCCAAACCGCAAATGCAAACTAGCCTTTACTGTCCTAAGCCCCCTATTATACACTGATGCGTTGCACTTTACGTGCAGGAGGGGGAATTTGGGTGGGGAGGAAGGATTTGTGCTGGGAAGGGTAATTTGGAGGGATTTGTGCTAGGAGACGGGATTGGGGGGATTTATGCTAGGAGGGGGGTATTTGGAGGAGAGGATTTGTGGTAGGGTGGAACATTTGAAGGGAAAGAGGGGTGAAGTAGAACTACAGGTGAAGACCTTTTTTTTTTTTTGTCGGGGTGCAAGTAGCTGGTCTTGCCTAGTATACATTGTAAGGTTTTTTTTCAGTTCAGTGTGTGCCAATAAGCTGAAGTTTATTGATTTTCTTTTAAACAGCACAAGGGATTGTACTTACCATGAACAAAAGGTGTCCCCTGTGCTAGAGGTTGCTGTGTTCAGTTGAAATTCTCTATCCTCTACCCCTAGATACTCTCGCAGCTGTTATCTTCTGGTGCTGTGGGGGTTAATATGAGCGGCTTCACCTGTGACATGCACTCATTAAGTGCCCTACCTTTCCACCCCAATGATCCATTCATAGAAGCTGTACTATTGGTTCCCACATTGAAAACCATGAAGGACATGAAGCCAGAGCTTCTGGTCACCACGCTTGCTCCGAGTGGGTGACTCAAAAATTACTGAAACCTTTGCATCATCATGACAGCCAGGTACCACCAATTTTAAAAGGAAAGGTCAGCAGTGGTCTACTTTTTTTTTTTTTTTTTATTAATACAGGTTTCCTTTAAGAGCAATTTAAAAGAGAAGTATGATCAGTGCTTTTTTGCCCATACTTCTCTTGTGGATCACAGGAGCACACTTACTTGTGCCCTTCTGTTAGCCAGAGTAAGCCTACAGCTGGCTTACCTTCTCAGCACCTCAGAGATCCTGGGTTAGGTGCTCCTGCCTCCTTCCCACGCCTGGCGCTCCAGTAAGTGCTGGAGGGGCAGAGCATAGAGCGATGACTGGCAGTCACCACTCTCTGCTCAGAGCGGACTGAGAACTGACCAATCAGCGGTCATATGATCGCTCATTTCTTGAGCTTAGGGCTAATGTGGGACACCTGCAGCATCACAGGGACAGGTGAGTATTTGCATCTGTTTTTTTGAATGCTAAATTTCTCCTTCAAACTAAAGCTCTCTCTAAAGTGGATCTGAGATCAGACAAGTTATTTACAAGCACAATATTCACAGCAATTGTGTATACTGTTACCCTGTAGATGTATTTTATTGTTTACCAGTAAGTAATTGAAGGCAAGACCTCTAAAACATATTTCATCATTTGCAAAACCCTGTAGATAATGCATCAATGTCATTACAATATGACGGACTATACATCAGTTCTCAATATTTCATGTATTTATTCAGTTCTGGGAATACTATGGTAAATGGTTGTTCTTGTTTATCATTCATATTACAGCAACATGGCAGCGTGTATTGGAAAGAAGGCTCCAGAGCTGTTTTAAATAGTTTACTACCTGAACTGCCTCTGCACACTTCACTGCAGGTCAGTATAAAAGGTCTATTGCTGGAGAGAAGGAAGGTAACTAGATTTGTCTTTTCTTTTCTTCACCTGTCCTAGAAACAATGGTGCAGGTAATGGCAGCCAACCCAAATTATAACTAGCATTTACAGGAATGCCTGGTACACACATTGAGGTTTTTTTTGTTCAACCCAGCAGGCTGAACGAAAAAAAAACTGAGCGATCATCGTGCTAAGTGATGATAGTACAACAATCTAACTGAATGCTGGTTTTCCAACATATTCCCTTCGACAAAAGATGGTCCTTAGGCTGGCTTCATTGGAAGGACAGCTGTACACATGGTCTGAATGTCAGTTGGTTCCTGCTGAAAGGTCCGATATTCGGACTGTGTGTACACAGATTAAGGTGCACATGGAAGGGGCTTTGCACATTAGAAACAGCAGAAAAATGCCCTATACACTTACCAGCTAGCCTGCAACCAAACTAAATTAGCCCTGTCTAACAGTTTGCATTAAAACAGAGGTTATATGCATGTTGAAGCCACAGTGCCTCGCCAAGGCTACTCTGGATATTGTGGTCCTAACTCAACAACCTTGAGTCTCAAAGATGGAGCACATATAGCAGTGAAAAAATTAAAGTGTTACGAAGCTCAGGACCCTGCATTCACTAGATACAGTCTCCCACAATACACAGAACATAAAAATACATTTATTTTAGTAAATATAATCTGCTAAATACCTTTTCTCATCAGCAATATGCAGTATAGCAGTCTTGTGACTTCTATCAGGGTCCGGCTGAGCACTGGTTAAAGCCTTTAGGAGTTTTAATTCTGCTCTAACTGTCCTATGAGGCTGCATAACCTCTGACCCTCTATCTGGGCAGTGCTGACTGGCCCTGTGATGATCATATTCACCCTCCTAAAGAAAAAAAAACTCTAGCAATACACACCGAACTGAGAATCTGCAAAGTGACTCCCAGAGCTCTTTACTATCAGCATTTGGACTGGGGACAGTAGAAAAAGGGGAGGATCAGAGAAGACAGGATCAAACAGCCTTTTTACACAATGCAGAGGATTAACCCCTTAGGCTCCACAGTGAGTATAACAAGCATGCTTTACTGCATTTACAGACTGATTTTGCTGATGTGGGTTTAGTAACACTTTATAGGCAGGCTTGCCTGGAGGCAGCCCATTCCTCCTTAATGGTTCAGGGATACACTGTACATGCAGCAAGAGCACAATGGCAGCTGATGGTATCCAGTGTGTCCCCACATCAAATTCAACTATGCGGATAAAAAGAAGCCACCCTAATCTATAACTAGCCTTTACAGTAAGGTGCACATGGAAGGGGCATTACAAACAGCAGAAAAATTTCCCAGCACATTTACCAAATAGAAACAAATGGTAACTGGAATCTAAACTGGTTATGCATGGGGTGAATTTCGTCAGGTTCCTGCTGAACAGTGGGTGGCCCTCGGCAGGCACTTTCCACTTAAAAACCCCTGATTTTATGATCAAAGGAGATGGGTTGAAAATTGTCCACTGAACAGCGTCTGCATCCAGTCAGGGTATTTTGACAGCTGTTGGGTCTGGCTGTCAAAGTACAATAGCCACAATGGGAGATGTTCATCTGCGAGATGTAGAGCAAATAAAGGAATCTATTTGATTTTGTTTCCATTCAGCCTGCAAGCTATATGTGTATAGCCATTCTAACCAATTGCTAGAAGCAACACAGACAATTTCCTTTCTTTAATATTAGGATACGGTATTGTGGTCAATTCTCTGTTGTTAGTGACAAACTGCACAGCATAATTCTCGGAATATATTATGGAATGTGTATCAAGGTGTGTAAGATACAGGCTGAGATATATCCATTGTAACACTACAATGAAACCTAACCCAATTAGGTACAACTAAATATCGATGTATGCCCTAATCTGCTATTGATGCTGCAGCTTGGATCACATCATCCTGCTACTGGAATTCTGTTCTTTGCAGCCCAGACACTGCAGCCCTTGGTAAAAGTAGTTTTCTATGCAAGCTCTTAAAACAGGTGTAAGGCCTGTGAGTCCCTTAAAGTGATTGTAAACCCTCACCTTGTAAAAAAAAACATTCAGTTTAAAATAGAAATGAAAGGCAAAAACATGTATGTATAGATATAAAAAATTATATTATACATTATAAATACCTTTTTTTCTTTTAAATAAGGGTCACATTCCCTCTGTTCTCAGCTGCATAAGACCTGGGGGAGGAGAAACATCAGAACACTGATCTTCCCAGTGATAGACTGTGCAGGTGTGTGTGTGTGTGTGTGTGTGTGTGTGTGGGAGGGGGGGGGGGGGGTCAGCATAAGTCTGATGACTGGAGGAGAGCAGGCTGAGTTCCCAGCACAGCTAGAGAACTGACCACATGTTCTTCTGCTTAGTGTGGTCAGTTTTTAATAGGAAAGAAGAGGGACTGGTAGGAACACCAGGAATTTTACACAAAGAAAGCAATACAAAGAACAGGATATTTTACAATACAAGTACATGGTACAGCAGGCACATAACAGGAATATGAAATGTTGAGTTTACATACAGTATTCTTTAACAGTCTCTATATTGCAGGGTCCATAGCACTAAACCACATCCTAACACTTAATTCTGTATGCACACAGGATGCCGCACATAAGTGCAGTAGAGCTCAATGAGGGGATGTAAAAGCTAACAACAAGAGCCCCCACGACCGAAGTCTGATGTCTCACTGGTGACTCTAATGCTACCTTCATTCCACCAGTGGCAGAGTCACATGGGAGAGAATTCTACTGGCCTACAGTAGAGAATTCTACAGCAATTGCTGCACCGCTGGCCCCAAGTACCACAGAATCTCCCTTGCTAATGAGAGGATAACCAGGGAACAACATCTTGCTGGACCAGTTAGTGAGGGAGAGATTCCACAGACTTCCATAAACAGTCACTTAGCAATCTTAATGGTGGTAAGGTGTTACCACAGTCAGGATTGTTTGTTTGGCATGGCACTTAACCCCTTGCCCTGCAGAGGATTTGCCCCCCTTCCTGACCAGGCCATTTTTTGTGATACGGCGTTGCGTTAATTTAACTGACAATTGCGCGGTCATGCAACACTACACCCAAGTGAAATTTACGTCCCTTTTTCCCATAAATAGAGCTTTCTTTCGGTGGTATTTGTTTGCCTGTGCGGTTTTTATTTTTTTGCGTTATTGCGTTATAAACAAATAAACCTGACAATTTTGAGAAAAAAACAATATTTTTGACTTTTTGCTATTAAACATGTCCAGTAAAAAAATGTAAAAAAATCAAATTTCGTCGTGAATTTAGGCCAAAATGTATTCAGTGAAAATTGTCTTTGCTAAAAAACATCCCCATACGTGTAAATGAATTGGTTTTTCGTGAAAGTTATAACGTTTACAAATGGCAGTCTATATACTGAAATTTTTTTATTGTACTAGTAATGGTGGCAATAGCAGGACTATGGGACTGCGGCGGGCATTCTGACACTGGGGGGAACTGACTTGGTGTCACTGACATCCCCTTTGACACCAATACAGTGATCGGTGCTAATAAAAAGCACTGACACTGTACTAATGGCACCAGGCAGGAAGGGGTTAACATCTGGGGCGATCAAAGGCTTAACTGTGTGCTGTGTGTGTTTCACAGTGTGCTGCTGTGCGAGTGCTTTCCACTGTAAGCACACTGCTTTCTATGGCTCTGCTATTCAGAGCCATAGAAAGCAGTGTGCAGGAGCTGACAGGGGTGAGATCTTTATTGTTTATACACAGGTCTCCCCCCCCCCGTCAGAGATACCCAGCGATCACCAGGTGCTGGTGAGAAATCAATGGGCGGGACCCGGTGATTGACAGTTGAGGCTGTGAATGGTGGCGTGGGTAGGGCACGGCGTGCCCCCTACCCAGAACTGCAAAATCATGTACAGTATAAGTACCTAAAATAAATAAAAAATAAATTCCTGTACTGCCTCCTGAAAATCCTTCTCTCGACACCTCTGTGGATCAGAAGGCAGGCTCTGTGAAATGTGTGACACAGCAGTACCTATTCACAGGACATAGTGAATACAGGTTACAGACTCTCAGGAAGTAATGTGTATATTTTATATATTCAGGAAGTCTTTTAATCTTTATCCAGTCTATCCCGTGTTTACATTAGAATGGATAGAGATTAAAAGGCTTCCTGAAAATATAAAAGACATCAAAGTGAAATGCCATCTACTTATCCAGTCACAAATTACTGCAAATACTATCATCTTATTGACATGTTCATTGACAGTTGTATCTGTCTCCGCAGTCTTGTTTCTCTATCTGTGACAGCCCTGTCTGGATGGACTCCAGTACAAGTGCAGAGTGCCACCACCTTGAAAAGTCTGTTGGTGGGCCCCAGGAACTGGCTAACATTACTGGATCAAGAGCATATGAGGTAAGTGTGGTGACATAAGCCATATTTTATGGAAGTACCCCATCTGATATTTGTAGGGAGTGAATGCCTTGCCTCTCTTTTCCCCTTTTCCTAATTAATATTAATACAAAATGAGGAGGGGCATGGGCAGCTTTTCAGCTTGTTTCATATAGAGGCAATCTGCTAATCGCTGGTGCAATGCTTTACAGATTCCTGCAACAAAAAAAAATATTAAATGCACATTTTTTTTTTCTTGTAAAAGGTGTACTTATCGTTAGGGTACTTTCACATTGATCCACTGCAAAGGCACGGCAAAAACGCATATGCCTTTTTGCCACGTTTTACAGTGCTTTTGCTGTGCTTTCTGAGTGTTTTTTAAAGGACATGTGACTTAAAAACAGCACCAAAACCATTGATTTCAATTGGAAGAGGCGTATTCGGGGTGTTTTGTTTACCTGAACAAAAATGTTCCAAAGATGCTGCAAGCAGGAGTTTTTACACCACAACGGAAGCACAACGCCCCAGTGTGAAAACATACATAACCAAACATATGGAAGCATTTTTCTTGTTCAGGTGCTTTTTTTAATGCAAAAACACTTCAAAAACTCCTCAGGGTGAAAGCAGCCTCAGACTTAGTTCACACTACTGCTGCCTGAAAGTCGCATGACTTGCAGTGTGACTTTGCCAGGCAACTTGAGTGCTACTTTTAAGGGACTTTGAAGTGACTCTGAAGCAACTTTCAGGGAATGCCTGGGTAATCTTCCTATGTTGGATCCAAATCACATCGATATAGATGAGGATCCGACTTGGAGGCGACTTCTATTCAAGTATATGGACACAAATCGTAGAGAAGTTGCCTTGAAGTAGTACAGGAACCTTTTCTAAAGCCAGAGTGACTTCAGTAGTCCTAATTAAGATGGCTCTCATTGACTAACATGGGATTTCACATGTCATGCGACTTGGGATTTCACAAGTCAGACCTCAAGTCACGGCAGTGTGAACCGAGCCACTGCCGCAACTTGGGATCCAACTTGGGATCCCAAGTCGCATGACATGTGAAATCCCATGTTAGTCAATGAGAGCCATCTTAATTAGCACTACTGTAGTCACTCCGACTTCAGAAAAGGTTCCTGTAATACTTGTGTCCATATACGTTAATAGAAGTCGCCTCCGATGCTCATCTATATTGATGTGATTTGAATCTGACTTTACAGGAAGATTGCCCAGACATTCCCTGAAAGTTGCTTCAGAGCTGCAAAAGTACTCAAAAGTACTTCAAAGTAGTACTCAAGCCGCCTGGCAAAGTTGCACTGCAAGTCACATGACTTTCAGGTAGCAGCTGTGTGAACCAAGGATGGTGTTTTATCGTATCTCCCTGATATTCTCTCCTTTCTCCTTCATTGGCACTCTGTGATCCTCAGCACTGTTAAGCTTCTGCCAGCCTTCTTCTCTGTCTTGTCTCCAGACATACAAGCAATGCTGGAAATGTACATATTTTAATTACAGAAAGTGACATTATAGCTTGGAGACCAAGGAGAGGAGGAGATTTTCCAAAAAGGAAGTGCCTGCTCTGGGCTTCAACAAAATGGCGTTCTCCAGCAAGAACAAACAGGAGAAAATTTATAGCACACACTAATTTTGGTAGTATAACTATTAATGTTGAATGTATGTTCTTTTGTTAAAGAACATTCATTGTTATCAAACTGTTTTTAGTAAAGTTTGCTTTAAATATTTCCAAGAATGATAATATAATCGTTCAAATAAAGAGGAAATTTAATGATCCTGTTGTAAAATTGTAGTGTGAATTATGAACATAACTGAAAATAGCAATAGTCTAAAATTAAGTGGAACACATAAAACTAAACCAAGCCCAATTCAATGTATTATTCTGCAAAATGTAGGACTGTGGAAATCAACAGATCAAATCCTGCCACCTAGTGGATGGACTGGGAAACTTATTTGGGAATTTTACAGTCTTGACATACAGTATGCACAACTCTGCTTACTATGGTAAAATGGGAAATAAACCTCTTGTTTTGGAATTTGTGGTGGAAGAAAGAATGAAGACATGTAGATACCTTCTTTAAAATAAAAAAAAAATGCTGTATTGTGCTTTGCTGCTGTATATATGTCCTATGTATTGGTCTGTTTTTTAAGTTTTCTTTTTCTGCTATCATTCAGCGTTTCACAGGAAATCAGATTGCAAAGATTTACAAACAGAAACCAGAAGCATACTATAAAACGGAGGTTAGCTGACTTTTATTTTTATTCTGTAGTATAAACTTCAGACAGATAAATGTGCATTGAAATACATTCATGAGTAGTCACAAAAGATATAAATCCACTTATATAAGCCGAGCACAAACATATGCACTTGTTTCACTAATATGGGACTGGTTTATGATATGTTGAATATATGCACATGTTTATGATTATGCGCGGTCCATTTGTTTTTTCTAGAAATCCACTTTGTATGCACCGAATGCCTTTGTAAACCCAGATATTTCCTTATATTACAAGTAGCTGTGACATCATCACTGTGCTGTACATAGTCAGGAGCAGAGTTGCGGGAGGGACCCAGCAGGCTCCATCCACAACAGGATGCCTGCATGAAACTACAGGAGTGGTGGATATTAGACCAGTCACCCTGGACCAGGAGAGAGGAGCCATGAGTAGTCTTTACTACAGTAAACTCCTGCACAGGAGCAAAGCAAGGTTTCATGCAGTTCAATAAGAAATACAAAAAAACCACAGGGAGTCAGGTAAGATTTCACATGCCTCTTGTTAAGTTCTACCAAACACAAAGAAATTGATAGCATTTGAGAAGATTGAAACAATATTTGTTTCACCTGGAGTTCAGCTTTATCCTCTTCCCACCCATCCTTGGTCCCTTTTAAAAGTTCTGAACACCCAGGGGGTGAGAGGTATCGATGATCATGTGACCACTAGATATAAGTTGTGTAGCGAGCGCTTACTGTAATTACAATTTGATACAAGCCGCTAGAACACCAAAAAGGTAACCAACATAACCTTCCAAGATAATATATAAACAATAAATGTGCAGCGCTATTAATTATATATAGATCATGTGACCACTGTTATTGGCTATCACAATGGTCACATGATTGGGAGCTGATCCCGCCACCTACTGATTGTTAGTGGGGACCAAGAACTGCTTTTGACAATTTAGGTCTCTATGCTGGGAGTGTGCTTCCAACCAGGGCCGGTGCTTCCACTAGGCAAACTAGGCAGCCGCCTAGGGCGCACTGTTACCTAGGGGTGCCTGGGCGCAGCTCAGGCCGGCACTCTCTCTGTGTGGAATGCCGCCACATCATGAGTGATCCTTCGGCTGAAGGGAGGGGCGGCAGAGGGGAGGAAGAGAGGACAGATGCTGGGTGTCTGGGGCCAGTGTAGCAGCTGAGCTGCCACTCCTTCCAATGTTCCTCTGAGACTCAGTCTCTTACTGCAAGCTGGCTGGCGGCTGCTGATCACTGTGGAGTTCCAGCCCTTCTCTTCACATTCATCAGAGGAGGTGGAACTGCACCTGCGGAGGAAGGTCATGTCTAACTCTAATGTCTCGTGTCTGTGTGAGTGTGACTGAGCCGGAAATCCATCACATGTGCAATGTGTCAGTGAGTGATGACATCATCATGATCACACATCCTGCTCTTCCACTTCTTGCTGGGCCTGCTGATCTTTGTCAGTGCTGGTGGTGGTGTGTTGTGTCAGATCTGTGTGGGATCACTTAGTTCAGCTGCTTGCTGTCACAGCGTTTTATCTCCCCTCATTGCCTGGGGAATTCCATCCAGGGATCTGTCAGAGTGGATCTATCATTCTCCACTCACTGCAACTGTTACCCTGCCACTGCCAGCCACAGATACAGTCTGTCCATGACACTGATTTTTTCTTTAACCACTTCCGTGCCACCCTATAGCAGAAATACTGCTACAGAGAGGCACGGGTGCGCAAAACCACGTATATAAATGTGATTTTGCAGTTCCGTGTAGGGGGCACCACCATTCGCGGCCTCGGCTGTCAATCACCCGGTCCTGCCCGTTGATTTCTCACCGGCACACGGTGATCGCCGAATATCTCCAAAGGGGGAGAGACCTATATGTAAACATAAAATGGAGTGTGCAGCGCTATACAGATAAACACACTATCATAGATATGGCAAAAAAGAAGAAGTCCTGTAAACTGAATGGTAAACAGTCCAAGGTAATATATATGATTTCATTCCAAATGGGTATATTCCAGTGATGCAGTATATATGACTTCAATCCAAATGGGTATATTCCAGCATCCTGACATGAAGGTGTAGAAAAATTGCCCACTCACTGGAAGTGCAATTTTAATGTGCACATAGAAATTCCATGTAGCTGGAGGTCTTGTGAAGGTACAGCCTGATGATAAAGATATCCTCTGGTGGTTATTGAGGTGACAGCTGCCAGGGATGATGGTCTGGACCTATTTCCCAAATCCTCCAGCCTGGGTGGACTCCTGGAATGCTGGGCTGAGATGTGAAGGCTCAGTGCCAGGTAATAGAGATGAAAACGCTCATGGTGTAGTAATGTAAAATTTATTATGAATAGTATGGTATAAAAATAATATGGTATAAAATAAGCGTACAGGGTGATTGTAACTTATACAAAAAATCATGAGCTCTTGAATACACTGACCAGTGGATAAATATGATGGCCACCGGACCTCCTGATCCGGGGGTGTGACGTCAAGGCGTGCAGAGGCTCCTCCTAGATGCGCTTCGTGTAATAACACGTCTCCTGTAGGGGTGATGCCAATACCTATATGTAAACAATACAGATCTCTGTCAGCCACTGCACACTGCTTTGCATAGCAGAGCCATACAAAGCAGTGTGCTTACAGTGAAACACAGCACACAGCCTCATAGTAAAACAGCACACGGTTATCCCTTTGATCACCCCAGATGTTAACCCCCTTCCTGCTATTTGACATTAAAAAAGTGTCAGTGCTTTTTATTAGCACTGATCACTGTATTGGTGTCACGGGGTGTCAGTGACACCAAGTCAGTTCCCCCCAGTGTCAGAATGCCCGCCTAAGTCCTGCTGATCGCAGCCATTACTAATAAAACAAAATTCCAGTATATATACCGGCATTTGTAAACGCTATAACTTTTCATGTAAACCAATTAGATTACACGTATTGGGATTTTTTTTAGCAAAGACATGTGGCAGAATACATTTTGGCCTAAACTTTTGACGTAATTTGATTTTTACATTTTTTTACTGGACATGTTTAATAGCAAAAAGTCAAAAATATAGTTTTTTTTCTCAAAATTGTCAGTCTTTTTTTGTTTACAGCACAAAAATTAAAACCGCACAGACAATCAAATACCACAGAAAGAAAGCTCTATTTGTGGGGGAAAAAATAACGTAAATTTAATTTGGGTGCAGTGCTGCATGACCGCGCAATTGTCAGTTAAACTAACGTATTGCAAAAAATGGTAATGAGGGATTCAGTGAGCGCTAACCGACACAGCAGCTGATACACTAAAAAGGAAAACCATCAACCTTCAAATAAACAATATAAGATAAATAGTGCAGCGCTTGATGTTATATGACTGTACCAGTATTGGAGATGGTACAATATCCCTTACTTAAATATCAGCAGATGTGGACCATATGCATTATATGTGACCAAACACACTATATGTGATCCTCCAATAAGTTGGAAACAGGAGGAGGAGAAGGAATGACATGAACTCCAACAATTTTCACTTCACAATACAAAACGCACAATATAAATGCACAATATAGTCCAATCATCAAAGAAACACAGATGAGTGTATCCCGATGAGATCTTTGTAATGCATGTAGTCCGGCAATGTGCAGAAGAAATGAATGAATTGCGCACTCACCGGAAGCACAATTTAAATGTGCGTTTGTGTCTCATACACCAAAGATCACTCCGACTGTGGATGAAAGGAAACTCCAAAAGATGGTTCTATGATGAAAGATGACCCATCTGGGGATTCCTACTGGCATACAGGTTCCAAACAGGATCAGCTGGATATATCTCTGAGCTTTGGAGTAATCGCCTGGTGGTCCTGAGGAATTAAATGCTCGATGTGGAGCAAAAAAGGAATGTCCATAGTGTAGTATTTATGTTAAATTATGAAAAAAATTTATTGTATGTTAAAAAACACCACACTTAACATAAAATGAGAATAAAATCAATCCTTGTGCACTAAGGATATCATGAATGACACACTGACCAGCTGGTATAGAAGAGTGGCCGCCGGACCTCCTTTGATCCGGCGGTTTAGCGTCACGGCTAACAAGGGCTACTCCTTGACGCGCGTTTCGTATCACACGTACATCATCAGAAGGAATAAGAGCCATAGCTGCCGGACGCCACAAAAGCCATATATATAGAGTGTATTGTGTGCCTGTAATAAAATTAATTAGGTGCCATTTTGCCAAAGTCCCGCATAATGCGCATGTGCGGGCGTCTGGGCGCCATTTTATAGTGGTCTAAATGATATGTGCATCCACCGCATATCTAACTGCGGTGGAACATATTCCACGCACATGAATAAACTAATGGGGAGGGGCTCACCCCTCTCTCCCATATGTCGCAGTACCAGGCTTCTCCAGGTACCCCCAAGGAGAAGTAGAAAAGGCGCCAATCGATGCGGATCGGCGCCATATTCCCGGGGGCTGACTGTATGAATGCGCATGCGCGAATGAGCACGACAGATCGACACCATTTTACCATGGGTCGATGCAGCAGTGCGCATGCGCGAACGAAACCGCCATATCCCCGTAGTCTCACAAAATGGAACTAGAAGAAGCGCCGATCAGTACGGATCGGCGCCATATTCCCAGGGGCTGGCTGTATAAATGCGCATGTGCGAATGAGCACAAAAGACCGACACCATTTTACCGTGGGTCGGTACAGCAGTGCGCATGCGCGGACGGAACCGCCATATTCCCGTGGTCTCACAGACTGAATACACACTCACTGTATCTGCACAAATGCAGGGACAGTAAATGAACAGTTAGGGATATGCTTAAAAACTATACAATGTCTCATTTACCTAGAAGAGGCTATGATATAAAAATTAGATACATCATACTTAATTGGTGTCACATGTGGTATCTTATGTGCCCATTCATAACATATATTTAACTTTTGAGTAATCTATGGTGATCAAAAAATCACTGTAGTGAAACTAAAAATTATATACAATGCTTAAAACCATTATACATAAACAGTATTACTGTATACAAACATGTATAAATTTATACACATATTAGCCATTGGGAATCATATAGGCTAAAACATGGGGGCTATAATGAATATACATAACCATACAGTGTATGTCCTCATTAAACCCACTTCAATACAGTAAGTTACCTAAAATTAAAACAAATCTTTAAAAGTTGCAGTGACCAATATCAGAAAAAATATATATGAATAAAATTTCTAATTTTTAATTTTTAAATGGGCCATATTAGGAACCTTATGAATCATAATCAACACATAAACAGATTGTTATGGTAACTAAGGTAGTATTATTCATATTCATGTAATGTAGTGGTTCTCCTGAAAATCCACAATATAATCAGAATTATACAGAAGGCCATATGAACAGTTGAAGACATAGACATCAACTGTTATCTATATAGCAATTTATGTCTACCTCTACGTTATGGCCAAGAGGGGATAAAGTTCTCATCTCATATATCCACCTCGTTTCCATTTGAGAGACTTGTCTGAGCTTATTTGTGCCTCGCCAATGACTATGAACTACATCGATCCCTGAGAATTTCAAAAAAGTAGGGTCCCGGTTATGGTGGTAACGGAAATGTCTAGAAAGAGGATGTTCTTTCCGGCCCTTTTTGATACAATTAACGTGCTCTCTAAACCTGTCTCTGAGCCTTCTGATGGTTCGACCAATGTATTGCCGTTTACATGGGCACTCTAAAAGATATACCGCATAACGGCTATGACAGGTGATCAATGTAGAGATGTCATATGTTTTCTGAGTTACAGTGGAAGTAAAAAATTCTATTTTCTTCTTGCGTGTACCATCTAACTTACATATAACACACTTGTTACATGGGTAAAAGCCCGTCATATTGCCAAAAAACGTAATTTTAGGGGGAGGGTCTACTACATTTGGTGAGATTTTATCCCGTAAAGTAGGGGCCTTTCTGAAAACTATTTCAGGCTTATCAGGTAATACTCCAGCTAGGATTGGGTCAGCCTTAAGAATGTCCCAGTTTTTCTTAATAATCTTACCGACTTGTTTGTATTGAATAGAAAAGGATGTAATAAAGGGACAAAATTTGCCATTCTTACGTGAGGTAGAGGTGGTTAACATCATATCTCTATTCATATTCGCCACTCGGGCCATCTCTTCATCTAATACTGTAGCATTATACCCTTTCTCAATAAACCTTTCCTTTAGGACAGTGGCCTTTTGATGATAGGTATCAATGTCTGTACATATTCTCCTTATCCTCATGAACTGGCCTTTAGGAATATTGGCCAGCCACGAGGGGTGGTGGCAGCTGTCTGTCGGGATGTAACTATTCCTGTCTGTGTTCTTGAAGAAGGCTTCTGATGTTATAGAGCCTCCATTGTTAATTAGTGTTACATCTAAAAAGTCGATCTTAATGGTACTATAATTAAAGGTAAGTTGAATGTTGAGATTGTTATTATTTAAAGTCCCGAAAAAATTGATAAGTGCCTGTTCATCCCCCTGCCAGAGGAGGAGGATATCATCAATATACCTCCTATAGAATAAAAGCTCTGGCCAATCACGAGAATATATTATATCTTCCTCCCACCTGGCCATAAACAAATTGGCCAGGCTGGGAGCAAACTTTGCTCCCATTGCTACGCCTCTTTTTTGTAGGTAGAATCTGTTATTAAACCAAAAGTAATTGGTATGCATGGCAAAATCCAATAATTCCAAAATGTATGACTTCAATTTCTTGGAGATGTTAGTAGTGGTATTGAGATAGTACTCAACTGCTGATCTACCATCTCTGTGATTGATGTTACTGTACAAAGAGGCTATGTCAGCAGTTACCAAGAAAGTCATACATTTAGGATTCCATGTGAGATTTTTAGTTTCATTTAGAACCTGCTTGGTGTCTTTCAAATAAGAGGGGGTAGCTGTCACTAAGGGCTGTAAATGGTAATCTATAAATTGACCAATCCTAGAACACAAAGATCCGATTCCACTGATAATCGGTCTTCCCGGTGGATGCACTGGGTCCTTGTGCACTTTAGGAAGACAATATGTAATCGGGAGTCTAGGGGCCTTTGGGCACAGAAAGTTCTTTTCTTTTGAATTAATGATATTGTTCTCAAAACCTTTATTTATCAGTTGTTTCAAAGACCTCTTGTAAGTAACAAGTGGATCTTTGGGTAATAGTTGATAGGTTTCTTTGTCATCCAATATTCTTTGGACTTCTTTTATATAATCTACCTTATTTAGCAGAACTACCCCTCCGCCCTTGTCAGCGGGCCTTATGACTAGATCCTTATTTTCAAGTAGAGATTTTATTTTAGAGATTTTAATCCTATACCACTACTAACATCTCCAAGAAATTGAAGTCATACATTTTGGAATTATTGGATTTTGCCATGCATACCAATTACTTTTGGTTTAATAACAGATTCTACCTACAAAAAAGAGGCGTAGCAATGGGAGCAAAGTTTGCTCCCAGCCTGGCCAATTTGTTTATGGCCAGGTGGGAGGAAGATATAATATATTCTCGTGATTGGCCAGAGCTTTTATTCTATAGGAGGTATATTGATGATATCCTCCTCCTCTGGCAGGGGGATGAACAGGCACTTATCAATTTTTTCGGGACTTTAAATAATAACAATCTCAACATTCAACTTACCTTTAATTATAGTACCATTAAGATCGACTTTTTAGATGTAACACTAATTAACAATGGAGGCTCTATAACATCAGAAGCCTTCTTCAAGAACACAGACAGGAATAGTTACATCCCGACAGACAGCTGCCACCACCCCTCGTGGCTGGCCAATATTCCTAAAGGCCAGTTCATGAGGATAAGGAGAATATGTACAGACATTGATACCTATCATCAAAAGGCCACTGTCCTAAAGGAAAGGTTTATTGAGAAAGGGTATAATGCTACAGTATTAGATGAAGAGATGGCCCGAGTGGCGAATATGAATAGAGATATGATGTTAACCACCTCTACCTCACGTAAGAATGGCAAATTTTGTCCCTTTATTACATCCTTTTCTATTCAATACAAACAAGTCGGTAAGATTATTAAGAAAAACTGGGACATTCTTAAGGCTGACCCAATCCTAGCTGGAGTATTACCTGATAAGCCTGAAATAGTTTTCAGAAAGGCCCCTACTTTACGGGATAAAATCTCACCAAATGTAGTAGACCCTCCCCCTAAAATTACGTTTTTTGGCAATATGACGGGCTTTTACCCATGTAACAAGTGTGTTATATGTAAGTTAGATGGTACACGCAAGAAGAAAATAGAATTTTTTACTTCCACTGTAACTCAGAAAACATATGACATCTCTACATTGATCACCTGTCATAGCCGTTATGCGGTATATCTTTTAGAGTGCCCATGTAAACGGCAATACATTGGTCGAACCATCAGAAGGCTCAGAGACAGGTTTAGAGAGCACGTTAATTGTATCAAAAAGGGCCGGAAAGAACATCCTCTTTCTAGACATTTCCGTTACCACCATAACCGGGACCCTACTTTTTTGAAATTCTCAGGGATCGATGTAGTTCATAGTCATTGGCGAGGCACAAATAAGCTCAGACAAGTCTCTCAAATGGAAACGAGGTGGATATATGAGATGAGAACTTTATCCCCTCTTGGCCATAACGTAGAGGTAGACATAAATTGCTATATAGATAACAGTTGATGTCTATGTCTTCAACTGTTCATATGGCCTTCTGTATAATTCTGATTATATTGTGGATTTTCAGGAGAACCACTACATTACATGAATATGAATAATACTACCTTAGTTACCATAACAATCTGTTTATGTGTTGATTATGATTCATAAGGTTCCTAATATGGCCCATTTAAAAATTAAAAATTAGAAATTTTATTCATATATATTTTTTCTGATATTGGTCACTGCAACTTTTAAAGATTTGTTTTAATTTTAGGTAACTTACTGTATTGAAGTGGGTTTAATGAGGACATACACTGTATGGTTATGTATATTCATTATAGCCCCCATGTTTTAGCCTATATGATTCCCAATGGCTAATATGTGTATAAATTTATACATGTTTGTATACAGTAATACTGTTTATGTATAATGGTTTTAAGCATTGTATATAATTTTTAGTTTCACTACAGTGATTTTTTGATCACCATAGATTACTCAAAAGTTAAATATATGTTATGAATGGGCACATAAGATACCACATGTGACACCAATTAAGTATGATGTATCTAATTTTTATATCATAGCCTCTTCTAGGTAAATGAGACATTGTATAGTTTTTAAGCATATCCCTAACTGTTCATTTACTGTCCCTGCATTTGTGCAGATACAGTGAGTGTGTATTCAGTCTGTGAGACCACGGGAATATGGCGGTTCCGTCCGCGCATGCGCACTGCTGTACCGACCCACGGTAAAATGGTGTCGGTCTTTTGTGCTCATTCGCACATGCGCATTTATACAGCCAGCCCCTGGGAATATGGCGCCGATCCGTACTGATCGGCGCTTCTTCTAGTTCCATTTTGTGAGACTACGGGGATATGGCGGTTTCGTTCGCGCATGCGCACTGCTGCATCGACCCATGGTAAAATGGTGTCGATCTGTCGTGCTCATTCGCGCATGCGCATTCATACAGTCAGCCCCCGGGAATATGGCGCCGATCCGCATCGATTGGCGCCTTTTCTACTTCTCCTTGGGGGTACCTGGGGAAGCCTGGTACTGCGACATATGGGAGAGAGGGGTGAGCCCCTCCCCATTAGTTTATTCATGTGCGTGGAATATGTTCCACCGCAGTTAGATATGCGGTGGATGCACATATCATTTAGACCACTATAAAATGGCGCCCAGACGCCCGCACATGCGCATTATGCGGGACTTTGGCAAAATGGCACCTAATTAATTTTATTACAGGCACACAATACACTCTATATATATGGCTTTTGTGGCGTCCGGCAGCTATGGCTCTTATTCCTTCTGATGATGTACGTGTGATACGAAACGCGCGTCAAGGAGTAGCCCTTGTTAGCCGTGACGCTAAACCGCCGGATCAAAGGAGGTCCGGCGGCCACTCTTCTATACCAGCTGGTCAGTGTGTCATTCATGATATCCTTAGTGCACAAGGATTGATTTTATTCTCATTTTATGTTAAGTGTGGTGTTTTTTAACATACAATAAATTTTTTTCATAATTTAACATAAATACTACACTATGGACATTCCTTTTTTGCTCCACATCGAGCATTTAATTCCTCAGGACCACCAGGCGATTACTCCAAAGCTCAGAGATATATCCAGCTGATCCTGTTTGGAACCTGTATGCCAGTAGGAATCCCCAGATGGGTCATCTTTCATCATAGAACCATCTTTTGGAGTTTCCTTTCATCCACAGTCGGAGTGATCTTTGGTGTATGAGACACAAACGCACATTTAAATTGTGCTTCCGGTGAGTGCGCAATTCATTCATTTCTTCTGCACATTGCCGGACTACATGCATTACAAAGATCTCATCGGGATACACTCATCTGTGTTTCTTTGATGATTGGACTATATTGTGCATTTATATTGTGCGTTTTGTATTGTGAAGTGAAAATTGTTGGAGTTCATGTCATTCCTTCTCCTCCTCCTGTTTCCAACTTATTGGAGGATCACATATAGTGTGTTTGGTCACATATAATGCATATGGTCCACATCTGCTGATATTTAAGTAAGGGATATTGTACCATCTCCAATACTGGTACAGTCATATAACATCAAGCGCTGCACTATTTATCTTATATTGCAAAAAATGGCCTGGTCAGGAAACAGGATAAATCCTCTGGAGGGCAAGTGGTTAAGTGCCATGCCAAACAAACAATCTTGACTGTGGTAACACCTTACCAGCATTAAATGAAATTTAGCAGTTTCGTGTTTTGTTAATTTAATATTTTCTACTCTTTTATTTATTTGGGTGTGGGGGGCACAAGTAGTTCATCTTGCCTAGGGCAAAGTAGTCTAGCACCTGCCCTGCTTCCATCACAGAAACATTGGCCACTCAGTGACACATATGTAAGACTTGTGGGTGTTAGAACCCACCCTTTTGCTGCTGCACATATGTGTTACGCGAGCTGCAACAGGTTAAACATTATAACACATTTGTTTAGTAACGCATTATACCTTAGACCCTATTCACGTTTGCAATGCAGGTGAAGGAAATCAGAATTAAGTTACAGTGCTCAGCATAAATGAATACACCCCAACAGATTTGTCAGAAGTTTTCTATGGGACACTATATTAAAAATAATCCCACAAATTTCAGTCCATTGATTGCAAACAAGATTTGTTAATTTTCACACACAAAAAAGCATTTTTCCTAACAAATTCATTCAAGACCATGTTGCAAAAATATAAATATAAATAAACAGCGCAAATTTAGATGATTAATCAATATAATAAATAATAAAAAATAAAAAAGGTGCATAAATTAATCGTGTTTGTCCTTAATCTTAAACAAAAACACCCAAAAGTCCATGTGCTGAAAACATAATTAAATTATTGAAATAAAAGTGCAAACTTCTTTTCTTCAAAAAATACTTTCACCTTCCACCCGTGCACAAACCAACATCGAATACACTCACCAGAACTTGGTGAGTAAAAGACCTTTAAGGAATTTTTAGGGATCCTAAACCCTCTTTGGTGCCACGCTAGGGAAAATCTTCACCCTCCGAATAGACTCCACCATCCAACCAAAAGAAAAAAACTCACATAGCATAATATTGTCACACAATAGTAACTTTTTCCAAATGGAGATTAAGGCCACTCACATGTTAAACACTTGCTAAAGGCATGTTTATTATGTATAATAGGCTTCAGTTCCAGCAGATATACAAACTTTTCCTTCCAGGACTCTCACATCCACAATGGAACAAGGACAGGACTCCTCTTAGACCAAACAGTGAACCAAGATGGCCGCTGGAACGCACCGCTCAGCGTGCGTTCCACTCACCGGAAATGACGTCAGGCGCATGGAGTGTGGACCGGAAATGCGTCAACGCGTTTCGCCCCTCCCATAGGGCGTTATCTTGGAAAAGTTTGTATATCTGCTGGAACTGAAGCCTATTATACATAATAAACATGCCTTTAGCAAGTGTTTAACATGTGAGTGGCCTTAATCTCCATTTGGAAAAAGTTACTATTGTGTGACAATATTATGCTATGTGAGTTTTTTCTTTTGGTTGGATGGTGGAGTCTATTCGGAGGGTGAAGATTTTCCCTAGCGTGGCACCAAAGAGGGTTTAGGATCCCTAAAAATTCCTTAAAGGTCTTTTACTCACCAAGTTCTGGTGAGTGTATTCGATGTTGGTTTGTGCACGGGTGGAAGGTGAAAGTATTTTTTGAAGAAAAGAAGTTTGCACTTTTATTTCAATAATTTAATTATGTTTTCAGCACATGGACTTTTGGGTGTTTTTGTTTAAGATTAAGGACAAACACGATTAATTTATGCACCTTTTTTATTTTTTATTATTTATTATATTGATTAATCATCTAAATTTGCGCTGTTTATTTATATTTATATTGTTTGTGTTTTCACGATTGGCACAGCAGCATTTTTAGAGTGTTATTTGGAAAGTTTTGGCGCAGGATTAAGTTTTCTTGTATAAACATGTTGCAAAAATGAATACACCCCAATGAATGTCTTAGAAGTAAAGCTAAATTTTAGACAACAAAATCCTAATTAACAAGAATTCAACTCAAGTGAGTCTAATTATTCATTAAACAGGCGTCCAGCAGACAGTTGATTATAAAAGGATATTACTTAACAAAGAAAACCCCTTCCCATTTCATGCCTTCAGCAGTGGCACCACATGGAAGAGAAAGGCCACAAGGCCTGAGAAAGAAAATAATTTCTTTACACAAGAAAGGTGAAGGCTACAAGAAGATCGGCAAAGCTTTACTTATCAGTCAGAATACTGTAGCAAACGTGATACAAAAATTACAAAGCTGGAACTGCAACCATCTCACAGATGTCCAGGCCATCAAGGAACATTAACACCTTGACAGGAGCATCTTCTGATGAGTAGGGTTGAAGAAAATCACCATGCAAGTTCACTGCAGTTAGCAAAAGAAGTAGAAAGCCAAACTGGGGTGATTGCTTCCCGTGACACAATACGACATACACTGCAGAAGAATGGCATGCATGGGTGTCCATGAAGGAAGCCTTTCCTAAAGCCCATGCACAAAAAAGCCCATCTATAATTTGCCAGGGCCTATGCTGAAAAAGAAGACGACTACTGGGACTCTGTACTCTTGAGTGATGAGACCAAGATAAATGTTTTTGGAACTGATGGCTTCAAAACTGTATGGTATCGCAAAGGCGAGGTGTACAAAGAAAAATGCATGGTGCCTACAGTGAATCATGATGGTGGCAGTGTCCTTCTGTGGGGCTGCATGAGTGCTGCTGGTGACCGGGAGCTGCATTTCATTGATAGTATCATGAATTCACAGATGTACTGTTCTATATTGAAAGAGAGGATTTTACCATCATTACGTGCCCTTGGTCATTGTGCACTTTTCCAACATGACAATGATCCAAAACACACATCTAAGGCCACTGTTCCATTTCTGAAGAAGAACAGGGTGAAAGTGATGCAGTGGCCAAATATGTCTCCTGATGTGGACCCAATCAAACATGTATGGGGAATTCTGAAGAAACAAGTTGAGCATCACTCTCCATGCAGCATCCAGGCTCTAAAAGAGGTCGTTCTTGAAGAATGGAAAAAGATAGATGTTGCAATATGTTACCAACTTGTTCATTCCATGCCTAGAAGACTTTAGGTACTGTCCTTACAAATCATAGAGGTCATACAAAATACTAGATGGATTAGTTTGTGTTGGGGGGTGTATTAATTTTTGTATCACCTAATTTGAGTAAAACTGAAGATTTTGTAATCTACGATTATTAACCTTACTTTCATGTTGACAGGATTAAATGGATTATAACTGAATCCATTTTGTATACACTAATACAAGATGCTAGTTTAACATACATATATATGAGATTTGTGCACACTAACAAAACTGTCTATGCCAGCTTCATGTAGAAATAAGTGTTTTTGCAAACTTTACAAAAAAGCAGATAAGGTTTACTCTCATTTCTGAAAAGTTGTAACCACAGCTTGGGCGTTGGGTCAGATTACAGCCATGGTCTGGGCATTAGACCAGATATGGTGTGACAGATAAAGCAGAAGAGTGAAAATGCAAACCTCATACAAATAATTGTTGAGTTAAGGTAAAAAAATGTACATGTATTTGATTGGATGGTCTGAGGGTGTGTTTGCCCAAAGGCTACAGTATAAAAATCCTGATGTTATGCCAATAAAACTGAAGTGTTTGCAATCGCAACTGAGGTGACTTGAGTGCATTCACTTTCCGAGATCTCGTAGCTGTGTCCAGGTGTGAACGTTGGTATCTTGAGGGGGCCCCCAAGGAACAGGAAAAAGACCACCTACCTATTTGCACATGTAATGAGCTAAACAAATGTTCTATTAAACTTTTGTCAACATTTTGGAAATTGTTCTTGTGTTTATTGAGATATTGATTATGGTAAAATGTTATAATCCTATACCCACAGAGGAAGGTAAAAAAAACCCAGCAAAGCATGATCCAATTTGCTCCTGCTGGGAAAAAAAATTCCTTCCTGATCCCCTGAGAGGCAATCGGATATTCCCTGGATCAACTTTACCTATAAATGTTACTATCCAGTTATATTCTGTGTATCTAAGAAAGAATCCAGGCCTTTTTTGAAGCAATCCACTCTGCTGGCCAGAACCAACTCTTGAGGGAGTCTATTCCACATTTTCACAGCTCTCACTGTGAAGAAACCTTTCCGTGTTTGGAAATTAAATTTCTTTTCCTCCAGAAGTAAAGAGTGCCCCCTTGTCCTCTGTGATGACCTCAGGGTGAATAGCTCTACACCAAGTTCACTATATGAACCACTGATGTATTTATACATGTTGATCATATCCCCCCCTTAATCTCCTCTTCTCAAGAGAGAATAAATTCAGTTCCTCTAATCTTTCCTCATAGCTGAGCTCCTCCATGCCTCTTATCAGTTTGGTTACCCTTCTCTGTACTTTTTCAAGTTCCCCAATGTTCTTTTTGTGAATTGGTACCCAAAACTGAACTGCATATTCCAGATGAGGTATTACTAATGATTTGTACCGGGGTAATATGATATCTCTCTCTCTGGAGTCTATATCTCTTTTAATACAAGAGAGGATTTTGCTCACTTTAGAAACCACAGCTTGGCATTGCATGCCATTATTAAGCTTGTGATCTACCAGAACTCCCAGATCCTTCTCCACCATTGATTCCCCCAGTTGTACCCCCCCTAGTAAATATGATGCATGCATATTCGTAGCCCCCAAGTGCAGAACCTCACATTTATCAACATTAAACCTCATTTGCCACATAGTTGCCCAATTAACTACTTTCCAACCACAGATAGTCGAATGACGGCTACACTGCAGCCGGCCAGTTCTGGGAGGGCGTCATATGACCTCCTCCCAGAACACGCTCTCCTGCGCGCCCCCAGCGTTCTCCGTGATCGCTGTGTCCTACGGACACAGCTGATCACGTGATGTGGTAAAAGGCCAATCACAGCGGCCTTTTACCACGTGATCAGCCGTGTCCAATGACACGCAGATCACCGGAAATGAAATTGCCGGTTCTCGGCTGCACTTTCCTCACGCTGTCAGAGCGCGAGGAAAGTACTGCCGAGAACCGGCAGTTGTCAGAGCAGGGATTGGCACAGATCATCAGGGCACTGATGCTCAGTGCCCTGATGATCGGTGCCCAGCAGTGCCACCCACCAGTTCCGCCCACCTGTGCCCAGCAGTGGACCCACCTGTGCCAAGCAGTGCCACCCAGCAGTGCCACCTACCTGTGCCCAGAAGTGCAACCTACCTGTGCCCATTTACATAGAGATTTTTCCAAGCCTGTAGACTTTACCTTACACATTAGCCGTGTGTGGGGAACTGTGTCAAACGCTTTTTCAAAATCCAAGTATACCACGTCCACCGCCACCCCTCTGTCCAAGTATATCATGTCTACCGCCACCCCTCTGTCCAAGGTTTTGCTCACCTCCTCATAAAAAGAAATCAGATTTGTTTGACAACTTCTGTCTTTCATGAATCCATGCTGTCTGATGCTTAAAATATTTTTTTTGCATCAAGAACTCATCTTTGTGGTCTTTTATTAAATTCTCCAGTATCTTCCCAACTATAGAAGTTAAACTAACAGGTCTATAATTACTTGGTAAATATTTTGACCCCTTTTTAAATATTGGCACCACATTGGCCTTACGCCAATCCAGTGGTACTATGCCAGTCATTAAAGAGTCCATAAATATGAGAAACAATGGCTTTGAAATGACAGAGCTCAATTCTTTAAGGACCCATGGGTGTATGCCATCTGGTCCAGGTGCTTTATTCACCTTTATACTGTCTAAATATTTTTGGATCATAACAGTTGTGAGCCAATGTGGATCATCTGGAGCTGTGTCAATACCATGCCCATTATGGACAAGATCTCCCCCATGCTCCTTTTTTATACACAGAGCTGAAGAAGTCACCCACTCTAGATTATTTTGTAAAGGGCCTACATGCTCAGACCGGACCTTTTTGCTATTAATATATTTGAAGAATTTTTTGGGGTTGGTCCTGCTATCTTTTGCAATCTGTCATTCGTTTTCATTTTTTGCGGTGGTGTACTCAATTATGCTGAGCACTGTATATGAAAGCTGTTATTTCTGACGTTTTGAAAATTCTACTTGCCTGGCTGTCTTAAACTGGCCATACATAGACCAATCAAATTGGCAGGGATCAGCCAGATTTCGATCCATGGCCACTGCAGATAAACAGAAGTCCATCTACCAATCGATTTATGTTCAACCTCCCTGTCAGATAAAAGCAGCTCAATCAACGCTGCAAGCAATAGGCTGCAGTGCTAATCTGTGTATTCTGACAGTGGGAGAGTCTTCCTGCTGTCAGAATACAAAAGCACAGTTGGGAGGATTTCCCCATCCACCTGGAATGTTTGGATAGGGGAATCAGCTCAGTTTTTTTCATTCAGCCCACTGGCTGAATAGTGAATGGTCAGCTTTACTAACCCAGTGGTTTCATTATTTCTGAATCTGTGTGATGGGACAAGCATGCTGATCAGAAAACTGAGAGTGACTTTGCATATCGGTTTTGGATTAGTGACTCCAAAAGTAATGAGGTGATATCCAGGCAACTGGTATTTTCTGAAGGAGAGGTGGCAGCCCCTATTCTTCCTTACTACAGGTTCCGTTTAAAGGAGAACTAAATAGATTTGCCCTCCTCACCCCCTTCCCAGGCTGTGGCCAAAATGTGTAAGTATTCACAGCATATTTGCACATTATGGCTCACTTACCTCCCAAAGTGCCCGGCTCCAGTAATGCAGTATTTGTGCTCCATTGCTGTCAATGCCAACTTTTCCCAGGTCTGAAGTCTTCAGTTGTCTCTATTGACTGTCCAGGGATGACATACATTCTTGCACACGTATATTATATTGTCCTTAAATCTACAGCATACTGAGTTTGTACAATGAGCTGCGTATGCGCAGTCAGAATAAAAAGAGGACATTTGCTGGCGATACAGTCCTGCAATACAAAGTTGCTGGCAGGCAAGGAAAGAGCATTTGTAGCAGAAGAGACATGCAGAGTCCAGGTTCCATAAAAATCAACCTGCTAGACAAAAAAAAAAGACTTCAGTTCTGCTCTACATTTATATTAAATGGCACACATCTTATCACATGCATGCACAAATTGCATATTTAGGTTACAAATTACATTTTACTATTCAATAAGTATAAAGAGTGGCCTTTCTGTAAGTATGTTGTGAATGGTACTAGTGGCAGACAGCAATAACAGGTCACGGGTCATTCGAAAGGACCATAGGGGTCTATAAGACTCACTGCTCAAGAGCAAGATTGATTTTCGTTGCAGGTTGTAAACACTGCATAATCAGCATTCATATGCTGGTAATTATACCCTCACTGGCCACATGGTCAGCAACAATGCCCAGGTGGCATTTAAACAATGCTAAATTGGTACTAAGTGTGCCAAGAAAATATCCCCCACACCATTACACCACCACCAGCCTGAACCATTGATACAAAGCAGGATGGATCCATGCTTTCGTGTTGCTTATGCCAAATTCTGACCCTAACATCTGAATGTCACAGCTGAAATTGAGACTCTTCAGACCAGGCGATGTTTTTCCAAACTTTTATTGTCCAATTTTGGTGAGCCTGTGCGAATTGTAGCATCCGTTTCCAGTTCTTAGCTGATAGGAGTGGCCCCTGGTGTGGTGCTGCTGTAGCCCATCTGCTTTAAGGTTTGAAGTGTTGTGCGTTCAGAGATATTATTGTGGATACCATGGTTGTAACGATGATTAGTTGAGTTACTGTTGCCTTTCTATCAGCTCAAACCAGTCTGCGCATTCTCCTCTGCCCTCTGACATCAACAAGATATTTTTGTCCACACAACTGCTGCTTACTGGATATTTTCTCTTTTTTGGACCATTCTTTGTAAACCCTAGAGATGGTTATGCGTGAAAATCCCAGTAGATGATCAGTTTTTGAAATACTCAGACTAGCTCATCTGGCACCAACGACCATGCCACGTTCAAAGTCATGTAAATCTCCTTTCTTCCCTATTCCGATGCTCTGTTTGAACTTCAGCAAGTCATCTTCACCATCCCTAGATGCCTAAATACATTGAGTTGCTGCCATGTGATTGACTGTTTAGCAATTTGTGTTTCCAAACAATTGAGCAGGTATACCTAATAAAGTGGCTGGTGAGTATATATCTAGGTGGGGACGGGTAAAACGTTTGATTGGGAGGGAATAGATAGGCAGGATAAGTGTACTATATATGAAAGCACACTTACCCTTTAAAATACCAGTTTGAATCTAGTTTGCTGCCTTAAGAAAGATTTCCCCTTTCTTTTCTTTTTTTCTTATTACACGATTCTTACTTCAGGGTTTATTTGTTTGTTTAATATTATAATAAATAAAACCATTCTTTTTTGCAGAGAATATCTCTGGTCAGCAGTTTTGCAGCATCGTTGTTTATTGGGGATTACGCTCCTATTGATTACAGTGATGGTAAATGGCTTTTCTTTTTAATATAGCCAGAAGTATTTTTTAAATTGGGTCTGGTAAGATTTATAACCACAGGGGATGATATACGTTCAGGAAAACTTGTAGGAAAATTGCTAAAGCAGTAGTTAAGTCCTGAAATAAAAATTTTAAAAAATCCGGTCCCTCTACAAGTGAATGGTATAATATGCAAGTAAAACAAATTCCTCCAGTTGTCCACTGTTACCGCTGCCAGGGCTTCCATCTTCATGCGGTCTTCCTTTTGGATATGCCGGCTGCGGCAGTTTGAATGGCCGAGCCGTGATAACATCATTCTTCACATGTGCACAGGAGTCACGGTCGCAACACAGCGCTCTGGATTGTCAGCATATTCAGTGTGCCCTCGTTATCTCCTAATTGGTGCACATTTATGAGATATTTATTTTACCTACAGGTAAGCTTTATGATAAGCATACCTGTAGGTAAAAGTGACAAAGCGGACTTTACTACTGCTTTAAGACTGTGCTAAATGCAAGAAAAACAAGAACTGTGACTGGCAGGATATGTACATATGTAGGAGGGATGTGTTTGTGTTTCTCTACTGTAATGCTCATACTCTGAAAATTACCTGTTCATAGAATGGACAACTAACAACCTCCTGAATGCCAGGAAGGGACCTTAGACATACACCATACTAGTCATGCACTATGCATGGTTGCATTCATGGGCATGCACATTTCTTCATTCAATTGTTGACAAAAGATCAACTGTTTGGTTGGCTTACTCTTTTTCTTTTGCAGGTTCCGGAATGAATTTATTAGATATTCATGACAAGAGGTGGAATGAGAAGTGTCTTGAAGCTTGTGCACCTGGCCTGATACAGAAGCTAGGCCCAGTCGTTCCATCAAGCACTGTACTGGTGGGTTTACACCTTCTTCCCCAGGCGCAGATTAAAGTATATGTAAACCCTCACATTGTGAAACAACAAATTCAGTTTAAAATAGAAATGAAAGGCAAAACTTTGTGTGTGTGTTTGTATATATATATATATATATATATATATATATACATTATAAATAACTTTTTAACATTTTTAATGTTTGTCCGAATCTACTACTATTTTTCTGGAGTTTCTACTCTTTTTGTCTACTTTTCTCTTTCTCTTTTATTTTCTTGTTGATCCTGGATTTCAGGGTCAAGGTCAGTATTCTGAAGACGCTCATCTCTGGACTTAATATCTTACATATGGTACCAGCTATGCTATATCCACTGAATAATGTTACTTATATCCTTTGTAGATACCCTAGACTAGGGATATTGTTTGTAATGTTGTACCTGTACTGGAGAGGCGATGACACCCCCAGGACCAGATTTCATTCTTTTGTCTAGATGATGCTTATGCTGTGTCTCATTTTGTATGAAGAGTTATTTTATATATAAAAGATAATAAAAATATTGAAAGTAAAAAAATTGAAAAATAAGCTTACTGCCAATTTGCACTTTATGTTCTGTAACTGTGTTTTTTTAGCATTTACACTCAAGTCCCATGGGCTCAGCTCTGACAACCCATGAGACTGATTTGAGTTGTCAGACACTCTGGTGAATTAACTAAGCTTCCTGTGCCTTTATCATGGCACAGGAAACTGTCAGAAGTGGTGTGCACCACATTAACAGATAGACCTGTTGCAGATCTATCTGCCCCACCTGTGCCAGTTTCTATTTCAGAGTGCAAAAGAAACTACCACAGGACTGCCCCTGACTAACATGGAATGTGGCAGTTTTCCATATAGAAAACTACTGCAAATTCCTGCTAAGTGTGACCTTGTTGTACAGGATGCAAGCTGTCAGCGGAGAGCTCATATCCCTCTCTCTGCATGTGCTGTGATTACACTGCATGAGCAGAAGGTTAACCCTCCTTTCTCCTGCTCTGAGCCAAGCAGGGAGGCGGGGATGGCAGAAAGATCAGAGCATGCTGGTCTAGTTGTCATGTTTTTGGTGCTGTATATTGTGCCTGTCGCAGCCACAGAACAGAGAACTAAGTGTGCCCCTGTGTTAATTAGGAGCAGCATCTTCTCCATTTTTAGAAGAGTGGCGCAACTTGTGCTTGCACATCTCAATGTTAATTCTCCCCACTGTGTCAGATAAAAGCATGCCTATTGATAACCTCTGAACATGTGGAACTGAATACAACTTTGTTGGCACTGGGTAAAAAATAATGACCTCTCAGTAATTGCAGTATGAGCATCTCTCCTCCAGTCCCCAGCATCACTGCCTCAAATCTAATCAGTTTGTAAGAGTAACTCTTAAATGACTGACCAACAGACTTAGCAGGCAGATGGCCAAACCTACAGTTATACTGGTTCCCAACTTCTCCCCACCCAACCCCACCCCACAGGTCTACAGAGAGCATAGCTATTGTCCCCTGAACTTCATCTTGGACCACCTACCTCTGGAAGGCAAAAGGGCAGAGAGCTGACATTCTCTCTCTCTGTCAAACCTACAGATGTGCCTGAAGCCATATGGACAGTGGGAGGTTTGCCAGCTTCTTACTCCCTGAGAAACCTTGCGATCTTACTCCTGTACCCTGTATGCCTAAAGGATTGTTTCTTATGTCACTACTCTTAGCCAATAGGAGGGATCAGGATCTTGTCGGAGGGAGGTGCAGCGTTTTGGCTGCCCCCGTAACAAAGTGGCTGTCTTGGATGGTGATGCCACAGTGGCCAAGCAGGCAGCTCAATGAAGTTAAGCCTGTGATTTAATTGGGTTCAGCATTATAGAGCTGCCACTGAGGACAGAGTGGTTAGTATGGACACTCTGGCCTCAATGCCACCGCCACCATGCCTCCATAAGTGGTGCCTCACTTGGCCTCATTGCAGAATGCCTCTGGGTGGGGTGGAAAACAGCTCTTTCACCAAAAGTCTTATCAGAAGTCAAAATATATGCCAAAATATATGTCACAATAACTTTTGCTGCATTTTTCTTTACCTCCAGGGAACGGTTTCTACATATTTCATCCAGCGATTCGGATTTAATTGTGAGTGTCATGTGGTTGCATTCACTGGAGATAATCCAGGTGAGGATATGTCTGAAATGCACCAGTTCATAATACCTAATTACTGTCAGATCTCCAGGGATACAATTCCTTTGCGGATATAAGCAAGTGTGTAAAAATACTATGCCCTACCATCTTTGGAAATATGTAGGGATAAATTATGGTGCCCTTAAATATATTAGCTGACAGTTTCAGATAAAATTACACAGGTGGAGAATATCTATCATCCAGAAGAGACTTGAATATTTAGGTCAAAATTGCAGGTCTGATAACTCCTGAAAAATTTACAAACATACTTGTATCCAGTTTATTTTTTAGAGTCATTGGTTTGTAAAAAATGTAGTTTGGGTACAAGTTAAAGGTAAACTCCATGCAGCAGCAAAATACACAGTTTAAACACATATAAAACAATTCTGTCAATCCACCCCTGAGATTTCCACAGTTTTGCCACAGAGCATAGTCAGTTTGGTGCCATGATTTTTCTTTACTTTTCTGCTCACCTTGACAATCCTTTAAAGTTCAGCCTGTGGAAGATACATGTATTTTGAGTTTTAATGTTCAGATACCAAATAGTATAAGGCTTTGCCAAAAGAGAGTGATATACTGTAGAATGATGGAAAGACAGAATATAGAGAAATTGTAGGAAAAGAAAAGAAGATACTGTATGTTGTGCCAGCTTCAGCAATGAGGTCATTCATATGTCACACCTCTATAAAACAACAAATTCATACTTGGCTGAAGGCCTATGATTTTACAGGCCACCTTTTATTAGATTGTTGTTAGGTGTGCTTTTAGAGATGTTACCTTTAGCTGCAATAAGTACAGTGAAAAATCTTGTTTGTTTGTCCGAAACGTGTTATCTAATCCAAAAGAAATATCAGAAAAGGGACCAATTATACAAGGTGGTTAAAAACAAAAATCTAAAATTATTGAGCATTACAGTGATTAAAGATTTGCTCCAGTCCCCCCCCCCCCGCCCAAAAATAAAATAAAATGAAAAGTCAGCAGTTGCAAATACTGTAGTTTCTCGCTTTTCATATAAGGACACTTACCTGTACAGGGATCCAGTGCTGTCCTCACCTGAGCCTATTCTTCAATCAGCTTCGGGTCAAAGCGCTGGCATCTTAACTAATTTAAAATGGTAGTGAAGCCTTGCAGCTTCAAAGCCAGTTCCCCACTGCACATGCATGAGCCGTGCTGAGCTTTCTGAATGATCCCACAGTCTTTTAGGACCTGTGATGTGTCTCAGAAGGCTGCTGGGAAGGGGGGCAAACTACTACTCAGATCGCCTCGGTGAAACCAGCTACCCACTCCCTCCACCCTCCCAAAAAGTGCCAATTGTTATAGAGGGGGGGGGGGGGATGCAAACAAGCAGAACTTCCCCTTTTGGGTGAAGTTCTGTTTTAATAATATTAAAGGCTAAGTTCACCTTTGGAGCATGTTACATGTTCCACCCATATTTTAGGTGTAACATGTTCCAACTCCTGCCCCTTTCTGCTCCTGACCCCTGCCTCCTTCCTCCATGTGACAGCAGGGAGTTTTTCTCCCCACATGGATTATCACTTTTTGTGAGGCTGCACCCACGCAGCTACATAATTAGTTTACAGATTCCTGTTATTGAAACTACTACAAGTACTGTCTGTCACGGTGGCAGATGAGCTTGTAGTTTCAGTAGACTGCGGGGGCGCTGTTGAGCTCTCTCAAAGTCCTCCAGCTTTCAAATGGCCCACATTGCACTACTTGTGATCTGCTGATTTACTGATTGCGGGTACAATGCTTTCCAGGCTCCTACAGGAAAAAATATTAAATTCACATATTTGTTCTGCAAAAATATGTGCATTTACTATTTGTTTTATAAAGGTAAAGTAATCCATTACTAATATGTGTTTGAATTCCACTATGGATTTAAACCAGCAAATTATGTTTATTATTTTCTTTTTACTAAAGTTTTATTAGTAAAATATTGACAGAATCAGCGTGGGGGTCACCTAAAATGCAAACCGGTGTTGTTTTTTTTTTTAAACTACGTTGAGTTCCTCTTTTAAAATAATGTCATGGACCCTGGCAAATCATTTTGGAATGGAGAATGCTTTCAGTGTGCTGAAATGCAGTCTTCTGTTGAATTTAAAGTAGAACTATGGCCTTCCATTAAAACATGTGCTACAGGATTTGATTGTAAGCTCACATGCACTTACCATTTCCATTAGACCCCCTGCAAAGTCTCACAAACACTTGTTGATCCTGTCAGTGAAGTCCACCTACAGTAATGCAGCTTACTGTGATAGTGAAACTACGCTGCTGCACTGCTTCTGAATTCAGAGAGTTATCTCTTACGTAGGCTGCTTGCAGTACAGTTGGAGAAGAACCTGTAGCTGGGATGTGGCTATCACCATTGTCATTGCTTATTCATAACTCTATAGTGTGTCAGTCAGCAGCTGACCACACCTAGTCCTGTATAATGCTTTCTGGATTGGCAGAACTGACTGTGCTGCTAAATCCTTCCCACTGTGAACTGCAGTGTCTGGGAGGGGGAGCGTGTGAGACACAAATAAAGGAGGATTTGGCTGACTCAAGGGGTGTAAATGATTTTTCTTTCTAATTTAGAAGGTTGTTTATATCACATAGTAACTGGATTTGAGACCTGTGTACAGTCACACTGGATCCTCTAGATATACTTTAATTAAAAGAATATATGTAAGGATAGTGCAGCACTACATATAACTCTAAAACAGAGCCATACAGTGGTGTATATAACTCATAAATGTGAAGGAGATACACATATAGATGAATGAAAAAAGATGAGCCTAAAGGAACATCAGCCCCTACTTATTCAATTGATAGCAAACATAAATCGACATATAACACACTAACTCTTCTTGATCCTCATCTGAGGGATCATAACTGAGTGCAGAAAGTGTGTGTGTCCCTTAAAGGGATATATTGATAATAATAACACAGTGAGCCGTGCCAAAACAACAACAGTGATATAGAACTCCACTCCTCCTTGTGCATGAATGCTGCAATAGAAATTTCCACATACACAATCACACTCATGCAGGTGATATTCTTGTGCTTGTGCTGACAACGTGCCAATCCTCAGTAGCTGGAGTGCCCCCTCACCTTCCTGCCCAGGTCCCACAGGGCCAATGAGCTTTATGAATCACTTTGGTGGTCCTCCCAGGTCTGGGTGTTCTCCTTGGTAATGGTGGTGGTACTCTTTCCTCCTTTAATGGTAAGGACTCCAGCCACTAATGACACTGCTGTGTGAATTGCTCTCCATACACGTCCCCAATAGTAAGACAGAGAATGGCCAACATAGTGTAAACCTGATTTATTCAAAGCATCCAAATACAATAAAAATTCCCACTCACAATTCCGCAGTAACAGTCAGGCCTTCACACCACATTATGGGTGTACTGCATGGGTGAAGACAAAAACGGGTGCACCAAGATGGCGCCCGCGCCGGAAATGATGTAGAAGCCCCTCCTACTAGCGTACCTACGCGTACCTACGCGTTATGTCACGGTCTGTCACGTGACTTCTTCAGGATATAAATTAAAAGAAGCCTATCCTGTGAGTGCATTTTTTGGCTTGGTAATAAACCATTTAAAACCAAAGGATAAGGCACTACGTGGACATTTATGTTTTTCATGTATCAACTGGAGGAATAAAGGGGAGAGGAGGAAACAGGAGAGAGATCCCTGCAGGATAAGGGGAGATATCCTCAACCATCCATCCTTCACTTAAAGCCAAGAAGGGAGATCAAGAGACCCCCAGTGGAAGGAGACCTATATTACAAGTGCACTTAATAAGATATATATATATATGTGTTTTTAGCACGGACATTACAATTTAGTCCAGTACTCTTCATACTTCATATAGTCACAATTTATGGTTGTATCAATAAATACCAGCGCAAACCCACATAATAAATTGCATCACCCAACCTATTAGACAAACTAAAAAAACGTGACCACTTATATGCTAATGAAATAATAAAAATATATATATATAAATAAATACATAAATAAATAAATAAGTAAATAATTATTGAATTAATAAGTCCAGTGACAAAAAAATCCCAAAATAACAGTCCCGTGACAAAAATTGTAATTATACTGTAATTTTCATTGGATTCTTCCGTGCTTTTGATCCCTTCACCATCCACCAGTGCAAAAACCAACATTAACCGCACTCACCAGATATTAGTGAGTCACACGCCTTTCAGGAATATTAAGGGCTCCTGGACCCCCTTTACTTTATATAGGACCTCCAAATAATACCTCCTTTCAGATCTGGGTACCTCTTCTGGTTACTCCTCTCACCGAATCCCCCAAGGAAAATCAGGAAGAAGAAAAAACCATAGCGTAATACCGTAGTGATTTCTCATCAAAAAAAATCTCTCCAGACCACTCACATTTTAGCAGGATATAACCCACATTTTATTTGAAACAACAACGATCTTTCTTTAAAAACGATCCTCTTTCCATGTACAGCGACTCTTGCATAAAAGACCCCACAGCCTAGTATACAGCAGGATGGCAGACCTCAGATGCAGACTCATTCACTATTCAAAAATGGCCCCTTGGAACGCACCGCTCGGCGTGCGTTCCACTCACCGGAATTGACGTCAGACGCCGGAACAGGCAACCGGAAGTGCGTCAACGCGTTTCGCCCCACCCACAGGGCGTTATCAAGACGCTCTTTTCCACTCCCAAGCAGTTTATAAAGCAGTGGGAGATCCCTCCCACTAATTACTCTGGACACAAACCTATCCATCACCGCCATCCCTCTGTATACCCATGTGGGGTCCCCTTACAACAGAAACAAATGCATTTAAATTAAAAAACATACTTTTATCCATAACCTTAGGTCTTCTACCCCAAAACATAAAGGTAAAAGCAGGGAATTACGATACATTAAACAACAAAATCTATATAGAAATAGGTATTAATAATTGAATTAAAATACAAAATAGAATTTTTTTTTTTATTAAAATATAAATAAAATAAAAATAAAAATAAAAATAAATAAATAAAAGTAAATAAAAATAAAAATAAATAATAAAAATAAATAAAAATAAAAATAAACATAAATAAAACAAAAATAAAAATAAATATAAAAATAAATATAAAAAATATAAAGATAAATTCCCAAAATTATAAAAAATATTATAAAAATTCCTAATCATGAAAACGCACTTCGGACATTAACTATATTTTACCAATTGGAGTGCTCTTGCAAACTCCAGTACATAGGGAGAACAACGAGAAAACTTGCCACCAGATTGGGAGAACATATTAGAAATATAAAGAAGGGATTTAAACATCATAGTTTATCATATCATTTTAGAAAGTATCATAACAGAGATCCGGCATCGTTGAAATTTTGTGGGATAGATAGAGTAGAAGCCCCTTGGAGAGGAGAAAATATGGTAATAAATGAATCTCAAAATGAAACTAAGTGGATATACCAAATGGGTACATTGTATCCTAATGGGTTGAATGTAGATATTGATATAAACTGCTTTTTGTCCAATTGGTAAAATATAGTTAATGTCCGAAGTGCGTTTTCATGATTAGGAATTTTTATAATATTTTTTATAATTTTGGGAATTTATATTTATATTTTTTATATTTATTTTTATATTTATTTTTATTTTTGTTTTATTTATGTTTATTTTTATTTTTATTTATTTTTATTATTTATTTTTATTTTTATTTACTTTTATTTATTTATTTTTATTTTTATTTTAATTTTATTTATATTTTAATAAAAATTTTTTTTCTATTTTGTATTTTAATTCAATTATTAATACCTATTTCTATATAGATTTTGTTGTTTAATGTATCGTAATTCCCTGCTTTTACCTTTATGTTTTGGGGTAGAAGACCTAAGGTTATGGATAAAAGTATGTTTTTTAATTTAAATGCATTTGTTTCTGTTGTAAGGGGACCCCACATGGGTATACAGAGGGATGGCGGTGATGGATAGGTTTGTGTCCAGAGTAATTAGTGGGAGGGATCTCCCACTGCTTTATAAACGGCTTGGGAGTGGAAAAGAGCGTCTTGATAACGCCCTGTGGGTGGGGCGAAACGCGTTGACGCACTTCCGGTTGCCTGTTCCGGCGTCTGACGTCAATTCCGGTGAGTGGAACGCACGCCGAGCGGTGCGTTCCAAGGGGCCATTTTTGAATAGTGAATGAGTCTGCATCTGAGGTCTGCCATCCTGCTGTATACTAGGCTGTGGGGTCTTTTATGCAAGAGTCGCTGTACATGGAAAGAGGATCATTTTTAAAGAAAGATCGTTGTTGTTTCAAATAAAATGTGGGTTATATCCTGCTAAAATGTGAGTGGTCTGGAGAGATTTTTTTTGATGAGAAATCACTACGGTATTACGCTATGGTTTTTTCTTCTTCCTGATTTTCCTTGGGGGATTCGGTGAGAGGAGTAACCAGAAGAGGTACCCAGATCTGAAAGGAGGTATTATTTGGAGGTCCTATATATAGTAAAGGGGGTCCAGGAACCCTTAATATTCCTGAAAGGCGTGTGACTCACTAATATCTGGTGAGTGCGGTTAATGTTGGTTTTTGCACTGGTGGATGGTGAAGGGATCAAAAGCACGGAAGAATCCAATGAAAATTACAGTATAATTACAATTTTTGTCACGGGACTGTTATTTTGGGATTTTTTTGTCACTGGACTTATTAATTCAATAATTATTTACTTATTTATGTATTTATTTATATATATTTTTTTTTATTATTTCATTAACATATAAGTGGTCACGTTTTTTTAGTTTGTCTAATAGGTTGGGTGATGCAATTTATTATGTGGGTTTGCGCTGGTATTTACTGATATAAGTTTTTTTGGTTTTTGCACCTGTGTACAGCAGCATCTCACGGGGAATTGTGTGTCTAATAAGAGAATCCTGGGCGCTGAGGTTTTTTCTTTTTGTCTACAATTTATGGTTGGGCTATAGTGTGGGGATAGCACAACTACATCATAAGAGGATTTTTTCACATTTTTCACACTATTTGATGTTACATTTGATTGGTTTATCTCACTTGCACCATTATCATTATATGTATTTTTGATTGGATAAATAGGGTTTATTCATTGAAAATTTATATTCATATTATCAATTTACACGTTTGTGTGGGAGTAATTTAAGGTATAAACGGACTAGCATTTATAATATTTTTATTTTGGGTGGAGCGCGACACAATTTTATACATTTTTATTTGCTAATTCACACAGTTTTATGAGTATGTGTACTAGTGTTGATGCACCACTTTAATAATTTTTAATAATATTATTTTTAGTACCGTATTTTCCGGCGTATAAGGCAACTGGGTGTATAAGACGACCCCCTAAATTTCCAGTTAAAACATAGGTTTTGGGCTATACTCGCTGTATAAGACTACCCCCCTTCCGAGGCAACACCATTTAAAAAATCAGATTTTTTAATTGAAAGGGTTATGACTTACCGGTACTTAAAATCCTTCAAAATCCTCATTTTCATCCTCTGACATAAGTTCATGAATGACATCTTGTGATACATTTGTAAGACAGTCATCATATGGATCAAATTCCAAATCAGATGGTTACCGCTGGATGTGCGGTAACACGGTAGCATCGGCTACATACAGTATACAGTATATATACAGCCCGCTGGATGTGCAGTAATGTACATGCAGTATACCGCGCTGAACCAAGCTGGCTCAAATCAAATGTCCCTATGACAGATTAATCTGTCAGCCCGCTGGATGTGCGGTATATACAGTATACTGAGCCAAGCTGTTTCAAAACATACCGGTATGTCCCTACGGTAATCAGACCACTGGATGTGTGTATGTACAGTAGCTGAGGCTACATACAGTATACGCTGGGCCAATCATGGCGAGCGATGTATTCTACTAATGAATACAAAGCCTGCTCGGATTGGCTGAGGTTGTGACATCATCAGCCCACCTCTCTGACTCAGCCAATCCAAGCAGGCTTTGTATTCATTAGTAGAATACATCACTCGCCGTGATTGGCCCAACGTATACTGTATGTAGCCGCAGCTACCGTACTTATACGCATCCAGTGGGCTGATTACAGTAGGGACACACCGGTACATTTTGAAACCACTTGGCTCAGCGCAGTATACTGTATATACCGCACATCCAGCGGGCTGACAGATTAATCTGTCATAGGGACATTTGTATTGAGCCAGCTTGGCTCAGCACAGTATACTGTATGTACAGAATTACCACACATCCAGCCAGCTTGACCCAAACAAACCCAAGGTTCACATTTTATACCCCGTGTATAAGATGACCCCCAATTTTTGGAGTATATTTTTATGTATAAAAAGTAGTCTTATACGCCAGAAAATACTGTAGTTAGTTTTTTTGTTTACATCACCATAGTAGCTCACGAGTATTTACTCTTAATTGTCCTGTATCTCTGAATGGTCAGCCAAAGGATGAAAATTAACCACGCAAGCACAGATCAGCTTCTGTGCTTTGTGTGGTTAGTTTAGAATGGGGAAGAAAGTTGTCAGGATCAATCAGGTACTTCAGATCGAAGAAGTACATGAAAATTATATAGACTGTGATTTATAAAATATTCACATGTGAACAAAGACATGGACAAAAAACATTTTACACTTTTCCAGTGGTGACTACAGCTGGTTTGTGAGCTTGGGGAAGAGAGGTGGGAGGAAGGAGGAGCAGGGGAGTGCCTTGCCTTGCAAAACTCCTGACCGCTGTCTGGATAGTGCTGATTGGCCCTGTGCTGATCAAATGCATTCTCCCAAGAAAACAAAAAACCTCTCTAGCAGAAAATACTAAACTGAGCATGTGCAGAATGGCTACGGTTCAGTCTGTCTTATCAGGAGATAAGATGTGGAAATTTGAACAAGAGGAGGCGCAGAGAACAGGATCAAAGGGCCTTTTTACACAATGCAGAGGATTAACCCCTCAAGTTCCACAGTGAGTATAACAAGCATGCTTTACTGCATATGCAGACCAATTTTACTGTTGTGGGTTTAGTGACTTTAAGGTTTACATTGTAACACTGGTTTTATGTAATCAAATCTGATAAAATATGTCTAGATGAATTTAACAAAGTTATTTTTTTTACCTAGCATCTCTGGCTGGAATGAGACTAGAAGAAGGTGACATAGCAGTAAGTATTTTAGCAGGTAATAATAGATGTGTAGAGCCTGCCTGTTACACTTCATAAATTCACTTATAAATTCCATACACCTAGCAGTAAGCTGTGCTAAGCAGGTCCTGGAGCATAAGCTAGATAGGAATTGTAGATCAATATGTTTTTTTCTCCCTATTGTTTATTCTCGTAATACCTTTTATTTTGATTTTATTTCAAATTTTTCATCTCAAGAGACATTTACAATCCTCAAGAACGAAGTTGCTGTTTTGGAACAAACATTTTCCAAAGATTTCATGGCTTAGTACTGTTATGATTTAAACCTTCTATTTTTTTTTTTTTGCTGAAGTGTTGTTGGTTTTACACTTTATTTTGTTTAATTTTGAGAATGTTTACTTTAAAGAGCAAGTTCATATTTGATAAAATGTCCTTCAGTCTGCCCCAGGGGCTGCTAACCTAAATCAAGTCTCAACTCCCCAGTTAGGTGCTTATTTACCTTTTCCCAGAGGTGGCAGCCCTCTTTGGTGGATAAAGCCTTTTACCTGAAATCTTGTCTGCTACTGTCCTTACCTGCACAGTAACCTCCTTTAGATTGTAGTGGGGTCATACTCCCAACAGTACAGGATTGGCCCCATTTTTTCCCCACCGGCATCAAGCCAGTGGCATTTAGGTGAGTGTGTCTGAAGCTTAGATTAGGTTGGGGGTTACGGAGGATGGGGAGATGGAGGGTTTTTATTAGAAAAAAAATGGTTCATCATTTTGGCCACGACATAGACAGCACAGCATAGACAGAGGATTCCGTGTGGTGTTGAGAAACTTCAGATTTAAACACTTAGACTTAAAAAATAAACTATTTTTAAAGCAGACTGTAAAGTAAAAATGCAAGATTTACTTTAGGTTCTAATGGGGGTCATGCTCCAACAGTACAGGAATGCCCTAATTTTTCCCCATTGGGAATTGGTTGAGGGTTAATGAGTAAAGCTGGGTACACATGGGCCAAAAATGGTTGGCTGAGCAGGAACGGTCAATTTTTGGCATTTGTGCAGTGTCTACAATTCCTTTTGTGAAAGAAGCTGGCTTCATGACCGGCTTCTGTTGAACGTGCATACTGGAAAATCAGCAGCTGACCGACATCCAATCAATGGATTTATTTACAACAAACCAAAAAATGGTTCAAAATGTTGGTCACAACATTGACAGAGGATCCAGTTTGGTGTTGAGAAACTTCAGATTAAAACACTTAGATTTATAAAAGAAAGAACGTTTTTTTAAAGCAGACTTGGGTAGTAAAAAATTCAAGATCCACTTTATATATTGGGACGCTTGTACTGTCACATAAAGACTGGTAAATATATTAGGGTCTCCTCTCCTGGCACACATCTCACAGTCTTATGTTATTTGGGTAAAAAAACTTGTAGTGAAAAAATTAGATAGTATATTTACCTTATCAACAGCTTCTGCCCACAGCACTTAGGTGAGGGTGACGTCATCCTTCTTTTGGCAAGATCCTGGGGAATGCCAAGTATCCCAATTCTAGCATTCCTGCCCTGTGTTGCAGTATCTTCTTGCGAGATTCTCAGCACTGTCCGGGAAGCAGCATGACGTCATCCCCTGCAGCATGGAAGCCAGGGGAGAGGCAACTATATTTACATCTTTTCCCTACAGTTTTCGTTTTTTAACTGTAAAGCTGCAATATGTGACAGGAGAAGGAGGCTGGTCTATTAAGTGGACTTTCCAGTGTGCAGCTCTGCTTATTAAAGGATCCATCGTTTTTGAATAATAACAGAAAGAATAAAGGTCATATTTCTAATGGTATGCCTAACAATAATCAAATAAAAGGAGGCCTGTAAAATAATAGGTCTTTAATACAGTAATGAATTTGTTGTCTTATTGAAGTGGAATATAGAGATGACCTCTTGCTGGAGCTGGCACAGCACTTATCTCCTTCCGCCTCCGCACAACTTTTTTTATTGTTGTTTGCGTAGTGCCTCCAGTAACAGTTTTTTATAGAATAAATAGATTTATGGGCAAAGGTTATGTCTTTTAGTTCTAATGACCTTTTTAAAGACTTTATTACATTCAAATGGGGTTTTTCAAGTAACAGAATAAATAATGCATTCCATTACTGTATATTACATTTGTGTAAGCACTGTGCATAACAAAACTAAAGCTGGCCATACAGTGTGTGAATTTCATCCAGTTCATTGGTCCAGATGAATCAGCCAAAACTTGTCTATGTAGGTGACCCTATCAGCCCGCTCCTGCCCCATATCCTTCGATTGACAGGACAGAACATGTTTGGCCAAACAGCAGCGGCATCTAGTCAGTTGCAGTCACTGTCTGGGTATTTTGACAGCTGGCAGGGCCAGCAGCGCAAATTGCAATAGCCGCAGTTGGAGATTTGTCCATTCACGCTGTACTCATGGATAGAGGAATGTGTTACATTTTTACAGAGCTGAATTCCAGGAATTCAGCTCCTATGTAAAAGGTGAAGGCACTCCCAGAAAACAACTATTACTGTATTTCCGGGAGCCCAATTCTGATCCTTGATGTTTCTTCAACAAGAGATTTACTGCAGATACTATGCCCACCCACCCCCTCCTCCTGTCCAGTCACAGAGGCTTTGGTATTATGTGAACACATTCATAAAATACAAAGGCTTCTGTGAATGGGCAGCAGAGGGGAGGGGTGGGCATAGCTGCTCTCTGAGCTTCTTTCCTCTCAGATCCAGAGTGTCTTTCCATCACAGCAATACACCTACCACAGATATAAATAACAGAGAAGTCCAGGAAATGTCTTGCACCTTCTTGGATTTAACTCATAGTGTGCCTTCACTTTTTACAAAATGGCTGAAATTCTGGAATGAGCTTTAGGTTCTCTGTAGTTCTTTCATTACTAAAGGATCTTCAAAGAAACAGAGAAAGTACTCTGACACCCCCTGTGGAGACTTCCACAGGATGACAGAAACAGTGGAAAATGGTACAACATTCAGTTCCAGTTCCACTTTTTAGGCTCCTTTGTACTCACTTTAATCAATTTAAAAGCATACAGTCTGACTTTTCTGATGTGAGCACTGAAGAGGTGTGTGGTCAGGTATTTATACATGGCACACAACATGGAGGTGTTCACACTTCTTCCTTTCTAAAACCTTCATACTTCAATTCATACTTCAATATCTCTCTTCAATATCTCTCACTATGTCATTATATTTTTCCTTGGTCTAAGCTATTAGTTGTGGATGTAAGGTTGTGTGAAAAGCACTGGTGGGTTACATAATAGGAGGACACTAAGGCCTTTGTCACACTAGTGATTCTGTCACCAGTGACAGTTTGCTAGTGACAGATTTGCTAAAATACAGCTCATCTATTCCTATGGCGTTGCTTCTGCTTCTGCTCCAGCCAGTGAAATTTTGCAATGTTTTTGGCTAGCGAGGGGGAGACTTCCATTAGAGAAAGCTGCAATTGCATTATGGTGATTCTTAAAAATAAAATAAAAAATGTGTTGCGCTGCTGAAAATACGTTCCTAAATAATGCCATGTTTAAAGTGTAACACCTTTATTCCACAGAAGTGTAATCACAAGTAAATCCACATTTATAAAGTATTTGCAGTCTATAAACGTGCAAATGATACCGCAAAAATCACTTCCACTCCAAAAACAAATAAAGTTTAAAATATTGATGTGCCTACTGGTGAGTGAGGCCACTTTCCTGGTACTGTAAAACTTTTATGAAATCAATGTGCATCACCACACTCGTGATATACGATGGGCCCTCGCCTTCAGGCATTGACCTCTTGAATTATAACAGGTCAAGCAATGCTTTTCCCCATCCCTGTGGGTTCTATAATGGTGTCTCAATGGTCCCGGATTCCCTTCTCTCTTCCACTGCCCATAAAAGGTTTCTGTGTCTTTCAAATTCGCTGTACCACTGCTGTAATTCTGTAGGGTGAAGCTCAAGGCCAAATAGAAGCCATCATAGTTTAGTACATTAAAACACCAATTTGTTTGTTAAAAAATTAATTCACATATAAATGATAAAAACCTGCTTTAACACATAACCAAAGTAACTCCAGATAATAGCGCTCAGCGTCCTGTAATACCTCAGGCATTCCAGCTCCTCCCCATGCGTATCGTCACAAATCGTGTGACTTCATCAGGGGATTCCTTCATCAGACCTGTCAGGGATCTGGGTATGACCAGAGATGTGTAGACTGACACAGGGAAACAGCAGGCTTCAGAAATGATTAAATAATAATAATATTTATTTTGAGCTGCACAAAATAAACAAACACAGTGCAAAACAAAACAAACCTTAAACTAATAGGTACAGGTGCAGTCAGGGCTGGAGAGGTGGAGTGGTCAGGCAGGCTGGGTCAGGAACAATCAGGCAGAAAGGTACAACGGGAGCAGGCAGAAGAATGGTCAGGAATAGCCGGGGTCAGTGCAGGTGGAGTTCTATCAGAGTCAGAGTCAAGCAGGAGAGTCGAGCAGGCAGGAGACAGGATACAGGAAACAGGGCACATGGGAAACAAACACCAAGGCACTGACTGCAGGTCTGGCCATTCCTTAAATACACCTCCTGCAATCAGCCTCAGGTGATGGCTGATTGCAGGAGTGAGCTTCTGGTTGTTGAGAGCACCCGCTGGCCAGCCCTGGTACTGCAGCCCACAAGGCAGGTGAGTCCCACCACCATTGGCGAGTCCATTCCTGACAAGACCCCTGATGAAGTCATGTGATTCACGGAACAGTGAATTTGAAAGACACAGATACTTTTTATGGGCAGTGGAAGAGAGAAGGGAACCACTGAGACATCTTTATATGACCCACAAGGAAGGGAAAACGCGTTAATTGACCTGTTTTAATTCAATAGGTCAATGCCTGAAGATGAGGGTCTATCGTATATCAAAAGTGTGGTGATGCACATTAATGTATTAATAGTTTTACAGCACCAGGAAAGTGGACTCACTCACCAGTGGGAGGATCAGTATTTTGAACGTTTCTCATTTTTTGAGTGGAAGTGACTTTGGGACTATCACTTGCATGTTCATAGACTGCATCCATAAATGTGGATTTACTTGTAATTACACTTATGTGGAGTAATTCTGTTTTTATTGGTTTCTTTTCAGCAGCACAACACATTTTTTATTTTATTGTTAATTATATACATTTGTAATGAACACAATAATGGTGATAGAAGCTGGATTATTTGTATTCATGTTATTTTGTTTCCACTTAACACACATTTTGGCAGTGCACAACTAACTTTTGGGGTTATTATATTTTGGTGATTCTGTTTCTGGTGTCATTATTTTAAAGCTAATATTTTGGTAAAAAGTTTATAAAGTTCAAAAGTGAAATACTTTAAAGTGGTATTGAACAACTAACCTAAAGATTAATATATTTTAGGTTACAAATTCTTAGATGTAGTGGCTGCATTAGTTTTCTTATTTAGGCTTTTTTCCCTTTGTTTTCCCCTTGTGATCTGGCCAACAAAACACCTCCTGGATAAAGGAGCATGGGGCATATTTTGACAACAGCATTGTCAGTCTGCGGGGAGAGGAGTGCTAGATGTGCTAGCAGATTTAAATACACTACAAATTTGAAGCCAAACTCCAGTTAACACTTTATAAGCAGTTACAGCAGTTTTTTTCCTTTTGGGATAATGGTTTTACATAAATTAATAAAAGATGATCATTGTAAGCACCCCTGTCAGTGGTAAATGGTTTGTCTAATCTCTTTAATTGATACATTTGCAAGGGAGTGTGTTCTTTTGATAAACAACTGACTGGCCAAATCACAAGGTGAAAATAGAATAAAGAAAGCCTAAAAAAAAAACTAATGCATCCATCACATCTCAGAATTAAGACGCTTGCTTTGGGTTGAATACCTCTTTAATTGCTTGCCCGCCGCCCTACGCCCTATAGTAGAAGTACTGCTACAGGGCTTCGCAAAACCACGTATATATACGTGATTTGCTTTGGAGGCTAGAGATGTCAATCACCGTATCCCGACTGGCGATTCCCCACCAGCACTCAGTGATCGTCAGGGAAAGCTGACGGGGAGAGACCTGTGTATAAACAATACAAGTCTCTCTCCTGTCAGCAAGGACATGCTGCTTTGTATTTCTCTGCACAGCAGGGAAATACAAAGCAGCATGGCTTCATTGTAAAACAGCACACAGCACATAATGTGAAACACACACACCACACAGTTAACCCTTTGATCTCCCCAGATGTTAACCCCTCCTACCCAGTGTCATTAGTACAGTGTCAGTGCTTTTTATTAGCACTGATCACTGTGTTAGTGTCCTTGGGGATGTCAGTGGTAGTTACTTGGTTACCACCCAGTGCCAGAATGCTCGCCGCAGTCCCACTATAAGTCTCTGATTACTGCCATTACTAGTATAAAAAAAAATAAAAATCCCAGTATATATAACACCATTTGTAGACGCTATAACTTTCACGTAAACCAATTAATTTACACGTATTGGGATTTTTTTTAGCAAAGACATGTAGCAGAATACATTTTGATGTAAATTTATGAAGAAATTAGATTTTTTAAATTTTTATATTGGACATGTTTTATAGCATAAAGTCAAAAATATTGGTTTTTTTTTTCAAAATTGTCAGTCTTTTTTTGTTTATACTGCAAAAAAAAAACAAAACACAGAGACCAAAAAAAAGCTCCATTTGTGGGAAAAAAGGACATAAATTTCATTTATATACAGCATGGCATGACCACGCAATTGTCAGTTAAAGTAACGCAGCGCCGTATCGCAAAAAATGGCCTGGTCAGGAAGGGGGGTAAATCCTCTGGAGGGCAAGTAGTTAATACTAAGCAATGTTAATAGTAAGGTGTATTTTCTTAAATGTGAATGCATTGTTTGATTTTGATTATTCATAACACTGTCCGAAATACATGTGGAAGATGTAGGATTCCACTCGCCCAGCCTGGTGCAAATAAGTGTGGGCAATTGCATCAGTCAGCATTGCTCCATTGGCCATGCCTTCTGACGCATTTGCCCCACCCACGGGGCTTAGTCATAGAAGTCTGACTGTCCGAAATACATTTATGTAAAAACAAAGTCTTCTGCATTTATATAGATAAACACACACATACACATAGGGGGAGATTTACTAAAGCTGGTTCAATCAGAATCTGGTGCACCTGTGCATGGTAGCCAATCAACTTCTACCCTCAGCTTGTTCAATTAAGTTTTGGCAATAAAACCTGGAAGCTGATTGGTTTCCATGCAGAAAGTGCAGAAGATACTGAGTGAACCAGCTTTAGTAAATAAACCCCATAGTATCCTTCTTCTTTTTTATCTCTTACAAACCAGATTCTTATCTTACTACAGGTTAGTCTTGGCACAAGTGACACTCTGTTTCTTTGGATTCAAGAGCCCACCCCTGCTCTGGAGGGACACATATTCTGCAACCCAGTACAGCCTGAGGATTATATGGCTTTACTATGGTAAGTACACACCATCTACATTGGTTAATTGGATGTACAAGTAATGGCATGCTTTCAGAAGTAAATAGCTGATTAGTCTGAAACTGGTTCATGTCTTCCTTACTGATTCTGTAAAGTGTCCGCCAGCTCTAAAAGAAATATTTTACCATAAAAAATTAGATGTATTTTATATTAACCCCTAGATGCCGAGCACACGCAAAAATGCGGCCGCTCAGTGTCTGGGCCTTGACTCCGAGCGGTCGCATATTTAGGTGCCTTTAGAAAATACATATGTGCTGAGAACGCGTGCCCTGAGCGCTCCCATTACATATGTCCGTTACTCACGGAAAGGTCCCAATCTCCCCTTGTGATCGGGACCTTTTCCAATCATATAACCGCCGTGACGGCGAATCACGGCGGTCACATGACCCTAAAACCCCACCCGCTTCCCGGCTTCTGAAACTCTTAAAGGGCTGGGAGGCGCCGGCGCAAAGGGGTTACTTAAAAGGTATGGCATACAAGACGAGTACCAGGATACAGGTTGTGAGAAAGCAGCAGTTTGTGACTTTTATTGGTCTACTTTGTGGTCTACTTTGTGGTCTACTTGCGTAAACATAGTCATTCAACTTTTTACATTCTTTTTACTGTGTGGTACAAAAAGTTCTCACAACCGTTACAAATTCAAATTTGGCACTGCCTTAGATATACTTTAAAGCAGGGGTGACGGCCCTGCAGTGGCTGCGAAACTACAAGTCCCATCATGCCTCTACCTTTGGGAGTCATGCTTGTAACTGTCAATCTTGCAATGCCTCATGGGACTTGTAGTTTGGTAACAGCTGGAGGGCCACCAGTTTGACACCCGTGTGCTAAAGGAACAGGTAACTTCTTGTTCCAGGTCACACATCATACAGTCCATACCTCCCCATTTCCTCTGTGTTGCATCACTAACGTGGGAGTGCTAATGTGATGAAACACATTTTATCCCTTCATTGTCCTGCCTGCTTGTGTCTGTGTTAGATCTAATTACTGTTTATCTCTCACCTGAAAAGCACTAGAATATGCTTTAAACAAACATTTGTAACACCCTCTTCTAGTTAGACTGCTAGGTTAAAGCTAGTCTGTGTCATTGTAGTGAGTGGAGCAGGAATTGATTGTTTTGGTCTATTCAGAGCTGAGGGTTTGATTCCTCCCACCTGCCTCTAAAAGAAGTTTTCAGAGTATAGGGCAGGGAGAGTCAAATGATCAGTGTGATTATTTATGCCCCAGCCAATCCCTGGAGTGCGATGTCCAGAATGTGGCTGGGGAGATGATAAATGTTTGGGAAGCCGTGCCAGAGTATTCTTTTCCCTCAAGGGAGGGTTCCTGTTCTCTTTGGACTGTTGCCTCTGGAGGCAGCTTTACTGAGACAAGAAATTGCAGTCTAAACCTGGGCTGCTGGGCTGAGAGCCTGGAGAAGATTACCAATGGGTGTTTGCTGGAGGGTGCTGTACTGAAGTCCTGGTCTGGAGGAGAATCTTGTTATCTCCCTCACTGAGGTTCTACCCTGCAGATACTGCGTGGCAGACAGCTCCTTGGACACTGTGAGCAAAGACCTTGCTGTGGACTATTAGTTGCCTCCCATTATTGCTATTGATCGTTTTGGAGTATCCTCTGACCCTAAACCCCTCTCCTTTTGAAGTTCTTCAGCAATAAATACTAAAGGGACATCCCCTGGACTTGTTGGTGTGCTTGTCTGACTGGCAGTTAATGTGCTATTATGAGAGACCTGGGTACATTCTCAGCAGCCCTTCCAGGGGTAAGCACTACATATTCAAAATCAAAATAAATCTTTGCTCGCAGAATAAATAATACATGAAAGGCAGCTGACACAGTAATGGATACAATCCCTCAACATTCACTATATCTGGTCTCCCACAGTACACAGAACATGGAAATGCAATTATTTTAGTAAATATAAACTGCTAAATACCTTTTCTCATCAGCAGTTAGAGCAGTCTTGTGACTTCAGTAGAGCACTGGTTAAAGCTTGTAGTAGGAGTTTTCTTTCTGCTCTAGGAGGATGCAAAACCCATGACCCTCTGTCTGGACAGTGCTGATTGGCCCTGTGCTGATCACATGCACTCTCCCCCCCCCGAAAAAAACCTCTCCAGCAATATACACTGAACTGAGAATGTACATGTGGCTTCGGGTTCAGTCTGTCTTATCAGGAGAACATTTGAACAAGAGGAGGAGCAGAGAAAACAGGATCAAATGGTACACCTGTTCAATTCCTTGGTAACACAAATTGCTAATCAGCCAATCACATGCCAGCAACAACTTCATTTAGACATCTAGATATAGTGAAGACGATTTGTTGAAGTTCAAACAGAGCATCAAAATGGGGAAGAAAGGGGGATTTAAGTGACTTTGAACGTGGCGTGGTTGTTGCTGCAAGACGGGCTGGTCCGCGTGTTTCAAAAACTGCTAATCTACTTGGATTTTCACGCACAACCATCTCTAAGGTTTACAGAAATTGGTCCAAAGAAGAGAACATGTCCAGTTATGTGAACGAAAATGCTGTCTGGATGTCAGTGGTCAGAGGAGAATGGGCAGACTGGTTTGAGACGATAGAAAGGCAACAGTAACTCAAATAACCACTTGTTACAACCAAGGTATCCCAAATAACATCTCTGAATGCACAACACGTCGAACCTTGAAGCAGATGGGCTACAGCAGCAGAGTCCAGGTGCCACTCCTGTCAACTAAGAAAAGGAAACAGAGGCTACAAGTTGCACAGGCTCACCAAATATGGACAATAGAAGATTGGAAAAATGTCACATGGTCTGATGAGTCTCGTTTCAGCTATGACATTCAGATGGTAGGGTCAGAATTTGGCATAAGCAACATTAAAGCATGGATCCATCCTGCTTTGTATCAATGGTTCAGGCTGCTGGTTGTGGTGTAATGGTGTGGGGGATTTTTTCTTGGCACACTTTGGGCCCCTTAGTACCAATTGAGCATCATTTAAATGCCACCTGGTCATTGTTGCTGACCATGTCCATCCTTTTTATGACTACAATGTACCCATCTTCTGATGGCTACTTCCAGCAGAATATTGCACCATGTCACAGAGCTCAGATCATCTCAAACTGAGTTCTTGAACATGACAATGCGTTCACTATACTCCAATGGCCTCTACAGTCACCAGTTCTCAATCCAACAGAGCACCTTTGGGATGTGGTGGAATGGAAGATTCGCATCATGGATGTGCAGCTGACAAATCTGCAGAGGAGAATGAGCAGATTGGTTTGAGATGATAGAAAGGCAACAATAACTCATGTTAATATGGACCAAAATCTTTGAGGAATGTTTCCAACACCTTGCTGAATCTATCTATGAATTAAGGTAGTTCTGAAGGCAAAAGGGAGTCCAACCCGATACTAGCAAGGTGTACCTAATAAAGTGGCCGGTGAGTGCAGACAGCCAATGGAATAGCTAAGGCAAGGTCTCTGCTATTTAGCATGCACAGAATGAATGTATTACAATTGGCAAGTTATCAAACTTCTAAAGACAAATGAAGTGAGAGATCAGATTTCAGGAATATGTGCAAAATAATATGGCAAAGTATGGCAAAGACAAAATTAGAGTATAATTGGAACATTGAAAACCAAAACCAAAAGTGTAGTGTGCCTTCTGAAATTTAAGGATATTTAGAACTTAGTAGTGCCTTTAGGAAGGGCCCATTCTTAGACTACAGAGAGAGGTCATGCATTAACCCGTGCAGTGCCATGTGGCATGCTTCATGTTTGAAAACAAGCAGAACCTACCGACAAAGGAATGTGAAGATTCACTGTAGAATAGGCTGTGCATGCAGCCCACACAAATGATACCATGAAACTACATGATCAATGTGCATCTTATGCAGGTGAAAATACAAGGGAGTTATTGATATGTATACAAGGTGCTATCAAAAAGTTTAGAGACTAGTTTTGTAACACACCAGTAGATGGCAGCACAAGGCTGCATGCACAGTCACAGGGAGCACTGACCTTCATAAGCCAGTGTGCCAAAAGACATTGTCCTGTGTACATCGGGAGCTGTGCAACTGCTGCTATTATGACCACGTGCGTTACCACGTCAGTTATTTCTTTATGAACAGCAAGATAAAACAAAGAGCAAATGTAAATATCTGCATGAAACTGGGCAAATCTACCACAGAGACGTTTGAGGGCTTTTCACAGGAGAACTTAGGCAGGGTGCTGTAATGTTTTCAGAAAGCTATGTACAGCCCCCTGCTTGTCCCTCCCACCAGCCATGATCTACCTGCATTGAAAAGAGAAGCACAGAGACCCAGTGATAAAATCACTGGGCCCAAAATAAATTATGCAATGAAAATGGATAGATTTTATTTAGGACATTTCATTAGTATGTTAATGGGAGGCAAAATATAGGCAGGTTAACCATTAGCTTTAATTTTATGTATAAACATAGCGTTAAAATAAACTTTACAACTATTACTCAAAATGCCTAGTTGCTGAAAATAGACTATAATTTCCTTTTAAAGCAGTGACAGTTTAATACCATGTCTTGACGGTGTGTATTATGTGCTGCATATTGGATAATGTGCAGATGCATATCACCATGTGGCTGCTATTATTCTAATTAATAAATTATTGATTACTATGCAGAAGCATCAATAAAGTTAGTAAGCTGGCACTATAATCACTTGAAAAGCAGCATATCATTTTCATTATGTCTCATTTGAATTCAAAGTTAATAATGAGGATGATGCTTATGTTACATTTCACAACAGTTATACATCCACATACATATGTTTCATGTCCTTTTCTTTAGACTTCATTCAGCTTATTTAATAAGATAAAAGGCAATGTCCAAGGTGTAGCAATCTGTAGCAATCAGGCAGCAATTACCTTGTTTTGTTTACTATCAATCATTGATGGGTAAAATCTTATTCATTCCTATAGGTGTCCTCACTTTATATATCATCATCATTTACTGCATTTAACGCTGATCTTTGGGCATGCACAGTTTTGGAACTGTTTAACCTGCCAAAACGTTTGTAATACCTTCATTCAGTCTTGTGATATGACATCACTCTCATTTTTATTTAATATTTTTAAAGCAGTAACAAACCCAAAAGCAACAATTTTATATTTTGCAGTTTACCAATTTTTAGATGTGGTAGCTGCATTAGTTTTATTTTTTAGGCTTTCTTTCCTTTATTTTTATCTGGTGGTCTGGCTAGTAAGTCTGTTGCTTTTGAACAGAACAAGCTGTCCTGCAGATGAAGCAGTTACAGGGTTAAAGTGATTATAAAGGCAGAAGATGTTTTACCTTCATGTATTCTATGCATGAAGGTAAAAAAAAATCTTCTGCATATAGCGCCCTCCCAGCCCCCAATACTTACCTGAGCCTGATCTCAATCTAGCAATGTGAACAAGAGCAGAGGCTCTTTTGTCTCTCTGCCTCTTCATTGGCTCCCGTTGCTTTTAATCACAGCCAGAGAGGAGGGAGTGAAGGGCAGGGCTAAGCCACGCTTTTTGCTGGCTTGGAAGCGAGCATGCATGAGTGCCCCCAGAGTAAGCAGCTTGCTATAGGGGCACTCTGCAGGTGAGGAGCCGGGAGCATTGGCGAGGGACCTGAGAAGAGGAGGATTGGGGCTGCTCTGTGCAAAACCATTGCACAGAGCAGGTAAGTATGACATGTTTGCTATTTTTTTTTAAATAAAATCTTCACATTCACAATCACTTAAAGATAAACCATTTACCACTTACTTACAATAATCAGCTTTTATTTATTCATAAAAGACCTTTCTCCCAAAAGAAAAACAAAATGTTGCTGTAAGTGCTTGTGTAACTGCAGTTTGAGCTGGAGTGTGGCCTAAAATTGTAAGTGTATCAAAATCTGCTAGTATACTTAACACTTCCCTACCCCCATAGACTGACAATGCTGCTGTCCAAAGGTGCCCTTGTGCTCCTTTATGCAGAGTGGGGGCACTGTAATATTGGAGTAATATAATATAGGAGTTGTGTAATTGTTCCTGTCACCAGGTGAAAACAGAGGGAAACAAACCTAAAAAGAGAAAACTAATGCAGCTACCATATCTAAGAATTGGTAAGCTGCAATATACTGTATTACATTTTTTGTTTTAGGTTTAATACCATTTTAAATTCATACATTTTTAAACTGATGTAAATATATAAACTTAATACATAACCAAGGATTCCCGGGGTGCTATAGGTTAGCTAAAGAGCACAGCAATGATCTACTTTCATGCATATTTTCTATTTCAACTGTCAGAGACATCTCATGGTGATGAGTCACTGCCCCATTTTATATATATGTATATATATATATATATATATATATAAATCTAAAATATTTGTTTTACCAGTAAACGTTTAATGCAGGGTTCACCCATGACACAGAGCAGGAGCTGTTTACTTTCAGACCCTCTCTTTCTAATTGAAACTTTGTAGGGAGCAGTTTGTGCACAGCAGGAAGGAGGGGATATGCCTCTGCTGTGATGTATTCAGTTATGGCTGGAACCATTTTGCTGTGTAAAGAAATGCACCTGCTGGAATAAAAATGAAAATACAGAATATTCATATGCAGTATTTCAAATTTTCCTGAGTTAAAAAAAGAATGAAAAAGCCTTCTTAAATTTGTATTTTTTGTGTTTTGGCCATAATAATGTAAAACCACTATATAGTTCCTTTAAAGTGTTCTTTAGCCTTGCATTCCTTAATACAAATTGCCTGCTACAGTGGTTATTATAGTAATTTATCATGCTCAAAAAAAACCTAGCTTGTCACACGGAGAAAACTTTGAATGTGTGAACTTTATTTGTGGTCATGCCTCCTCCTCAATAAGTATCAGCTGATGGTTTGAACCAAAAAAAAAATATGGTACAGTGTATGCTCTGACAGGCTTTGAATGATTTTCACTGTGTAAGCTGAATTTTCCAAAAGCATGATGTAGTGGACAATGTGGGCAAATGAACAAAATATTCAGGAGGGCAAAAATGTGAGGAAAAGAGGTTAATTAGTTGTGTTTCATCAGCTCTAATTTTAAAACAATGTAATTGTTTAAATTAGATCTGAATTCTCCTTTACAGAATGTACATAATGTCTCAGGATAACATACTGCAGTATTCAGCAAAGCTTTTTGTGGATTCGTAAAGTACCTTCTACTTGAAGAAGGTGGGAACTGTCAAACACCTGAAAATTGCAGACAGTCCAAAGAATAAAAGTGTCAATGAGCACTGCAGTACTAAACTTGTTGTCTTTAAACCAGATTATATTTTATCTTCAGCGAGAATATAGAATGCGTGTTAATATTGCATATTTATCTCCACCTAATTTTTATGTGCCTTTCAGATTTATGTTTGCTTGGTCTGCTCTTATTCATGATCGTATTTCATATACAATTTTGTAGCTTTCTAGTGGCTCTCTGTGTGTTATACTGTTGCAATCAGCATCCTTGTTAATTGATTACTGCACTAACATAAATTAAATAAAACAAGCAAAAGAAAAAAAAAACATATTCAGCACATCTCTGCAATGTACTCTATGTACTTTTCCCTGTGTTTTATCCCATTAAAAATGCTGAAAGTACAGAAAATTACCTGTTAATCATGCCAGAAATAGTGTGCTCCTTATTTACTGTAGTTAGCTATTATCACTGCCTCTGCTGCACTGAAACAGCAAGCCATGTTGTCAGCCCCTATCTGACTTCTCCCCTGCTTTTATGTTATAAATATTAGTAAAGGGGGAGGTGGAAGGTTAAGCAACCTAAAAATACTTTTGTCTATACAATATAGTATATACAGTATTGTAGAAATCATTTTGGGTTGGAGCACAAACCTAGATATGCTTTGGGAAAAGAGGAACACTAAAGAACTATTGCTGTGCAACACTTCCAACAACTACTAATAGTAAGCATAACATGCATATGTGATAAGCATTACTGTCTTTCCTCATGTAAATAACCACTTAATACACAACCAAGGATTCTCAGAGTGCTACGGGTTAGCTAAAGAGACAGCACAGCATTTGTTAAAATTATAGGTTTTTAGAATATTACCAGGCATTGATGAGATTATTTAAGGATTGCCAAATTCAACTAGATGTCTTTAAAATTAAACTCTAAGCAAATAGCTAAATTATATTTGCTGCGGGTAAACGATGATGAGGAAAGACTGAAAAATTATACACAGAAAGATAAACCATTGCATTATTATTATTATAATATAGCATGTTATATACTTGGTATTCTTATTATTATATAGCATGCTTTATATATTTTTTCAACCATTATATAACGATCCAATAGCTCTAGCAATTTACTCTTACTGCTTGTGTGAAAGTTAAAGCAAGCAGGTAAATACAACATTGAAATGGACATTTGTGAACTATTTTGCTTACCAAAACATTTGTAATTGTGTTTAGTCTGTGTTGTGATCCTCATACCTCTGTCAGACAGCAACACCAGGTCAGTGACCTCATTGTACTTAAGCATTACAACTTGGTCAATGTCCTGCCCATGGACTAGTGATGGGGAAAATGATGGAGGATCACCAAAATAAAAAGGAACTCATTCTGCTCTGTCCACCTGTCAGCAAGCTCCATGTGTTAGATTGACAGCACTGTGCAATAGAAATTGGTTGGCTCACAGGGATTGATTTACTAAAACTGGAGAGTGCAAACTCTTGTGCAGCTGTGCATGGTAGCCAATCAGCTTCTAACTTTAGCTCGTTCAATTAGCTTTGGCAATAAAACCTGGAGGCTGGTTGGTTTCTGTGCAGAGCTGCACCAGATTTTGCACTCTCCAGTTTTAGTAAGTCAGCCTCACAATGTTGCTTCTACCCCTCTCATTCTTTGTTCTATATTCTGTATAATATGCCACATTCAGGCACGTGTACTAGCTGCATTAAAAATGTTTATTTTTTAAGGAGTACAGAACTAAATGGTGGTCCTTTCTTTGTGCTTGCCGTACAGTTTCTTCTTTGTTATGTCACTGGGAAATTCCCCCAAAGACACAGGTAGCCATCTAAAACTGATATGTTGAGTTCTAATCATTCTCCTCTATTCAAAACTAAAAAAAAGGTTTGGCCTGTAGTCCCAGTGAAATACATTTTTAAATGGCATGTACCTCAATTTGTCTCTTGTAATAGCATTTGGAATAGCCAATCAGGCTTTGCTCAGTACACATGTGCTGACAGTGAACTGTTGATTGGATAGCAGAGCCATAACCCATCAGAGTGTGCTATTCCTTCACTGTCCAATCAGCAGGCTGTGGGGATGTCCGTGTCCTATCAGTGCATTGGCAGTGGAAATCTTGAGTCTAGATATGCAGTGTAGCAGGGGGCTGGATCAACAACTAGCTACACAAAATCCTTTGGCAAATAAAAAAAATAGTAATTATTTTTCAACAGTGCATTTAATTGCCTTCTTGAATTTCAGCTTTATGAAACAGCATAGTGACCTGAATAGCTTTTGTTCAGCACAAACATGCCTCACTGTGATATGAACTGCTTCTGTTTTTGCTAAGCATTTCCATATTGCGTTTAGTTTGTGAAGAACTCTAAATTTGACAAAGGCAATAAATATGATTCACAGTAAGCATTAATAAGGCCATAAATCCAGGTAGGGATGAATTTAATCCTTAGACGATTGTCCTGTTTTCAGTGGATCATCTGGCACGATCGAATCATTTGTGCATTACTATCACCACATCTCAGTTACAGCTCCTGTGTTTATCGGTCTCTAGAGACAGGTGCAGTTTTAGAAACGGGTTTGATTTGGAGGCACAGAGAGGTCAACATTTCATTACAAGTGATGAGATTCACGGGACAGAACAGTTTTATACGGTCTTAATGGTCTCTCTTTGCTTCTTAGTTTTAAAAACGGCTCCCTCACGAGAGAGAAAATCAGAGACAAGTGTTCAGCCGGCTCCTGGGAAGAGTTTGCTAAAGTGCTGAGATCCACCCACCCTGGAAACAATGGCTGTTTAGGTAGGTAAGGATGACAATTTTGGTGCATGCCGCTTGGTTCAGCCAGGCTGATATAGAATTGAAACCGTGTACAAGAACTGCATTCAAAAGTAAGCAGAGCTTTATGGAGAATATATTATAAAATCATGAAACATACAGTAGATTACAGGTGTTTCTTTAAAACTTTATTATTTTTTAGCCATTATATCTCTCTATCAGTTTTTCAAAATGAATATCTATCTATCTATCTATCTATCTATCTATCTATCTATCTATCTATCTATCTATCTATCTATCTACTGTATCTATCTGTCTGTCTGTCTGTCTGTCTGTCTGTCTGTCTGTCTATCTAGCTTATCTCAGATATTTTTCATGATCATATTTCATATGATCATTTTTATGTGCCTTTCATATTTATATTTGCTTGCTCTGCTCTTTTTCATGATTTCATATACAATTTTGCAGATTTCTAGTGGCTCTCTGTATGTCATTTTGTTCAATCAGCATCCTTGGTAATTGATTGTTCCACTAAGATAAATGAAAGCTGAAGTTTAGGTATGGCATTTTTTGTTACATCGTTACGTTGGTCCAGCTACCAGACTAAGGTAAGTATGTGTGTGCCATACCTGTGGGATCCAGATTGAAGATAGTTACTGCTACTACAGTGATCTCCATCAACTTCCAAGCCCTGCTGCCTAGTGAACACAATAGGTTGCTTGCTTGGCACAGGCGCCGTTCAAAGAACATTTTGAATTTTCTCAGTGAATGAATAGCATTCTCCAATTGCATGAGGTGAAGAGGCAGTGTGGTGATGGCATGATATCCAACTCATCCAATCATCGGCTTACCGATGATGGCATGTGCCCCATCTCGCACATGCTCTGTATGACATTACACCAATATGGCAAAAATGGAAAAAAAAGGTCTCCCCCCTCAAGATCTTGTGAGGAATTTTTTGAGGAGGAGGGTGATGAGTGTAAGGTAATGTACGGTACATGTTGTCTTCTGTGAGCCAGCAGATAATAAGACCCCATGTCCACGAACAGCTCCTCAACTTGAGTAAGGAGCTTTTGGCTTTTGCTCCTAAATTCAACTCCATAAAAGCCTATGTGTCCATGTACACATAGGCTTTTAGCCAGGGGCGGACTGACAACTCATGGGGCCCCCGGGCAGTAGGGGATCATGGGGCCCCTGTGTCCTTGCCCAAACTCAAAAAAGCCTATGAAAAAGGTACCAGGGGCATCTCATGGGGCCCCCTAGTGACCCCGGGCCGTCGGGCAGTGCCTGAGTTTCCAAATGGTCAGTCCGCCCCTGCTGTTAGCATAGTTTAGGAGCTGCCGCGTTTTAGGTGAGGTTAAACCTCCCTCTCCTGAACGTGAAAGAATCGCGTTCAGGATAGGAACATTTTGACCACTGACTGCAGGAAAATGCAAACCGCGGCAAAACTGCAGTACCGCGGTTGCCGCAGATTGACGTGGTTTTGCTGCGATTTGCATTTTCCCACGGCCGGCGGTCAGGGTAGGCTTGTGTACATGGAGCCTTAGTCCACCACCAATTACTTTTATTTTTAATAAAATAGTGGTGCGCTTTTCTATCCTGCGTTGGGAAGAAAGCTCAGAGACTTTGGAAACTATGTGAGGAGGAGGCAGATAAGTACTTATATTGCTAGTTTCACTACATAGATCATATTCATTTAGTTAGATTGATAATGGGGGGGAGGGGGGATTAAGATTTCTGCTCTGACTACTTCATTGTAGTGGTGCAGTGGTTAGCAGATGGAATCACAGCACACAAAAAGGGGCATAGGAATCTGACATTTCTAGAAATGTTGGATGTTGAGGGGTCTGACAAAGGCTTCAATGGAGCAATAAAAGGAGACACATGCCGCTGGAGATCTAAGTGTATTAAGGCTGGTTTACTAAAGGTGTTGAGAATCTTCACACAATAAATTGTGTGAACATTACCTTCAGTCACCCAGACACGTGAAAAGCAAATTCCTGTTTACTTATTTCATTTGCACATGGTTCAGTATTCAAAGTGAACAGGAATTCACTGTGCACATGATTAGATAATTATTTATCATGTGAAGACTCTCAGTTATATTATTGAATCCATCTGATATCGCTTCTTTTGCAGGATTGTGCTTTTGGGAAATTGTATGGGGCATTGACAGAATTGCTTTAAGATAGATAAATAGATGTGAATATCTAACCGTTCTTTCAATGAAAAAAGGTTAATGGATGTAATTATATTACCATTTCCTTCTTAGGCCTTTATTTTGACGTTATGGAAATTACTCCACGTGCAGTTGGTGTTCACAGGTTTAATGGAGAAAACCAGAAGGTAGGTCGTACTGTAAAATAAAGGAGCAGGAAAGTGGATCTGTGACTATATAAAAATATCCAATAGACTTTCATACTGTAGCTGGCACCTCCTGGTTGCTGCATGTGCCTTTTGACATTTCAATAATAAGCACCCTTAGACCTCAGAATAATGATGAGCTAACAGCGAGGTGGGATGGGGGTGGGAAAGGCTCAGGTCAGAGACCACAGGCACTGCTTGCTGTTTATTCATCTCAGTGTTCCATTTTTCTGGGGTCTGGGGGTGCTCTATAAGATCTAAGAAGACACAAGCCTGGAGTCAAAATTCAAATTTTGTTAGTTACGGATAGATATTTTAATTTAGCTACGGAATAAATGTGACCTTCTGTTGGTACCGCAATTCCTAAAGCAGCCATGGTTCATGGTACTCCACCTGGAAAATAAATTTACTGCTTTTAGATCACCTTTTCCTTCTGTTGATGACCAGCTATTATCATTTTTGTACTAAAGTCCTCTGTTTGAGGCCTGAAACTTGAAACTTGACGCCTGAAACAAATGTCCCAATTTCACTGATAGAACACATCCATTTTGGACACATTGTTGACAAACTTTATAGTACTGTGTCCATGAAAAAATGAATATCCTATTTGTGACTTCCTTGAGCAATAGTGTAAAGATAACTCACCCACGGGCTCCTAGGTGTTCCTATAGCTGAAGTCACCATTTCCACCTGTGTTGCCTCCTATTTGTGATATTTCTGTTGCTGTAGAACATTGGAAAGATCATACATTAATCTATTGATCATGTTAATAACTAATAGATACAGCAGGTCTTGCTATGGTTTAAAAATTCCAATTCACATATGTACAGTGCTGCTTGACAGTTCCGGTTTCAGTTCGAATTAAAAAGCGAATTAAAAAGCATTCAATCAGCGGTTCAAGTCCGGTTCAGGGCAGGATTTCAAAAGAGAAAACTGGCCTGAAATTGTGTTCACAAACTCATGACATGTGTGGTTTAGAAGCGGTTTCCACAGAAGTCAATGAACCTGTAATCTGCACCTGCACTGGGCTGCACTGCTCAGAAATCGGACAGGACTCTTTTTCAATCCGCACTGAATCCGCACTCCCAGTGCACCAGATATTTGTGAACAGGCACCGTGGAAAGCAATGTTATTTCACATGTCATGTGGATTGGATGCGGTTCAAACTACATCCAATCTGCATATGTGTGCACCGAGTGCTGTGAAACTGAAGATCTCTGAGTAGTAACAATGGACAGCCCTAGTGTAGACTGTTTTGAAAGTTTATTCTGCTCTAGGCAAATTCCTGTAACTATTTTCAGTTCATTAGTCAAGTATCAGGGATTGCTGTATGATTGAGAAGATTACTTGTTACTAAATTTTTTTAGGTGTCAGAATTCCCATATGATGTGGAAATCCGAGCTCTTATCGAGGGACAGTTCATGGCTAAGAGGATCTATGCAGAGCGACTTGGGTATAAAATAAGTAAGTCAATTGCTTCTATTTACTTCTATTTAGCCAACTGCCATTTATAAAGGCATGCCAGGAACTGTTATGTGGAGGCAACGAATATCTAATGACAACCAGACATGAACTGAGATGGCTGTAAAGGTTTTATTAAAAAAAATGCTAATTATTAAGTGCAGTATCCCATAGCAATCAATTAAAATTCACATTGCTAGTCACACCAGGACCCCTTGCTATGATTTACGGCTTTTAAGATTTAGTACCCATTACTTAATTAGGTCATTTTGTTTATCACTTGCAGTGTTTAATTAGTTTTCTGATAAGAGAAAACATCCTTTGTGTGGTCAGTCTAAAAGAATGTAGCCTCATAATTCACTGAGATCTAGAAACATCAGTGGCACACAAGTCACCTAATGTAGACTGTGTGTACCTAATGTAATGTGTGTGTTTCGTTGAGGCAGCCCATTCAATTTTATACGGGCTCCAAATGAGTCTAAACACACCAAAAAAATGCACCTGCTCAAATTTGGCCAACTCAGTGAACTACAACGTACATTTATGCGTTGTGGTGCAATATGAGGCAGGTGCATTCAGGTTTATTGTGTATTTACACTGGGGTGCCTTCATGAATGGCAATTCACATAAATGATGTGTGACAATTTAATTCCTATAATGGACTGTAAAAAAAAATATTTGCTCACCTATACACAAGCGGCTGTTGCCACCTTCAAAGTAGTCCCCTTGAGAAGCAACGCACTTTTCTAGACAACACTGCTGGAAACATTCCTGGAATTTGTTTTCCAGAATGCTACGCAGGATGTCTGGAATTTCATCAAACCTATGTCCTTTTAAGGCATTTTTTTAAATTCTGGAAACAGCTAAAAGTTGCAGGGTTCTAAGTCCGGGGAAAAAGGTGGTTGGTCAACTTTCAGAATAGATTTCTGGCTCAGGAACTCGCAAACACTTAAAGCAGGGGTGTCAAACTGACAGCCTTCTAGCTGTTGCGGAACTACAAGTCCCATCATGCCTCTGCCTGTGGGAATCATGCTTGTAACTGTCAGCCTTAAATGCCTAATGGGACTTGTAGTTCCGCAACAGCTGGAGGGCCACCAGTTTGACACCTGTGACTTAAAGCATCATGTGCAGGAGCATTGTCGTGATGGAGAATCCACTTGTCAGGCCAGAGTTCCTTCGGAGTCTTTTCCTCAAACAGATTCGGTTCATACTCTGTCCACATTTGCCTCCATCCTTTGTGTTTTTGGTTGCCCACTTTTTGCATTATCGTGGACATCTTCCCACCGCTCCTTAGACCGCCTATGCCATTCAGGAACACTTGGTTTCTTCATGTAGTGTTCACCATAATCCTGTTGTAACAGAGCTAAAGTTTCACTTGCACTTTTACCAAATTTCACATAAGATTTGATGTTCATCTGCTGCTCCAGATTCCTGTCACTCATTTTCCGCCAACAGCACAACGTTCACATGTTTTGTTTTTTTTTGCTACTCCATAAAGACTGAGTTAACTGGTCTGTGAACATGTCAAAACATGCTCCAGTGCGAATGGTTGTGTGAATCACCACCATAGTACTACATCGCCGACATTCCGGGAATTAAATTGTCACACCTCATACCTTGTACTTCCCATTTCTTGTGTGGTGTGTCTTTGGTTTTCATGCACATTACAGAAATGCAAAGGTGTGAAAAATTCCCCAAATTTGTGCAAATTGTTTGCAGAATTGTAGATGAGCGCTGAGAAAGAGGAACATTAAAATTCAATCACTGTGCAACACTGCTAAATAGGAAGTACAGCCAGCATATATAATGAGTATGTATGGCTAACCCTAGGTATATAATTACAAACTAGAAAGATTTTTTTTTTAAATACACATTAGTTATATTATTACTGTGATAAACTGATCACACATATATAAACATAAACGGATTCTAATACAGTCAGGGATACAATGCTTGTAATGTACAGTTGTACAAATGATCAGACTGTGTGCTTCTTTCGCTAATAGGAATGCGTGTTTAATTTTCTGTTGTTGCTGCCTTTATGTTTCTCCAGCATGCCACAACTGTCTCTTTCCATTATGGCCGATTGTCCTCTGCAACTTTCTCTGTTACGGTGTTCTTCAACCACTGCATTGTAATGGTTTACAAATGATCTAGTTATTGATCATTGCTTTAATGAAAAAAAAAAATGGAACAGTAGCGTGAAAACTAGATATTGTCGTGCTCCCAGCCAGTGACTGGACAACTGACGAGCTCACCTCTCTGTCTCTCTCTGTCTTCTCCATTATGCATATTTCTTGTTAGGATATAAGCACTGTAGCACAACTTGCTGTTTGATCAACCAATCAGCTGCCTTTACATCTTAGAAGCTGGGGAAGGAAACTTTATCATGGAATGATGTTTGATTGCTTGGAGAGTATTTTTGGAAGGGATTAACTAGAATATAATATACATTATTGCATGCATGGAAGCCACCTAGGTGCATAATATAGATCGGACATATAGGTGGAGTATCCATATGCTTGCTAGTACAGAAGAGGACTGAATGTTTTGAATGGGATTCTGAAGGCTTCCGATCATTTCATTATTTTTGCAAGTACTCTGCTGGATTTGCCATTTTTCTGGGATCCAGTAAACGCTACTCCCTGGAAAGAATCTAAGTTAGTGCCTGGAAATTTGTTTGAACTGGAGGTGTTCGCATTCTATACCTGTCTGTGCACTCCTGGTTCCATAATAATAATAAAAATTAGCCATCAATAATATATTTACGCCACACACCAGCATAGCAAACATACTGTACATATTCACCAGCACACCATGGATTTCACATGCCTGACGAAGGGGTCCAGTGTGGCTCCGAAATGTTGCACTTTCTTCTGTTGTGTGATCCTTTTTGCAATAAAAACCTCTGTGGAACATATTTGGAGATCTATGGTGTGCTGGCGAATATGTACATTTGCTTATGATGTTTCCAGTCCCAGCTGGTAGTTGCTACAGTACCCGCTATTGATGAGCCGTGTTTCTAGGAATGTGTGTGATGGGAATATAGACAAGAAAACACCAGCATAGGTCACTACAAGGTGTCTTATTCTCACCATTAGCCTTTCAGTATTTTGCATTATGGAGTATACAGTGGCTAAAGTGAGTCTCCAATCTGAGGACTACAGCTCAATATTTTGATGCTGGAATCCTCAAGACAAGGCTGGACTTAACTTGATGTGGATGGAAGAATCCTGCTTCTGTGCCTTACATTGGTCAGTGCTGCAGGCTATAGCCTGGAGTGCTGCCTTTACTGACTTCTGTTCAACCACAGTGCTCATACATAGATGTAAATTCATCTAGTCTATGCTGAACCAGCTGAATTTCAATCCATGTATGGCCAGCTTTAGAAGAACCCAAGTTGTGATTTCCTCCACTGTGACCATCCTTTAGTGAAATATAAGTTTTAGGTGGACCGATCATTTTAGAATATGGCTGCACCATCAGTTTGTGCAATGCCATATCTGTGAGCTCTCTTTTCCTAAGTGGTCAGTTGTTTTAAAGAGGACCTGGGCTGTGGAAGATGTGCCCACAATAGGCTAACATGGGAAAAGAACTAGTCACCAGTATTGCCAGGAGTTTACCTGAAGCTGTAGTTTTTTGTCATTGACTTAGCAGTGTTCAGTAAGTCATCTTGGTAGAGACAGGCTTTATTTCCTCATAGCAGGTAGCCTTCCTGATGTTTATGGGATATGTGGGACTTGACTTGTGGGATAGCAGCAGAAGTGCAAAAAACACCTTTACACAGAATGGATGAAGTAGAAGCAGGGAGACGCTTACAATGCAGGTCCTCTGGTACAGATTTCTTTCCACCAGGGCTTTTTTCAGCAGGAACTTTGTGGAACTCAGTTCCCCTATCTCTGGCTGAGGCATGTCTCCCAACGGCTCCCACAGATCTGATCTCCTGAATAACTCCCACTTAGTGCAGGATGGGGACAAGGGAGAGGCAGATGCCTGGGATGCAGTGCAGATGCCAACACCCCCACTGGATGATCTCCCTGCAAATATGAGAGGTGGAACTGCCTACAGTGTGAGAGGTACTAGAGCCAGTTGGGTGCCTCAGGTTTATACAGCAACAATAGTAAGACATGTGGAAGATGGTTGAGCTTTTAGGGAGGAGGGGAGAAGACAGAGGCAATGAAGGGGGGCTGCATGCAGAGGTCAGAGCTCTGTGTATAATGCACACCTGCCTGAACTTTGCACTCTACATGCAGTGCTCCCCTGAACTGTGCACTATGTACGTAATGCACTCCTGAATTCGACACTCTGTGTGTAACCCACGCAAACTACAGTCTGCATGTAATGCACTCCTGATATTTAATGCCCCTTTTAGACCCTCCTATTGTTAGTGAATTTTGACCACACCCAATATTTGATATGGTTTGGAGGCTCATGGTTGAGTTCCAGCACCTATTTTATGAGACAAAAAGCCCTGCTTTCCACCAATGAGAACAGTGAGCAGCACAGTGTAGACACTATCAAGCTGCTTTCCAAATCTTGTGAGATTAGCAGTCACCTCCAACAAAGGGGTACCCCCTGCAAATTTGAGAAACTATGAGATCCATTTCTGCAGACCCTCAGGCCTTTGTCCCATTGTCCCTAGTGTCCTTACAAATATTTCAGTGTTAACACTACAAAAGAACTGCACTGCCGATGGCTTTGCAGATACAGTATATCTCTGTCTCTACCAATCCACTAGGTGTATGCATCCTACTGATATACTGTAGGTATAGCAGAAGTGCATTGATTTAAAGGCTGGCTCTAGTGAGTGACACACTTTCTTGTTCTTTGGTTAGATTGCGGTTCTGTTTTGCTTAGGTACACTTGTTTCGGTTTACACAACTAAATGTTGCTGTACTTGGCATTCCCTGAGTAAAATAGGGAGTGAGTAGTCCTTTGTATACCTTGAGCATTGCCAGTGCATTCTGATTGTCATTTTCTTATATCTACAGTAACTGTACTTGTAATGTCATTATGTTGGTGTATTGGGCACCCTGCAATCTTTTTAGTGTACCATCTTTTACTTTTATTTTTGCTTATTGTTTTTTGTTTTGTTTTTGTAAAACCTACAAAAACTTGTTAATAAAAAAATGATTTGATTAAAAAAAAAAAAAGATTAGCAGTCACAGACAGCAATACCTGAAATTCATACCGCAGAAATACAGCTATGAGGCTCAGGGCACAAGAGTGTCTAGGTACAAGAAGTACACCGCAAAGTTTTACGTTCATGGCCATTCTAAGTGTTTTGTTCCGTTGTAGATTTTCTTCCTTGCTATATATGTATCTATCTCCACTACTGTATTTTGCTTTGTACTGGTAACTTCTCTCCTGACAGTAGAGGGCAATCTACTATTAGCAATATTTAGCAATGCGTTACAGCTCTGCCGAGCTGAATAGCTGGATGTGTGTAATATAATGCACAATCTCATTACATAATTTGCAGTTTTGTGCTTTGAAAATCGCTTACATTTGTAGTGTCCTACTTGTGTTTGAATAAAAGTGATGTTATTACAGGCACTTCAGAATTTATTGATTGCAAGGTGTAAAGCAGAATTTCTCAACCTGGGATGCATATATCCCAAGGAGAATTTATTACAGGTTTAAAGGGTACTCCTGCCTATCAAATTAAATTAAATATAACACTGTGAAAGTTTAATAGATATCTTACATAAAATAAACTGCATTAGCTATTTTAGTTTTTAAAGTGTGAGGGATTGCTTTTAAAGCATACATATACTTTTTTGATGATGTTTGGGAAAATGTGCACACTTTCAGCATACTTTAATACAAGCCACACGCACAAATGGTATTTAGTAAAGATTTTTTTATTACAGAACGGTGCATACCAGTATGCAACTAAGAAACACTGTTGCAGAGAATTGGTGATTCCCACTTTTCCTCTGTCCATTCAGATTTCGCTCTGATGTATTCCATGACTGGTCATATATACATTTTCTGTGTTATCTGCTGACCTAAACAGATTCATCCATCCTGTAAGTGTATCTTTAACTTCATTTGGCCTCACAATACAGGGATTGTCAGCATACCCCTGTCAGTGCTTGAGCAAGGTTTTTAGGTTTTTAGAACCCTCTAGCCAGGTGTCAAACCTAGTCAGTAGGCTGAGGTGTGCCCCCTAGCCTGGGAATCTTTATCTGTATATCCAGACATGTGCATCTCGCTTGTACCTTTCTGGTGCTGTTTTGGTTAGAGGCTAAACTGAGAAATTTGCAATGCACCACCATAAAGTTGATTGGTTCAATCTCTTAGTAAAGCAAGATTAAATGATCTCACCTAGTTCAGCCTTGCAACTTCAACCTAATGTTGGGTGCGTTTTGTTTACTGGACTACCACTTGCCATGAGCATCTGCTTGGGTTAACCTTTTTTTTTTTTTTTGTAAATCCTGTATTTAGAGAAAATCAGAGACATGTTACATAGTTACATAGTTAGTCTGGCTGAAAAAAGACAAAAGTCCATCCAGTTCAACCATAAAATAATAATAATAATTAAAAACAAATTATAATCCTATACTCATAGTTGATCCAGAGGAAGGCAATAAAACCCAGCAAAGCATGATCCAGTTGGCTCCTGCTGGGAAAAAATTCCTTCCTGATCCCCCGTGAGGCATATTGGATATTCTCTGGATCAACTTTACCTATAAATGTTGGTATCCAGTTATATTCTGTGTATCTAAGAAAGAATCCATGCCTTTTTTGAAGCAATCCACATGTACAAATAACAAAGGCATACCTTGTAGTATAATGATCAGTTGCATAGTAAAACTGGTCACAATGTAGAAACCCAAACATTGAGGTGTAACTCATGTTGTCACTTGGGCAAAAAGACCTTGTGTGTGTAACATAGCAATACCATCAGTAACATTATATTGGATACCATTCATTACATCAAACACAAGGTTGTATAGTGCACATGCTCTTAATTGTCTTCAAGTTTTTCTTCCTGGTGGGAAACTCTAGGGTGGTATGGGAGTCTTGGTGATGGGAGGTGGGTGTAGTGGTAGTTGTGTTTGGAAAGGGGTAAAAGGTGAAGCCTGTTTGTAGGCACAGGTTCTACAACAAGGAAGTGGGAGGTGTCAGAGCTTGTTAATGAAGAAGAGGGAGGGCAGAGGGGGGCAGGAGCAGAATGTATAAAAGAGGATGGTTAGTGTGGGGTAGGGAAGGAAAGAGGAAAAAAAGGGGATACGGATAAGGGGGATGGGAAGTAAAGCTTGTGGGCATATCTCTCAGGTGGGCTGTGTTTCAACTTTATACTAATTATAATATTGATACATTTGTTAAACTAATACAGTTTTTTGATATACAGTTGTGGTCAAAATAATAGCAGTCAGACATCACTAACCTGATCAATCACTGTTTTTGGTAGAAATGATATTTCTACATGGCAAATAATTTACTAGCAGGAGTAGTAGAGTAATAGAAATCCAATAGACCCAACAGTCATGACATGCATGCTGCTGATTCTGTGTAATTGAATCACTAATTGAAAGGGGCATGTTCAAAATAATAGCAGGGTGGCGTTATATTAGTGAGGTCATTCATTCTTTGAAAAACAGGTGGCAAATATTGCCCTTATTTAAGGAAGGAAGGCAGCAAATGTTGTACATGCTGGTTACAGTGCATTTCTCTCTGAAATTCTGAGGAAAATGGGTCGTTTTAGACATTGTTCAGAAGAACAGCGTACCTTGAATAAAAAGTTGATTGGAGAGGGGAAAACATATAAAGAAGTGCAGAAAATAAGCTGCTCAGCTAAAATGATCGCAAATGCTTTAAAATGGCAACCAACACCTGAAAGATGTGGAAGAAAGCGAAAAACTATCATTCGAATGGATAGAAGAATAGCCAAAATGGCAAGAACTCAGCCAACAATCAGCTCCAGGAAGATCAAAGAAGGTCTAAAGTTACCTGTGAGTACTGTTACAATTAGAAGACGCCTATGTGAAGCCAAGCTATCTGCAAGAAGCCCCCGCAAAGTCCCACTGTTGAAAAAAAGACGTGCTGAAGAGGTTACAATTTGCCAAAGAGCACATTGACTGGCCTAAAGAGAAATGGCGCAACATTTTGTGGACCGATGAAAGTAAGATTGTTCTTTTTGGGTCTAGTGGCCGGAGACAGTTTGTCAGACGACCCCCAAACACTGAATTCAAGCCACAGTACACTGTGAAGACAGTGAAGCATGGTTGTGCAAGCATCATGATATGGGGATGTTTCTCATACTACGGTGTTGGGCCTATTTATCGCATACCAGGGATCATGGATCAGTTTGAATACATCTGAATACTTGAAGAGGTCATGCTGCCTTATTCTGAAGAGTAAATGCCTTTGAAATGGGTGTTCCAACAAGACAACGACCCCAAACACACCAGTAAACGTGCAACATCTTGGTTCCAGACCAACAAGATTGACTTTATGTTGTGGCCAGCCCAATCCCCGGATCTTAATCCAATAGAAAACTTGTGGGGTGACATCAAAAATGCAGTTTCTGAGGCAAAACCAAGAAATAGAAAAGAACTGTGGAATGTAGTCCAATCATCCTGGGCTGGAATACCTGTTCACAGGGGCCACAAGTTGGTTGACTCCATGCAACACAGATGTACAGCAGTTCTCAGAAACAGTGCTTATAACTATATATTATATATTATAATAATTAATATTAATTATATTAAATATTAATTAAGTGATTCAAAGGAAAGCAAAATCTTCAAACATTTTTCAGTTATATAGTGAATGTTTGAGTTTGTAAAGAAGAATACAAACACTGCTATTTTTTTGAACAGTCTAATATTCACTTTTCTTCAATTTTTTTAGAGGAACAACACAAATTTGATATATTTTTCTTCATGTTTTGATTTGGAATAGAATGTGTAGTGTTCCCAATGCATTTGTGTGTATGGAAATAAAATCTATTAGAAGGATATTGAGCTTTATTCACTTTTTCAACACACTGCTATTATTTTGAACACAACAGTATATTAAAGTAGTGCCAATGGTACTAGGTTCCCCTTTTATATTATATTCATTTTCTAGTTGTGGCACCTGTCAAATAAGTTTTTTCAAAAACCAGTTCCTCTAAAATTCTTTACTTTTATCAACTTAGTGTCTCCGTTAAAATGGTTGTAAAAGCAGAAGGTTTTCACCTTCTGCATGCAGCTTTCCCCCCAGCCCCCCTTACACTTACCTGAGCTCGATTTCAATACAGCGATGTGCAGACTAGCAGCGTCTCTCTCCACCCTCTCCCTCTTCATTGACACAGCAGCGGGAGCCATCGGCCAGTAAGGAGAGAGCAGGGGGTGGGGCCAAACTACGCTCTGTGTGTCCTATAGACACACAGAGCCGGCTTGGGAGCGAGCATGCTCGAGAGCCCCCAGAACAAGTGGCTCTGGGGGCACTCAAGGGGGGAGAGAAGCCAGGAGCGCCGGTGGGGGACCCAAGAAGAGAAGGATCAAAGTTATTCTGTGCACAAAGCAGGTAACTACAAAATGTTTGTTATTAAAATAAAATTAAAAAAAGAATCCTTTCCAATCACTTATTTACACTTTGGACATACTGTTAAAACTTTTCCTGAACTCTGTGTGCCTTGTCCTTCTACATACAACACTTTCACCTGACGATTGTGTTTATCTGTCAGCTTATGCCCCTAAGGCATATCCTGAGATGGTGCCCTTGGAATGTCACACAGCATACCCCAGACATTCACCCATGTGAAGAATAGGTGCTCTTTAGAGACAATTCCCTATAATAATGACACAGAGGTTTTCCTACTATCCACAAAAGAAAGAAGATAATGCATAACATAATGCAAAGAGTGACATTCAGAATATACTACAGAAGTATAATGCTCCTAGGACTTGCTGCAGCAGAATTTTGACAAGTCAATGATTGTACTGGCACCTTCCTATATTCTGATTATTTTAGTTTATAGAAGATTTTTCAGAAACAGGTTCTTATTAAAGGTAAATTTAGCAGACTTCTTGCCTTTAGCAAAGTTGCAATAATATATGGATTACATTCCCAGTTCACCGAGGAATTGTAATTGTATGGAATTGGCTTGAAGAAAATCCCTTAGAAAAAAAACAAAGAAAATTCACTACAAAGTATCTAGTTGGCCCATGGCATCCAATCAGCTTCCTGCTGTCATTATTGTTAAATATGTCAGAGTATGGAAGGCGAAGCTGTTTGGTTGCTATTGCTACCCAGGTATGTCTATTTTATAAAATTTCACACAGTGCCCAATGGCGTGTTAAGTTTAGGTTTTTTTTTATTATTTGCCTATTACTATTTTCTTTTAATGCAGAGATTTTATATTCTTTATGTTGTGCCAAAACAAATCTATACTGGAAATACATTTAGAATTTATATCTGAGGAGTCTAGTTATAAAAAATTGTTGATTTGTGTCTAAACTCTGCTGTATTCATTTACCTTGAAAATGGCGAGTGTTTAGAAGTAATCGGCACCAGTGAATTTTGTATGATAAACACAGTGTATGATACCTAAACCTAGAATTTCTTTTGAAACATGGGAAATCCAGTTGTTGGATGGACAGTGGCAAATGTGACACAATCTGGCCAGCACAAGGGTAAATCTGTCCTGGGGAACACGCTTTATAAACAAAGCATATAGGAACTCTGGTCTTTTACAATTTCTCAATGCTGCCTGCATCACCACAACATAGAAACAAAAACAACCGCCTGCGGTACAGATGTGGTTTTCCAGGAGAAATAAAACCAAAACAATAAAGGGCCAAACATCAGTAGTAACGACCTGTTCACACCAGAAGGTGGATTTATGGTCTGCCCGCTAGTATGTGTTGTGGAGAGGAGATTTGATGCATTGTTACTTTTTTGTTTTTCTTAACTGGATTGAAATTTACAAAATTGCACTTACTTCAGCTCTATGCACAATAGTGAATAGCGGTGTAGTGTGTTGACGTGCATTTTTTAGATTGTAAGCTAGAAAGAAGCAGGGCCCTCCTAACCCTCTTGTATTGAACTGTATTGTTGCTGTATTGTCTCCCTTTATATTGTAAGGTACTGAGCAAACTGTTGGTGCTATATAAATCCTGTATAATAATAATAATTTTTTGTGCATTGCACTGTGTAAAAATGCAGACATGCTGCAACTTTATACAACACACACTAGTGCATATGTTTAATGTAAGCAGGGCACATGGAAAACAATTGTTTCTATGTGTCGGTAATGCGAATGCAAGCAAGCCCTAAAACGGTAACTCCACTTTCGTGGAAAAAAAAAACAAATAAAAAAATAATAGTGTATACAATTGCGACACAATTCATTTTGTAATTAAATGTTATTAAAAATGACCTTTCCTTTTCAATCTGCAGCGCTGTCATTTTCTGTAAAATGTAGTTCAGTATGGTTACCTGGGGGTGTTCTGTACAGAGATGGTGTACAGAACACCCCCCAGAAATGTAATTTCCTGCTTGTTTCATTGGCTCACTTATATTCCCAGAAGTCTGTAGTAAGATACAAGTCAGATTTTTGGCATCCCCTGTAACAAAATGTCTTTTTTGTTGAGACAGTCCCAATCGAAGTCATATCTGTAGGGATGCAAACCCTGCCACTTTTCTCATTGAAGCAGTGCAGGTGCAGCAGCTGATTGATAATTATGAAATCACTCCCATACAGATCACTTTGCACATGGACACAAACAAACAGCTACATCTTCAGAATAAGAAAGGTAGTAAACTGCAACAAAGTTTGGTAAAATCATTTCAATGTACATACATTGATGGCCTAGAGACGGATGTTTTTTTCTCAGTAAAAGTGGAGTTACTCTTTAAAGGCATTTTTGATAAGTTTCGGAAGACATTACATTATAATTATTATTACAGATACTTATATAGCGCCATCAATTTACGCAGTGCTTTACATATAAATAGTACATTCACATCAATCATTAACCCTCAAGGGGCGTTCAATCTAAGATCCATAACTTACATTCTTACATACACGGGCCAATTTAGACAGGATCCAATTAACCTACCAGCATGTGTAGAGTGTGGGAGGAAACCGGAGAACCCAAAGGAAATCCACACAGGCACAGGGAGAAAATGCAAACTCCAGGCAGGTGGTGTCGTGGTTGGGATTACAACCAATGACCCTAGTACTGCCATTTAGCCACTGTGCTGTCCATTGCTAGATCTCCACTGCTCAAAGAAATTAAAGGAACACTTTGAAAACACATCAGATCTTAATGGGGAAAAATATCATGCTGGATATCTATTCTGATATGGAAAATTATCCACCTACGGAAGACTGAATTCAAAGACACCTCGAAAATCAAAGTGAAAAAATGATGCAGCAGGCTAGTTCATTTTGCTGAAATTTCATTGCAGCAACTCAAAGTGGTACTCAGCAGATTGTATGGCCCCCATGTGCTTGTATACATGCCTGACAACGTCAAGGCATGCTGCTAATGAGATGACGAATGGTGTCCTGGGGTATTTCCTCCCAGATCTGGACCAGGGAGTCACTGAGCTCCTGAACCATCTGAGGTGCAACCTGGTGGTGTAGGATGGACCAAAACATGATATCCCAGAGGTGTTCTATTGGATTTGGCCATTCAATGGTATCAATAAATGAATAAATAAAACAATGTGCGCTTTCAAATTGTGGTTGAGCTGATAAAATAGAGCCGCTGCAATAACACTTAAAAGGTGATCCAACACTTAAAACATAAAACATATATAAATAGTGTTGCACTAACTTATATATAAATATTAGTCCATAAAAAGTCCAAATGTGATAGTTCAATCAAAATATGAAATATAAATTAGAAAATATGTAAAGTGCTTGAATGGTGAAAAATCAATGAAGTTCTTGAATGGTGAAAAATCAATACGATGTGCTCTGGACAAATGAAGCCTGTTCAAAAACCACAGTGCTCCACCTTGACTTAGTGTTCCTCCACCTAAAAATATATAGATGACCGCTCACCTCATACCGTGGATCTATAAATTAATACAGGTCAACCAAGCATGGTAATTCCAAAAAGATGCTCTAGATGGCAGCAGAGAGCTGATGACAGGCACCCCTTCAATGACAGTATATTTTGGACTCTTCTCAGCTTAACTCCACATACAGAAAGAACAGAGGACATCTCCCACAGTGTAATACAGTTTAATTTCACATGATAGAAGCAGTAACAGATCGATTTAGAATTTAAAACTCCAGCTCCGTAAAAAGCCGACAATGACATCACTAGGCTCTGCCCCACGCGTTACGCCACCAACCACTTGGCTTCGTCAGGTTTCCCTAACGATTCCCTATATATTCAATGGTATCAATTCCTTCATCCTCCAGGAACTGCCTGCATACTCTTGCCACATGAGGCCGGGCATTGTCATGTACTAGGAGGAACCCAGGACCCACTGCACCAGCGTAAGGTCTGACAATGGGTCCAAGGATTTCATTCCGATACCTAATGACAGTCAGGGTGCCATTGTCTATCCTGTAGAGGTCTGTGTGTCCCTCCATGGATATGCCTCCCCAGACCATCACTGACCCACCACCATAACGGTCATGCTGAACGATGTTACAGGCAGCATAATGTTCTCCATGGCTTCTTCAGACTCTTTCACATCTGTCACTTGTGCTCTGGATGAACCTGCTCTCATCTGTGAAAAGCACAGGGCACCAGTGGCAGACCTGCCAATTCTGGTGTTCAATGGCAAATGCTAATCGAGCTCTATAGTGCTGGGCAGTGAACACAGGGCCCACTAGAGGACGTTGGGCCCTCAGGCCATCCTAATTAAGTCTGTTTCTGATTGTTTGGTCAGAGACATTCACACTAGTGGCCTGCTGGAGGTCATTTTGTAGGGCTCTGGCAGTGCTCATCCTGTTCCTTCTTGCACAAAGGAGCAGATACCGGTCCTGCTGATGAGTTAAGGACCTTCTACGGCCCTGTTCAGCTCTCCTAGAATAACTGCCAGTCTCCTGGAATCTCCTCCATGCTTTTGAGGCTGTGCTGGGAGACACAGCAAACATTCTGGCAATGGCATGTATTATGTGGTTACTTGTATTCTCTCCCTGCTAGAGCAGAAGAGTGATACTTAGGGAATTATTTATAAAACAAATCGGCTGTACAAATGTGACAGACATTTGCACATCTGCAAAGAAAAATTGCCATATTTTGTTTAGGATGATTGTAAGCACCATCAAGTGGCCATAATGTCATAGTTTTCTGAAATATTTCAATCAGGAAAAATACAGCATAATTGCCACTAGATGGCACTGACAGTCATAGGAAATAGTTGCATGCTACAAAATACATAAATGCAATATTCCATTGTGGCTGTGCAAATGTTTGTCACATTCATACAGAATTTTTTTTTTTTAGAAATAGACCTCCTAGTGTCAGCCTACCTCCTGTCTGAGCTAAACCACTAAAAAAATGTCACATAACAAAGGTTTTGCTAACAAAACATGAAAGAAAACTAAAGGCTTTGTAAATTGACAGAACATAATTATTAGCCCTGAGCTTAGACAGGAGACATATCAGAAGGCAAGGGGACCTTACAACTTGGCTGACATTTCTGCTTTGACGGGTAGAGAATACAACTTAGTGCATGTTCTTCAACTTTTCTTTTCCCTACTGCTTCCATACAAGAAAGATCTGCAAATGACAGTTTTAAAGGGAACCTATTATGTTCCTTTAAAAATACACTAAGTTTCTAGTCCTAAAAGTGGATGCTGAAACAGTTACATAAATGTCATGATATCTTTATCAACAATCCACTAGCTGCCAAAAAAATCTGCCCTGATGTTTGAGGATCTTTCACAGAGTTGGTACAAAAAATATCTGTGTTATATAGAAAATATACTGCCCTCTGCTCGTCACACATGCCATGTATGCATAAAAGTTCAGGTTTAACTCCTTCATTTCTTTATCTGTAGCACATTTGCTTTGTATTTTTCACTTGCTTAAACAGAGTCACAACTAGGCTAAAGTAAGAATCTAAATATTCATTGTTAAATGTATGTACTTGTACATGCTTATTTGTGATCGTTGTGAAATTTGTTCCTTATTTATTTTAAATTATTCTCTGTGCTTTAGCTTTAAGTTGTTTTGTTGAAGGGAGACTGTCAACTGATATATAGAATCTAAGCTCAAAGTCTGTCAGCTAAATAGGGCTATGCATTATTAAGTGAGTTAAATCCAAACTCAAATAAGGGCTGTGGATATATAAACGTAATTATATATGCAGTGGTCGTTCTGGCAGATGCTTTGACAGCAAACAGTATGTGAGATCAGGCAGTTGTGAGGCTTCAGGTGACCTTTTACCTTAAGGCTGTGTTTTGCAACCTTTCTTTCGGGGGAACTACAAGGGGCAAGGGCAAGGGTTGGAACCTGGACAATTATCATGTACCTGGTGGTGACTTCGTATGTGATGGGGCCTCTCTTTTATCTACTGCCCAACACTCCTGAAGGTGGACAAAGAGAGTGTGAGGGCACGGAGTGGCACAAATGTGCACTGGATCCATGTAGAAGCCAGGTGATTAGAGCTGGACATGGCAGAACTCTGGACAATTAATGGACAGGAATGGCTTCACACCGGGAAGGTGACAAAAGTAAAGTCCAAGGACTGAACCAAGGTCATCGGTGGTCAGTCAGCATGACAATGCAAAGGAAGCAAGTTGGGGTGAGGATCAGCCAGGCAGCAAGATAACTGGAAGCAGAGAAAAGTCCAGTAAACAAGCCAAGGTCTGTAGTAGCCGAGTAGGTGACAGATGAGACAGAAGGCAGAGGTGAGGTCTAGAGATGGGAAGGCCTAAAAAAAACCCCCTAAAATTCAGGAAAGAAAAACTGTTTTTTTTTCCAAAGCCATAATTGTTTTTTTTTTTCTAAGTACATTTAAAAAAAAGGCATGGAATATGTTTACTAAACAGGTGCAAACTTAAAAGCAATAATGCAAAACAGATTCACAGATAGCAAAAAAAGCATACACTGCAGAATATTGAAAGCTGCACAAACATGGACTCTTCACAGCAATGTCTTTGTGGCACATTTGTGATTATCCTCATAGACAACATCCCTTACAAGAGTAGCTCTGGTAACAGAGGTCGATCCAAGGCCCAAGGATGAAGAGCTACCTCATTAGAAACTGCAGTAATCTAGTAATAAGAGGGGTTCTCCCCTTTCTCCAAAAGACCCACAGTAGGTGGGTCTTTTGGAGAAGCTGCATGCCATTAGGCCTGGCTGTGGAGGGCTGTTCAACAGACTTCAGATCACTTGCCCAGCTACCTCTGACTCATCTTTTGAGGCCTCCCAGAGCTGCTTAGGGAGGGAAACAGAAACCTGTCTTCCCTGGGCATGCCCAGGAACCCACTGAGTTGTGTGAAACAGAGTTAAAGGGGCCTGCATATGCATCTCATGGCAAGTAAATGGGCACTTCATTGGACAAATTATAACTAATGCTTCTTGTACTTGCAGTGGGAGGGAAACCAGTACACAGTCCAGGACCTGACCTCACAATTTTGCGACCCCCCCTCTCTCTCTCTCTACCACTCCAAAATAAGTACTGTTTATACAAAGAAAAATAGTGGCTGATGTTGAAATTTTTTTCCTACTTCAGATCTGCCCCATTATGACATGCTGAAGAGCAAGGATGGTTAAACACCAGTCCTTATGGAGAAGATACATACTCTTATGCAAGTCTTAATGTTAGAAGCATGATGAACTCTGTAACTGTGACATTTCATACACACACACACAATTTTGTTTTTATTTTGTTTTTGGCGTTATAATGGTTTTATATGATATGGTCATTTTAAATACAAATAGGACCTAGCTGTGCACTATTCCATACTTCCTTAAAGTCCATTTCCAACGAAAATATTACATTTTGTTTTGAATAGAAAGTAGGTTAGAAGTTTTGTCAGTTTTTATTTCTATTCATGACCTCATTGGCGAAATGCTTTCTCACTCTCTGCCTTAGTGGCACCAGGGCAAAAAAAATGGGGGCACAGTTGTCACAGGGACTGGAAGACACAGACAGCAATAAAATCCTGAAATAGGTTCTAACACTTCCCAAACCTATTCAAACAAGAGTTTTTGTTGCTGTGCCTGGTCTCTGGCTTTAAGCTACACGCTGATGATCTACAGAACCCCAATGCCATCCTTTTTACTGAAGACTTTGGTGAATTATATTAAATGATTAGACAGTTGGCCTCAGTGATTTTATCAGGAAAATGTTTCTTTTAATAAATGCATTCATTTTCAAGCCGCTTGTTTTTGCAGGGGAATGGCTCCGCTGGTTGGTTCACACTTCAGATCCTAACTATTCTTGGGTTCTTCTGAAGCAATCCTAAACCATCTGGGAACCCCTAGGCTGAGGTTATCTGTGCTTTATATAGTTAATTTCATAATTTTTTTTCATTTTTCCGATCTACATAGTACACGTGTTGGAATACAGTGTTCATGTATTTTGTGCAACATCAGTATTCAGCAGAGATATATTCTTCAACCAGTAGATGGCAGTGTTTACAAATTTTTAGCTGTATCAATGGTAAACTCTATATCTTTTCTCTGAATAAAGTTTCCTATTTCCTTGTTGCAGTGACACAGAAAAGCACATGTGGACTGTGCACTGTCTGTTCTGTAGGGCTACTGTATATACGAAATTTCTAACAGGTTATGGGCCCAGTCATAGCCAACTACAGCAAATAAGTGCAAGGTACATCAATAGAAAGAAGACTGCAACAGAATAAAATAAATTGGCTAGTAACACAGCTGCAACAAAGCTTTCATTTGCAAATCTGACAAACCAGAACTACTAAACTTACAAAGCCAAACCTCTGTCCTATGTTGCTTGTGTAGCAATTAAAACCAGAGCTAGATTCATGGGATGAGATGCAAAGACTTCCAATCCATGATAAACAAAATTGAAACAGAGCTGCTGATGAAGAGATGACATCTCTTAGTGAACTGCAGACATGGACACTTTTAGGGCTACCGCAAGGTAGGTGTGCAATCAGCTGAAAATAGATTTTTAGGCCAAATGCGACTCTGAAGGCGAGGTCTGTAGGTATAAAGCACGGTTAGTGCCAAAAGGGTACTCACAAAAATTTGGTGAGGGTTACAATGCTACTTTTGCTCCACTTGCAAAACAAAGTACTTTCTGAACACTGTTAACAGTGGTGGCTTCTCGGAAAATGGTTGTGAAGCATTATGATATCATAACAGCCTTTCTTAATGGCGATATCGAAGAGGAAATATATATGACACAACCAGAAGAATACCTGAAAAATGGAGAAGAGCATCTTGTGTGAAAGTTGCATAAATCTCTTTACAGACTCAAGTAATCGGCTCGAACATGGAATTTAAAAAGAAACAAAGTCTTGCTAGATGGAGGATTGATATGAAGAGAAGCTGACCCATGTCTATACTAAAAATGTGTGATTTCTAAACATATGTATATTTTACTCTATGTGGATGACTTGATTGTTGCTCAGAAAAAGGATGAGGAAGTTGCAAAGTTGACTGCAGTGCTTAACCAACATTTTGAAGCTAAAGATCTTGGGGATGTGACATATTACCAAGGAATTAACGTACAGCGTAAAGAAGATGGCAGCTTCCTGTAAAATCAGAAATCTAAAATTGAGGCAGTTCTTCAGCAGTTTGGCATGACTGAAGCCAAAGAAGAAAGTACTCTCATGGACTCAGCATACCTAAAAACGGAAGGGGATGAGGATCTTCTTCCTAGTAATGATCAGTATAGACAAGCAGTGGGGGCATTGCTATGTATTGCAACCAGTACAAGTCCAGACATTGCGGCTGTAGACACGTGAATGAACCATGTCAAAGAGATTGGGCCTCAATCAGGGGAGTCATGAGATATCTAAAACAAATGAAATATTGAGTCTGAAGCTGTCTGCACTTGGTAATTTGAACTTCGTAGGATATGTGGGCTCTGATTGGGCCTGTGACCCAAGCACTCGCAAATCCACAAGTGGTTACTTGTTCAAATTAGGAAACAGTGCTATATCTTTGTCCATCAAGAAGCAGATCTCAGTAGCTTTGTCTTCTACAGAGGCAGAATACATTCTTGCTGCATATGCCAGTCAAGAAGCTGTGTGGTTATGTCAGTTGCTTGAAGACCCATGAGAACCAATGTCCCAGCCCACAATCTTATATGAGGACAATCAAGGATGTATCAGACATGGCACCAGTGAGAAGATCAATGCAAGAACAAAGCACATTGACGTCAGACACAATTACATTCATGATCTGGTTGAAAAAAATGTAATTGTGCTTACGTATTGTGAGACAAATAAAATTATTTCAGATGTTTTTACAAAACCGCTTACAAGAAACAGATTTATAGAACTGATATCTGAAATAGGACCAATATAAAGAGCAGTTGTTGAGTGTGGGTGCAGGAATATTATTATTATACAGTATTTATAAAGCACCAACAGTTCGCTCAACGCTGTACATTACAATGGGAGACAGAACATGCGACAGTACGATAACAATACAATGTGATACACGAGGGGTTCGAGGGCCCTGCTTTTTCGAGCTTACAATCTAGAAGGGAGGGGATAGTGGTACAGGAGGAAATGGTTGTGGGGGATGGAGTGGTAGGAAGAGTGGAGGAGGTTGGCAATTAGCAGGGGGTGGGGTAGACTTCCCTGAAGAGGTGGGTTTTCAGTGTGTGCCTAAAGGAGAGGAGAGTAGGTGATAGTCTGATGGATTGGGTTAGGGAGTTCCAGAGGATGGGTAACACCCTGGAGAAGTCCTGGAGGCAGGTACGGGAGGAGGAGACCAGGGAACTAGAGATAAGGAGGTCTTGTGAGGAGCAGAGAGTGCGTGTTGGGTGGTATTTAGATATTAGGTCGGTGATGTAGTTTGGGGCAGTATGATGGACAGCTTTGTACGTCAGTGTTAGGATTTTGAATTTGATCCGTTGGGCAATCGTAAGCCAGTGGAGGGATTGGCAGAGGGGGGTGGCGGAAATGGAGCGATTGGTAAGGTGGATGAGTCTGGCTGCTGTATTCAGGATCGACTAAAGCGGGGATAGCCTGTGGCGAGGCAGGCCAGTGAGGAGGGAGTTGCAGTAATCAAGTCGTGATATGGTGAGGGAGTGGATGAGCTGCTTAGTGGTTTCCGGGGTTAGGAACGTGCGGAATTTGGCGATGTTGCGCAGGTGGAGTCTGCATGAGTTTTTTAGTGATTGGACTTGGGGCTGGAAGGATAGATTGGAATCAAGTATGACTCCAAGTACTCTGGCTTGTGGGGCAGGCCTGATGGTGGCATTGTTGGACGTGATGGAGAAGTCAGTGGGGGGTGGTGTGCGGGCTGGGGGGAAGACGAGGAGCTTGGTTTTGGAGAGGTTCAGTTTAAGGAAGTGGAGCGACATCCAGTCTGATATGTCGTTCAGTAGGCTTGTGATTCGGGTGGAGACTGAGGAGGTGAGGTGAGGGGTGGAGAGATAGATTTGCGTGTCGTCGGCATAGAGGTGATAGTTGAATCCATGAGAATGTATGAGTTGGCCAAGGGAGGAGGTGTAGATGGAGAAGAGAAGGGGCCCAAGGACAGAGCCTTGAGGGACCCCAACAGAGAGGGGGAGTGGGGGTGAGGTGGTAGCGTTGTAGGTAATGCTGAAGGAGTGTTGTGATAGGTAGGATAAGAGCCAGGAGAGAGCGGAGTCTCTGAGGCCAAGGGAGTGTAGCTTTTTGAGGAGGAGGGGGTGGTCGACTGTGTCGAAGGCCGCGGAGAGGTCGAGGAGTAGGAGCACTGAGTAGTGGCCGTTAGCTTTGGCGATTAGCAGGTCATTGGATAGTTTGAGTAAGGCAGTTTCGGTGGAGTGTAGGGGACGGAAGCCGGACTGTAGGGGATCGAGGAGGTTGTTGTGGGTGAGGTGGGAGCTTAGGCGATTGTAGACTAAGCGCTCGAGGAGTTTGGATGTAAATGGCAGCAAGGAGATGGGTCTAAGGTTGTTTGGGTCATTAGGGTCCAGGGTGGGCTTTTTAAGTATAGGTGTGATGTGCGCATGCTCTAGAGGGGAGGGGAATGTTCCGGAAGATAGGGAGAGATTAAAGCTGTGGGTGAGGGAGCGTAGGATGGAGGAGGAGGGAGGTCATAGGAGTTGTGAGGGGATAGGGTCGACGGGGCAGGTGGTGAGGTGGGCATTAGAGAAGACCTTGGTGACTTCCTTGATGGTAGTAAGGTCGAAGGAGTGGAGTGTGGAGGGGGCTTCAGTGTGAGGAATGTTAGGTGGGGTGTAGGTCAGAACAGTGGTGAGGCCGAGGGAGAGGGGTGATGAGGGGGTTGCTGTGT